>NW_024423564.1:68091279-68288437 GCF_017311325.1 Ursus maritimus | reverse complement strand
GGGGGGGAAGGGGGTGAAGGGTTTCAAGATATGTTTCTTGGAGAAATTCAAGAGCTATGTGACACCACACGAGAGGAATTAACAAAAGACGACTTAATGAACATAAGTGCTACTGAACTGGTGCCAGACAATGAGGAAGAAGCTATAGAAAAGGAGTTCCAGAAAACAAACTGAAGTTAGACAATCTGGCTGAAGGGCCAGATTTAACTTCATTTATATCATGGACCCTTGTATGATACGAGCACTGAAACAAAGCAAATGGTGGAAAAAGGACTGGGACTATATAGAAACATTTTTAGAAAAATGAAAAAGCAAAAAAGTCAGATAGAAATTATGATGTATCTCTATGAAGTTATACCAAGTGTGCCTGCCTCTCCTGCCCCCCCCACCTCCTCACCTGTTCCGCCTCTGCCGCCCCCGAGACAGAAAGACCAACCCTTCCTCTTCTTTCACCGCAGCCTACTCAACATGAAGATGAAAATAAAGGCCTTTATGATGGTCCATTATTCCAGTTAACGAATAAACAATCACCATGCTGCACAATTAATAAACTTATCTTTTGTGTATGTGTGCATCTTTGTGTAATAACTGTACAGAAAGAACTGTATGAGACGGTTTCATGCCAGCAGCAGCAGTGCCTAAGTATTCATCATGCAGAACAAACATCATGTGCAAGACTTGTAGAAATCGCCTATCCTTATACAAGCATAAGGCAAGTGATATTTAATAAAAAATTAATAATGTGTTAGTTTTCTTACTGTTTTAAAACTTTGCTTTCAAGATTAACATACAGGGCACCTGGGTGGCTCAGTCATTAAGCATCTGCCTTCGGCTCAGGTCATGACCGCAGGGTCCTGGGATCGAGCCCCGCATCGGGCTCCCTGCTCAGCGGGAAGCCTGCTTCTCCCTCTCCCACTCCCCCTGTTTGTGTTCCCTCTCTCGCTGTGACTCCCTCTGTCAAATAAATAAAATCTTTAAAGAAAAAAAAAAAGATTAACATACAGTATAAACATCTCTCCCCCACCACACCCAAATTGGGGAAACTGTATCACTATCATCACAGGTAAGTGGTTTTTAAAAAATGTAACAATGTTTCCAATACTGTACTACGAATATGACTGTCGTATTGTATGCCATAAAAACTTTATAACAACTCATTCATTAGTATATAGGCTACCATGAAGCAATCATGTTGATTATACTAGGCTACTATAAAAACCAATTATATGCTGTTTCTTTGTTATCAACCATGAATTGTTTTACTTGTAAATAAATATGAATTTCTTTTTCACATTACCTTTTTCATTTTTGATGTCTTGTGTGAGTAATACATACAATATCTATGGTGTTTTGTATCATATAAGACAATACTGATGTAGGTACTGACAGACAATTCATTTGTGAAAAGATGATGTAAGCTTACAGTACCAATAAATACAGTACAGTACTGTAAATGTATTTTCCTTATAATTTCCTTAATAACATTTCTTCTCTAGCTTACTTTATTGTAAGAATACAGAATATAATACATATACAAAATAAATGTTAATCAGCTATTTATATTATCAGTAAGGCCTGCAGTCAACAGTAGGCTATTAGTAGCTAAGCTTTAGAAAAGTCAAAAGTTGTAAGTGGATTTTTGACGTGCAGAGGTTGGCACCCCTAACCCTCAGGCTGTTGAAAGATCAATGGTAATTGTCAAATCACTATGTTATACACCTGAAACTAATAATATAATATTATATGGCAACTATACTTCAACTAAAAATGAAAAAAAAAAGATAATGGGAAAATCTCCAAACTTTTGAAGAGTTTGAAAACAGAAAAACAATAGAGAAAAATCATTGAGGCCAAAAGCTGGCTCTCTGGAAGATAAATAAAAAAGATAAACCTCTACCAAGACTGACAAAGAAAAAAAGAGAAGACACAAATTACCAATTTTAGGAATGAAAGCGGTAATGTCGCTACAGACCATGTAGACATTAAAAGGATTATGAAGAATGATTATGGATAATTCTACATACACAAATCCAACAAACTGGATTAAATGAATGAATCTCTCAAAAACTCAGAACTACCAAAACTCACCAGAGATTAAACAGGTAACTTGAATAGTTCTATATTTATTAAAGAAATTAAATGTCTAGTTAAAATTCTTCCGGGGGCGCCTGAGTGGCTCAGTCAGTTAAGCATCTGACTCTTGATTTCGGCTCAAGTCATGATCTCAGGGTCGTGAGAACAAGCCCCAAGATGGGCTCTGAACTGGGCATGGAGACTACTTAGGATTCTCTCTCTCTCTCTTGCTCCCTCTGTCCCCCTCCCTATCTCTAAAGAATGAATGAATGAATGAATGAATGAATAAATAAATAAATAAATAAATAAGTAAATTCCTTCTGAAAAATAAATCTCCCAAGAACAGATGGTTTCACAGGCAAATTCTTCCAAATATTTAAAGAAGAAATAACACCAGTTTTATATGATTTCTTCCAGAAAATAGAAGTAAAAGAAACAGTTTCAAGCTCATGTTATGAGACCAGCACTTCCCTGGTACTAAAACCAGACAAAATCAGATAAAGTAAAGAAGGAAGGAGAAGAGAAAGAAGTTGAGAAGAAAACAACAGACCAATATCCCTCATGATCATAGACACAAGAATTCTCATCAAAATATCTGCATATTGAATCTAGAATAACACACCACAACAAAGGTGGCTTTATCCTGTAAATGTAAGGTTAGCTCAATATTTGAAAATCAACCTACATAATCCACCATATTAACAATATACATTAAAAAATATGATCTTACGAACAGATACAGAAAAAAGCATTTCAGGGGCGCCTGGGTGGCTCAGTTGTTGGGCATCTGCCTTCGGCTCAGGGCACGATACCGGTGTTCTGGGATCGAGCCCCACATCAGGCTCCTCTGCTGGGAGCCTGCTTCTTCCTCTCCCACTCCCCCTGCTTGTCTCTCTCTCACTGGCTGTCTCTCTCACTGGCTGTCTCTGTGTCAAATAAATAAATAAAATATTTTTTAAAAAAAGCATTTCGACAAAACATAACACCCATTCATGATAAAAAATAAATTTTAAAAAACTCTTGGGATGCCTGGGTGGCTCAGTTGGTTAAGAGTCTGCCTTCAGCTCAAGTCATCATCCCAGGGTCCTGGGATTGAGTCCTACTCAGGCTCCTTGCTCAGTGTGGAGCCTGCCTCTCCCTCTGCCTGCCACTGCCCCTACTTATGCTCTCTGACAAATAAATAAATAAAATCTTTTTTAAAAATGGGAAAGAAAGTTAAAAAAAAAAACAAAACTCTTAGCAAACTAGGAATAGAAGGAAAGTTCCTCAACCTGATAAAGGGTATTATCTACAAAAACTCTCCAGCCAACACATTCGAACTGATCAAAGATTCAATGCCTTCCTTTTAAGACCCAGAATAATGCAAGAATATATACTTCCACCACTCCCATTCAGTATCATACTGGAAATCTTAGCTGGTGCCACATGGCAAGAAAAAGTGATATAAAGCCTACAGTTTGAAAAGGAAGAAATACAATTATCACTTTTCAAAAATTCATGACTGTCTACATAGAAAGTCCCAAGGAAATAACAAAAAAATTCCTAGAACTAATAAGTGCATTTAGCAAGGAGCTGGTTACAGGTCAACATATAAAATTCAGTATTTCCTTATACTAGCAATGTATAAATGGAAACTGAAATTTTAAGAAATAACCAATTATAAAAACTTCAAAAAAAGTAAAATATGTAATTATGAGTCTAACAAAACATATACAGGATCTATATGCTGAAAACTACAAATGAGTGATGAAAGAAACCCAGGAAGACCTAAATAGAGATACCTACTGCTGTTCACAGATTAAAAACTCAACATAGTAAAGATTTCAATTTTCCCAAAATTGATATATAGGTTTAATATAATACCAATCAAATTCAAAAATTTTTTAAATTTAGACAAGCCAATTCTAAAAGGAACTGGAACAGCTAAAATAATTCTGAAAGATAATTGGTTAGAAGAATCACACTAACTGATCTGAAGACTTACTATAAATGGGGCGCCTGGGTGGCTCAGTTGGTTAAGCGTCTGCCTTTGGCTCAGGTCATGATCCCAGGGTCTTGGGATCGAGTCCCACATCAGGCTCCCTGCTCAGCAGGGAGTCTGCTTCTCCCTCTCCCTCTGCTCCTCCCTCCTGCTCATGCTCCCGCTCCTTCTCTCTCTCTCAAATAAACAAATAAATAAAATCTTAAAAAAAAAAAAGACTTACTATAAATACAGTAATCAAGACAGTGTGGTAATGGGATAAACACATAAATCAATGAAACAGAACAGAGAATCTAGAAATAGATCCACACAAATACAGCCAACTGATTTTTTTTTAAGGATTTTATTGATTTATTCAATCGACAGAGATAGAGACAGCCAGCGAGAGAGGGAACACAAGCAGGGGGAGTGGGAGAGGAAGAAGCAGGCTCATAGCGGAGGAGCCTGATGTGGGGCTCGATCCCATAATGCCGGGACCACGCCCTGAGCCGAAGGCAGACACTTAACCGCTGTGCCACCTAGGTGCCCCCAGCCAACTGATTTTTGACAAAGATGCAAAAGCAATTCAATGAAATAAGAATAGTCTTATTCTTATATAGGGTTGGACACTGAACATCTAACTGAAAGAAAAAAAAAAGAATATTGACCTAAACTTCACCTTTTGTACAAAAAATAATTCAAAATGGGTTACAGACTAAATGTAAAATGCAAAATATTTAGAACAACACTCAGGTTGTTGAAAGATCAACTGTAATTGTCAAATAACTATGTTGTACACCTGAAACTAATAATATAATATCATATGGCAACTATAGAATAAAACATTGAAAATAATGTTTATTTTCAGTCAACTTTTTTACTGTGATATTTTCTAAAAAATTTTTAAGTTAAGGGGAAAAAGAGAAGAGGAAGAACAACTAAAAGAGACTGAGAAGTAGGTGCCCAAGGAGGTAAGAGAAAAACTTAAGAACGTCGTATCCTGGAAACCTTGTGAAGAAAATAAATCAAGGATCAGAGAGTGATCAAATACTACTACTGATAGCAGCTATCAGTACTACTGATAGTCAAGTTAGAAAAAGAAATGACAATTAGCAATGTAGAGGTCATTGGTGACTTTGATGAGGACAGACTGGGAACTGGCTGAAATGGGTTTAAGAGAAAATAAGAGAGAAATTGGGAGTTAACAAGTATAGAAACCTCTTAAAGTTTTGCTACAGATAATAAAGAAATAGAAACAATAGCTAACAGAAGTTAACAGAGTTATAAAAAAGATTTTTTTTAAACGGCAAGAAATAAAACTATGTTTATCTGATAATGGGACTATCCAATAGAGAATGAAGTTTGATGATGCAGTCCAAATTATTTTACATACAACTTTTCTAAGCACTTACACTATTAACTTTGTTCCCACACAATGCAAACCCCATATGGTAACCCAAAAGTCTGGAAACACAGGCAAATATACCTGTCATCAAGGACTTCTTTGACTTTAAATATATATAAAAATATCAATGTTTCCAGACTTCATGGATATTATATACACACAACTGCAAATATACATACTCATACGGACCATAAGCTCCCTAAGGACAGCTATTATGTCTTACTTATCTCTGCAGTCCTGATAGCTAGGGGAGTATAAGGAACAGTCAGTATTCAATTAAAAATATTTGCTAAATGGATAAAGTATGTAATAAGTCAGTCAGACTTAAAAAAAAAGGATTTAACTCTATTAACCAGATCTATTATAAATCAACCTACTTTCCAATGAATATCTGATACAGCACAATTAATTCGCTGATTTCCCTGTCCACTCCTGACCCACATGATCATCCTTGGTCCTATACCACCCAATTTCTGGTATTAACTATAAACCTAGCTGAATTTTTCTGAGTTTTCATTGCTGTAATATAGAGTCCTTGGGCATAAATAAAAAGTTTTGGATAAGACGATGTCATCTTTTTTTATTAATAAAGGTTTTATTATCTTTAATAAAAAAAAGATGAACATTATCAACTTCAGAAAGAAACATACCTAAAAACCTAAATTCTGTGAGAAATCTTAATTCAAAACATGGCTAAACTCTCTATGTAGATACCAGTTTACATGAAATCTCATATTGAAGAAATAATTTTCCTATATAAACCCCACTCCAATTACTACAAAGAAAAGGGGAAAATATATATATATGTAGCAATTTGCCAGCTTCACTAGTAAATGTACAATTACCGTCATAGGAAAGGTCCCTGCTTTGCAGAACTCTACGTGCATTCAAAATAGTTCTAAGAAAGGCCTCTAATCTGTTCTATTGTTAGTCAAGTGGTTTATACATGCAGAAAAAAAGAAAAGAAAATCATTTAGATGTATATAATATGGAAAGAAAAAATGGGGACAGAAGAAATCACCTCAACAACTCTTACTTTTCTCCTTTCCAAAAATCCCTTCTTATTATTACCCCTTTCTCATTCCTCCCTCCCAAAAGGGGGGGGGAGCCAGGACCCTTGCCAAACCCCACAAAAACCCTTAGGCCTCTCTCAGGCATGCAAATGTAATTTTCTACCCAGACAACACACTCCCTTTTTAATGAACTCCAAAAACAATCTGTGAATGCCCACAGAAGAGAAAAGAGGAAAATTGCAATGAAAGAAAATACAAACAGAGAGATGTGGGGGAGGGTCAAGATGGATATGGCAAGTCCAGAGTTTAAATAGACATAAAAGATAATGAAGGTGAAGGGACTGTAATCAAACAAAATGGTCTGCAGGCTGTCATTTCATACAAATTAGAGTCAGAGAAATATATGAATATTCACTTGAATAAAAATCATTCATTATAGGAGTAGTCCTTCAAGTAAAAAGATCTCTGTCAAGGCCTAATGTGGCTGTCACTCTTTGTTCCATTTTGTAATTTAAAAACAAAAACAAAACAAAAAACTGTATATAAACAAAAAAAGAGAAAAAATAATTTTACATATGCACCCGCCTCTAAAACAGTCAAGAGCAGGAGCAAGTTTCTTCATGATATAACCAAATACTATGTCAAAATTAGATATTCAAAGAATGTTAATAAATGACAAGAGACACTTCAGTCAGTCACATGATTCAGGATCCCTCCAGATGCACATTATGATTCAGCTTTGAACAGTAAACAGAGTAGGCCACAGGGTAGGGTGGGAGGACTTGAAGAAAAACACAATGCAGGAAAGGTCGTCAAAATGAAAACTGTCTTCTTGCCTTGCAATTTGAAGAGAAGTTTTATTGAAAAAAAAAAAAGCTTTAAACCAATTTAGGCCAAAATAATTACAACATTTTACAATCCAACCTCTTAATGATGAATAGAATTCTTCTCCCTGCTTAAGGATCAAATTGGTTGGGCTCTACACTTGTCTGGCACCATGCTGTGGGCTATTTCCTTTAATATATAACCAATCAAAGATGTATTCAGGCTTTTGTGAGATCCAAAGCTTTGCTAACTGCATATTCTAGAGCATATGAAGTTTCTCTAACAGGAGCAGACAAAGCTATATACAGTGATAGCCTCCCTTGGACAGCTAATGTTCAGTGGCCCCTCCTTTCTTAAAGGTAGACACTGAACCCTTTTATGATACACCAAATAGATACTTTTTCTTGTAATACTTACAGTACTTGTTCTATAATATATTACTTTTTCTCCTGTCAATCTGTATCAACATACCACACGATCAAAGCTGCTTAGGAGAGTGACAAAGAAAACAAACTCTTCAAAATACCTAATTGTTAAAAACACCGTAATCTGCAAGTACTAACTGAAAGATAATACTACTTTATCAGACTCAATGATAAATGTCATCAACTGAATATACAATTTAGCTTAGATCTTTATAGGGTGACTATGCCAACATAAGGTATACATAAACCCTATACCACACTGTTAAATTTATGATTTACAGGTGAAAGTAATGTTACATATTGGTACACATTATATAGCATTATCTACATAAGTAAAAGACTGAATATATAAGCCTTTTAAGACCTTTCTAACAAAATTCATTAAGGTAACCAAGTTAAATCAAAGATGTAAGGTGAAAGAACATACATTAACAGTATTACCTGAATTAAATCTTGCTTTCATTTATCTATAACACGCACATCACCCAAGACACCCACATAGAAGTACAGAACACAAGTATCTGTTCATATTGAAAAATGACATGTATCTTTGTAATAAATCTATTTCAAGTTTATTACATTTTTTACAAAACAATATTTTGTCCATTCCCCCCTTAAAATCATGTAAAAACACAAATTAATGATATAATAACTTTTAGACTACCATAAAAAAGCTGCTATAAAAAAACTCTTTGAAAAATATTTGGGTTGGGGCACCTGGGTGGCTCAGTCAGTTAAGTGTCTGCCTTCGGGGCTCAGGTGAAGCCCTGAGGTGGGCTCCCTGCTCAGCAGGGAGACTGCTTCTCCCTTTCCCTCTGCCATTCTCCACACTTGTGCTCTCTGGCTCTCTCTAGCTCTCTGTCAAATAAATAAATACAATCTTAAAAAAATATTTGGGTTTTTTTAAAGATTTCTTTCTTTATTCCAGAGAGAGAGAGAGCACACGACCTAGCGGGGTGGGGGGGGGGAGCGGCAGAGGGAGAGGGAGAAAGAGTCCAAAGCAGACTCCACACTGAGTGCAGACCCCAATGCAGGGCTCAATCCCACTCCCGAGCTGAAACCAAGAGTTGGACTACTTAACCGACTGTGCCACCTAGGCGTCCCTCATTAAAAGATATTTAACATCACTGATCATTAAGAAAATGTAAATCAAAACCACAATGTTCACACCCCCTGTAATGGCCATAATCAAAACAACAGAAAATAACGTGTTGACAACAATGTAAAGAAGGAGAAACCCTTTTACATTGCTGGTTGGAATGTAAAATGGTACAGCCAGTATAGAAAACAATTTGGCAGTTCCTTAAAAAGTTGAACACAAAATTACCATATGACCCAGCAACTACATTTCTAGGTATATACCCAAGAAAAATAAAAACATATGACCACCCAGAAACTTGTACACAAATGTTTATAGCAGTGTTATTCATAACAGCCAAAAGGTAGAAACAATCCAATATCCATCAACTGATGAATGGATAAACAAATTGTGGTATGTCCATACAACAGAATATTATTCAATTATAAAATAAAAAAGTACGATCCTACAACTTGGATAAACTTGAAAACATTAAGAGAAAGAAGCCAGACACAAAAGGTCACATATGAGATGATTCATTTACATGAAATACCCAGAACAGGCAAATCCCTAGAGACACAAAGCAGGTTACAGGTTTCCAGAGGATAAGAATGACAATTTAATAAATACAGGGTGTTCTCCTGGAGTGATGAAAAAGTATCAAAATATCAGAAAGGTAGTAGTGCACAACTCTGTGAATGCATCAAATGCCAGTAAGTTGTATACTTTTAAAATGATTGTGTTGTATGAATTTCATCTCAACAAAAATAAGTAAAAGCTTTTATATTTTTAAAAGTTAGGACAAAATAGTATATAAATGTAATACACTATATGCTTCAAGGAGAAAAAGAGAGAAAGTAGAAAGTAAAATAAGATCATTAACTATGGTAAAGGTAATAGTGAGATTCAAAGGATACCATTTAAAAATGACAAACCACAGGGGTGCCTGGCTGGCTCAGTTGGTGGAGCATGTGACTCCTGATCTCAGGGTTGTGGGTTTGAGCCCCACGTTGGGTGTAGAAATTATTTAAAAATAAAGTCTTTAAAAATATTAAAAATAAAACTGACAAACCAAAAAGTAAAAGATTAAGTTAAAGAAAGATTATTGTAGGCATGATAAAAAGCATAAACATTAAAGATAACCACTAGAATAAAAAACAACAGATTTTTCATATGTCAAAAGAAATCTTAAGAGAACAAAGGCATAGAAAAAAGAAAAGCTCCCAGTATATAATACAGCAAATTAAAACATAAATAATAATACAACAGCACTGAGATCAAATATGTCAGTCACATCAATAAGTGGAAATGGGCTTAACATATATAAAAAGCCCTCAGCAAATATCATTTTCAATGTGGAAAAACTGAGAGCTTTTCCCCGAAGGTCAGGAACATGGCAGGGATGCCCCTATTACCACTGCTGTTCAATATAGTACTAGAAGTCCTAGCCTCAGCAATCAGACAACAAAAAGAAATAAAAGGCATCTGAATCAACAAAGAAGAAGTCAAATTCTCACTTTTTGCACCTGACATGATACTCTTTGTGGAAAACCCAAAGGACTCCACCCCAAAATTGCTAGAACTCAAACAGGAGTTCAGCAAAGCGACAGGATATAAAACCCAATGCACAGAAATCAGTTGCATTTCTATACACTAACCATGAGACAGAAGAAAGAGAAATCAAGGAGTCAATCCCATTTACAACTGCACCCAAAACCATAAGATACCTAGAAATAAACCTAACCAAAGAGGCAAAGGATGTGTACTCAGAAAACTATAGAACACTCAGGAAAGAAACTGAGGAAGACACAGAGAAATGGAAAAATATTCTATGCTCGTGGATTGGAAGAATAAATACTGTTAAAAAGTCTATGCTACTCAGAGCAATCTATACATTCAATGCAATCCCTATCAAAATACCATCAACTTTTTTCACAGAACTGGAACAAATAATCCTAAAATTTGTATGGAACCAGAAAAGACCCTGGATAGCCAAAGGAATGTTGAAAAAGAAAACTAAAGCTGGTAGCATCACAATCCCAGACTTCAAGCTCTATTACAAAGCTGTAATCACCAAGATAGTATGGTACTATCACAAAAGCAGACACATAGATTAATGGAACAGAATAGAGAACCCAGAAATGGACCCTCAACTCTATGGTCAACTAATCTTTGACAAAGCAGGAAAGAATATCCAATGGAAAAAAGAAAGTCTCTTCAACAAACAGGGCTGGGAAATTGGACAGCGACATGCAGAAGAATGAAACTGGACCGTTTCCTTACTCCAGACACAAAAACAGACTCAAAGTGGATGAAAGACCTAAATGTGAAACAGAAATCCATCAAAACCCTAAAGAACGCAGGCAGCAACCTCTGTGACCTTTACCACAGCAACTTCTTGCTAGACACGTCTCCAAAGGCAAGGGAAACAAAAGCAAAAATGAACTATTGGGACTTCATCAAGATAAAAAGCTTTTGCACAGCAAAAGAAACAGTCAACAAAACCAAAAGACAACCAACAGAATGGGAGAAGATATTTGCAAATGACATATCAGATAAAGGGCTAGTATCCAAAATCTATAAAGAACTCATCAAACTCAACACCCAAAGAACAAATAATCCAATCAAGAAATGGGCAGAAGACATACATAGACATTTCTCCAAAGAAGACATACAAATGACCAACAGACACATGAAAAAATGTTACAAATCACTTGACATAAGGAAAATACAAATCAAAACCACAATGAGATACCACCTCACACGGGTAAGAATAGCTAAACTTAACCACTGAGGAAACGAGAGATGTTGGTGAGGATGTGGAGAAAGGGGAACCTTTTTACACTGTTGGTGAGAATGCGAGCTGGTGCAGCCACTCTGGAAAACAGTATGGAGGTTCCTCAAAACGTTGAAAATAGAGCTACCCTACGACCCAGCAATTGCACTACTAAGTATTTACCCCAAAAATACAAATGTAGCGATCTGCGCCCTAATGTTATAGCAGCAATGTCCACAATAGCCAAATTTATATACATATAATGGAATATATATATATAATGGAATTATATATATATTATATATTATATAATGGAATGGAATTATATATATTATATTATCTATTATATAGTGGAATGGGATTATATAATGGAAATATATATAATGGAATTCAGCCATCAAAAAAATGAAATCTTGCCATTTGCAACAACACGGGTGGAACTAGAGGGTGTTATGCTAAGCGAAATAAGCCAATCAGAGAAAGACAATTATCATATGCTCTCGCTGATATGTAGAATTTAAGAAACAAAACAGAGGATCATAGGAGAAGAGAGGAAAAAATAAAACAAGATGAAATCAGAGAGGGAGACAAACCATAAGAGACTCTTAAGCATAGGAAACAAACTGAGGGTTGCTGGAGGGGAGAGGGTTGGCTGAATGGGGTAACTGTGTGAGGGACATTAAGGGGGGACATGATGTAATGAGCACTGGGTATTATATAAGACTGATGAATCACTGACCTATACCTCTGAAACCAATAATATATATTAATTGAATCTAAATAAAATTTTTTTAAAAAGGAAATGAGCTTAATTTGCTTATTGAAAGAGATTTTCAATTGGCTCATAAGAAAATCTAAATTTATGTTGAATATAAGATATACACCAAACAGAGATTTAGAAATACTTTTAAAAAAGGAATGAGCAAAGAAATAATAAGGAAATGGAAACAATAAGAAAGCAATTCTGTTTTCAGATGAAGTAGAATCAGGGGCGCCTGCGTGGCTCAGTCGTTAACTGTCTGCCTTCGGCTCAGGGCGTGATCCCAGAGGTCTGGGATCAAGCCCCACATCGGGCTCCTCTACTGGGAGCCTGCTTCTTCCTCTCCCACTCCCCCTGCTTGTGTTCCCTCTCTCGCTGGCTGTCTCTCTCTCTGTTAAATAATAAAATCTTAAAAAAAAAAAAAAAGATGAAGTAGAATCAGGCCAAAATTATTAAATAAGACAAAGTAAGATATTTTATAATGTTAAAAGCCAAAATTAAAGATGAAGACAAAACCCACCCATATAAAGCAGAAACACCAGAAGAAAAAATACGAAATTGATAGAAACCACTAGTAGTGGAATGCTTTAACATACCACTCTTAATAAAAGATAGGTAAAGCAGACCAACAATAAGAATGCATATAGAGGGGCGCCTGGGTAGCGCAGTCGTTAAGTGTCTGCCTTTGGCTCAGGGCATGATCCCGGCATTCTGGGATCGAGCCCCACATCAGGCTCCTCCGCTAGGAGCCTGCTTCTTCCTCTCCCACTCCCCCTGCTTGTGTTCCCTCTCTCGCTGGCTGTCTCTGTCTAATAAAGAAATAAATAAATCTTTAAAAAAAAAAAAGAATGCATATAGACGCGTGCCTGGGTGGCTCAGTCAGTTAAGCATCTGCCTTTAGGTCATGGTCCCAGGGTCTTGGGATTGAGCCCCATGTCTGGCTCCCTGCTCAGTGGGGAGTCTGCTTCTCCCTGTCCCTCTGACTCAGACCCTCCCGGGTGCTTGTGCTCTCTCTCGCTCGCTCGCAAATGAAAAAATAGGAAAAAAAATCCTCAAAAAAAGGATGCATACAGAAAGATCTAACAATATAATCAATAAGAGCTCATGAAGACAGATATAGATATCAGTATAAATAAAACACTGCACTCTGAAAATAGAATACCTTCTTCTCAAGTGCACATGGAATGTTCACAAAAACTGATCAAAAAACATCGGTAAATTCCAGAAAGCAGTAACATTAAAACAACAAGCTATCATTATAAAGCAACAAAATTAAAGAAACAAAAAGACCCTTGACCTAAAAGTGAAAAAAAGTCTTCTATTAAATAACTCTTGAGTGAAGGGGGAAATACAAACAGAAATGATGGGATTTCTGAAAAATAACAACAAAAACACTACATATCAGAATCTATGGTATCCCTTTAAAGCAGTGATCAAAAGAAAAAATTCATAGCATTAAGCATCTATATCAATAAAAATAAAATAATGAAACTAATTAAATTTCCATCTCAAAAAGCTACAAGAACAAAATTAAACGGAAAGAAAACACAGCAAATAAGAACGGTGAAAGCAGAAATTAATGAGGTGGAGAACAGAAATTAGTTGATGAAATTAATAAATTAAAATCCTGGATCTTTGAAAAAAGTCAACAAAATAAGACAATATAGGAGAAAACGTCCTTTACAACAACAATAAAAAGGACAAAATAATCAGAATAAACTTAAGAAATGTTCAAGTCTGTATGAAGGAACCCATAAAACAGGGGTGCCTGGGTGGCTCAGTCAGTTAAGCATCTGCCTTCAGCTCAGGTCATGATCCCAGGGCCTGGGATCGAGCCCTGCATCGGGCTCCCTGCTCAGAGGGGAGCCTACTTCTCCCTCTCCCTCTGCTGTTTCCCGTTTGTACTCTCTTTCTCTCTGCCAAATAAATAAATAAAATCTTAAAAAAAAAAAAAAGAAAGAAAGAAACCCATAAAACATTCTGTAAAGATCAAAAGTGCCTGTTAGTTAGGATGTTTCAACAGCATCAAAATTTTAGTATGCCCTAAGTTAACATAATGAATACCAACAAACTTCTTTTTCTGGAGCTAGACAAGTTGTATTAAAATTCATATGGAAAAAAAGACACAAAACAATAGGTAAGAAAACACTGAAAAGAGAAAGCTCTAAGTAGGTATTACTACCAGATATAAAACATGTAAAACCTTTAAAAGTCATACTGGCACATGAGTACACAGAAAGACCTATGGAATAAAACAGCAAGTTCAGAAACTGACTCAGTTTGGAAGTACATGATAAAAGCGGCATTTCAAATCACAAGGGCAAAGATGGACTTTTAAATAAATGACTTTAGGACAACTGCAAAAGAAAGAAAATTAGATCTACTTTTCATACCATATACAAGAATAAACTTCAAAGGGCTCAGAGATCTAAATGCAGAAGATGAAACTATACAAGTACCAGAAGAAAACATGGGTAGGTTTCTTTATAACCCGGATACAGGGGGAAGCTTTTAACTATAATAAAAATCCAGAAGGATAAAAGAAAAGATTGTTAAACTTGATTACACAAAAATGAAGAAACAATTGTATGGTCCCAAACATCATAAAGTCAAAAGACAAATGACAACTTGCTGAAGGACTTCTAAAAGTTAAGAAGGAGGACAACAAAATCTGGAGGTCCTTTTAAAAACTGAGAAAAAAACCAAAAACCCTTCTAAAATTTGAAGCAAAAATCCCTCACAAGCCCTTTGAGATACTGAGGAAAAAATGGAGAAGAGACATCAATAGAAAATTTACAAAGGAAGATATAAAAATGTGTTCAATTTTTAAACGATCCTTAAATATATGAAAAGATGTTCAACTTCACTCATAACTTGAAAAATGCAATTTAAAAATATACTGACTACCATTTCTCACCCACTAGATGGGCAAAAATTTAAAAGTATGACAACTCATTCCCTTGGTGAGTCCATGTGGAAATAGGCACTCATAAACTGCTGCTAAGAATGGAAACTGGTATAACCCTTTGAAGGGGGAATTTGGCAATAACTACAAAGCTACATATTCAGTTTTATCCTCTGACCTAGCAATCCCACTAATAAGAATTTATTCTGCAATAATATCTACATAATCATATGCAAGTTTATTTATTGCAGCAAAATAATACCCAAACATAGGAGATTGACTGAATAAACCACAGTACTATAATGCATACATACCTCAAGGTATGTATAAGGTATGCATGTGCAGTTGTTTAAAAAAAAAATCTCTATTAACTGATATGGAGTGATTTCCAGCATATGTTGTTAAGTGGGGAAAAAAAGCAAACTTCCAAAGAGTATCTAAACTATGCTATTTTTTACTTGTGACAACATGAGTGGACTCAGAGGGTATTATGCTAACTGAAGTAAGTCAGGCAAAGAAAGACAAATACCATATGATTTCACTTACATGTGGAATCTAAAAAACAAAACAAATAAACAAATGGAAACAGACACATAAACACAGAGAACAATGGTGGCTGCCAGACAGAAGGAGTGTGGGGAGGGTGGGCAAAATAGGTGAAGGGGATTAAAGGTACAAACTTCCAGTTATAAAATAAGTAAGTCACAGAGATGAAAAGTACAGCATAAGGAATATAGTCAATATTATTGTAATTACATTGCATGGTGACAGATGGTGACTACACTTATGGTGAGCACTAAATAATGTACAGAACTATCTAAACAATATGCTATACACCTGACACTAACATTGTATGTCCACTATATTTCAATAATAAAAAATTTTTAATAAAAATAAAGCATGCTACTTTCTTGTGTGATAAAGAATTGGGAAATAAAAATACATAAATGTATCTGCTTATTTTTGCAAAAAGAAATAGACGAAGAATAAACCAGAAATCAGTGAAATTAATTAACTACAATGGTAGAGGGATATGGTGGAGAGTAACACCCCTTGAGCATATCTGCATAGTTTTGACTACAGAAACATGTTCATGATGTTCTACATGCTCAAAAAATAAAATTAAATCAACAAAGATGGGGGTAGAAACTATAAACCTAATGCAAACAGGAACAAATGACCCTAATAGTATTTCAAAGGGATAATATAGCCACATCTCAGAAAGTTCCCTCATGCCATTTCCTAGTCAATCCCTACCCCCCTACCTGTTTCAGTGACAACCACTATTCTAATTTTATTTTATTTTATTTTATTTTATTTTATTTTATTTTATTTTTGGCCATAGATTAGCCTTGCCCACTCTAGAACTTCATATGAATGGAACCATATTGTATATATTCTTGAGTAAAGTTTCTTTTACTAAGCATAATGTTTTTTAGATTCATCCATCTTGCTGTATTGACCTGACAAGACACTGTTAAATATCACATAATTAGTTTGAATGGTACTGTTGAAAATTAGGTTCGCCAATTTTATTTGGGCTCACAACATTATCAGGCATTCATTCATATTATGTTTTCTTCACCGGATAGCTCTCCCATTCTCAACATCAAACCTCTTCCTCTTCCAAACACCACTTGTTATCTATGCTTGGATGTCTCATGAACATTTCAAATTCAACATGTTAAAGACTGAACTCAGGGGCGCCTGAGTGGCACAGTCGTTAAGCGTCTGCCTTCAGCTCAGGGCGTGATCCCGGTGTTATGGGATCGAGCCCCACATCAGGCTCCTCTGCTATGAGCCTGCTTCTTCCTCTCCCACTCCCCCGCTTGTGTTCCCTCTCTCGCTGGCTGTCTCTATCTCTGTTAAATAAATAAATAAAATCTTAAAAAAAAAAAAAAAGGCTGAACTCAACATCTTTCCCACCTAACACTGCACTCAACCATCCACATACATTCCTTCCCCTTCTCCGGCCCCTTTATCTTGGCACCAAGGCCAAGATGGTGCCACCGTAAGGCCAGAAAACTGGCAGTCATTCTTGTCTCCAATTGTTGCCTTACCACCAATCCTCCCAATATCTAATCAAAGTCATGTTGACTACTTTCTATATATGTCTAGAATCCAACCACTTTTTTTCATGGGTTCCACTAACCCAGATCAACATTATTTTCTAACAGCTATAGTTTTCCAAAACCCATTCTCTCTGCCTCCACTTTTATCCTAATTCTAATTCTTTCTCCAAATAGCAGAGTTAGTTTTCTAATTGGCTTAAGACTCTTACGAGACCTTCTTTGATCTGACCCTAGCCAAACTCTACTAAATTTCTGTCAGTCTTGAATGTGTCACTCTCTCACCTCTAGGACTTTGCATATGTTATTCTCTCTACTTGAGATACTTTCCTCATACCTCTTAATCTGGTTAACTCTTGCTCAAACTTCAGATCTCAATTAAATATCACTTACTCTAGGCTCTAATTTTCTAGAATAGTTAGTCTGTTGCTTTTGTTTCTTACCTATACTGTCCCTGTCCTCAAAGAATTTACAATCTAAACAATTTAGAGTGGTACTTACAATATATAAGAAGCAATGTAAAAAAAAAAAAGTCTTTCTTTTTCAACCTGAAAGAGTCACAAAAAAGCTGACATCTGAATAGTTGTTGTTGTTTTTTTAAGATTTTATTTATCTGAGAGAGAGAAGAGCAAGCATTGGAGGGGGGGCAGAGGGAGAAGGAGAAGCAGACCACCTACTGAGCAGGGATCCCAGTGACATGCGGCTTGATCCCAGGGCTTGATCCCAGGATCCCAGGATCGTGACCTGAGCCGAAGGCAGACACTCAACCAACTGAGCCCCCCAAGTGCCCCTGAATACAGTTTTAAAGGATAAAGCGAGATTTGCCAGAATAATGAAGATGCTATTTCCCCACTCTCCAAAACATTCTCTCTCACACACACACACACACACACACACACACACACACACAGAAGAGGGAAACATGGGAAGATAATGCCTAAACAGATATATGAACATGTACATGTGCAAGGCATGAGCAAGGCTTTAAGGAGAAGAGAGGAGAGAGGGAGGGAGATCAGGGACAAGTAATTAGAATGGCATAAAGTTCGAGAGTGTGAAAGAAACTCTTCAGTATTTCCCAAAGATGGTCTGCAGACCATCTACTTCAGAATCAACACATATTTGTTAAAATATGCTGATTTCTAGGTCTTATATCAGATCTATCAATCAATCTCTGGAGTGGGGGGCCCAATCATATGTAAAATAATATGTAATCGTAGCAACAGCCCAAGAGATCGTAAGTACATCAGAGTTTCAGAATTGTAGCTGACAGTTATTTTTTAAAACAAAGAAACTGGCCTTTGTCTTAAAAAGGGTCACTTACGTAGTTTAACTTTTTATGTAAATACAAAGAAAGCAAGAAGGTTTAGTGATTAGAATGTAGCAAAACATTTTGAGACTCAATAATAGGTACCACATAGGATGCCTGGTTGTCTCAGACAGTTAAGCATCTGCCTTCAGCTCAGGTTGTGATTGGGATCAAGCCCCGTGTCAGGCTCCCTGCTCCTCCATCTCCCTCTGCCCCTCCCCCCCCAACTCGTGTTCTCTCTTGCTTCCTCTGCTCTCTCCCTCTCTCTCTGGTAAATAAATAATCTTTAAAAAAAAAAAGAATAGATACCACTCTTGGGGCACCTGGATGGCTCAATCAGTTAAATACCTGACTCTTGATTTTAGCTCAGGTCATGATCTCAGGGTCATGAGATGGAGCCTAAGGCAACAGGCTCCGTGTTGGGAATGGAACCTGGTCAGGATTCTCTCTCTCTAGGGGAGTCCGGGTGGCTCAGTCGGAAGCAGTTAAGCATCTGCCTTCAGCTCTGGTCATGATCTCAGGGTCCTAGGATCAAGCCCCACATCGGGCTCCCTCCTCGGTGGGGAGCCTGCTTCTCCCTCTCTCTCTGCCTGCAGCTCCCACTGCTTGTGCTCTCTCTCTCAAATAAATGAATAAATCTTTAAAAAATAAAAAGGATTCTCTCTCTCCCCCTCCCCCAGACAATGACACATGTGTGCTCGCACTCTCTCTCTCAAAAAAAAAAAAAAAAAAAAAAAGAAAAGAAAAGAAAAGAAAAGAATAGAATAGAATAGAATAGAATAGAATAGAATAGAATAGATACCACACTCCAGATCCCTCTATTTCTGGTTACCAGGGAGGATTAATTGTCAAACAAACCAAGACCCTGGGAGCGACACAATGATGCATTTTGCATTTTGCTAGTAGAAAAAAATTGCTTTATTCTTGGGGGATTCTCATAAAGAGACATTGATTGTGGGCTCTACCATGAGAGGATACCTGAACTTCGCTGAGTACAACTTCTCCGTGACAACAGGGCCTTACAAAGGAAGAGACCGTGTTGTATGCCTGAATAGACTAGGAACTAAAAGTGTACAAAGAGGAACATCCTGGGTCCACTGGACCACCAAGAGAGTAAACTTTGTCCATGGAATCATCTTCATTTGAAAGGACTTTACCAGGCTTCACCAAACGCTGTGCCAGTGAAATTTTGCTGTGTGGTTGTCAGACAAGCAGCACCAGACTATGGAGGTATCTGACATCTGTACCATCTGTCAACAACAATAATAGCCAACTGAGAGTCACCAAAATTCCTCCCTGTTTAGAAGTGGAAATCAGATACACCTTCTGTTTGGAATGAAAAACACTCTGATGCTTTCAGACAATATAGGGGAAAGGGAAATGTATTTCAGACATTATGGGAAAGGGTGATATTGATCTTTCTGTTAAATACACTATATAGGGACTTGGGTTGGTCATAATTTAAATTAGGGAAATAAGAGATGGACTGCATTTTCACTGAGTTTTGTAAAGCAGATCATACAAGCTGCATAATGTAAAACATTTAGTACAAAGTCTGGATCACTGCAATGAATCAATAAATGGTAGACATTGTGGTTTTTACTATTTTAGAGGGAGAGAGTGGTTACAAGTTTTATAGTTTGAATACTGGAGAGAATGATCACAAATAAGGAAATCAGGAAAAAGATCTGAGTTTGTGGAAAATATCTGCTTTACACATGCTAAGTTTGAGGTAGAAGAAACACATTCAAATAGAATGTTCATTTGCTTAAAAATGCACTTCCTACCACTTCTGCTAGTTGAAATTTTACCTTCCTCTACCCTGGTTCACCTTCCAGCTTGGCAATTATTTTCACCTTCCTCGATCCTTTAGCAATTTACATTTCTTTTTCTTTTTTTTTTTAAGATTTTTATTTATTTATTTGACAGACAGTGAGAGAGCGAACACAAGCAGGGGGAATGGGAGAGGGAGAAGCAGGCTTCCCGCTGAGCAGGGAGCCCCAGGGAGCTCGATCCCAGGACCCAGGACCCCGGGAGAGTTTCAGAATTCCTGAGCCAAAGAAGATGCTTAACTACTGAGCCACCCAAGTGCCTCAGCAATTTACATTTCTATTACTTTTATTACATTGTTTTATATCATAATTATTTTTCCAATATATATCTTGTCAACCAGATTGTGAAGGCAGGGAGAGATTAAAACTAAGCAGATTGTTTGTCCCACAGATTTTGCCAGTGGTTGGTACTTTAGAAATCAGTGGCAATCACGGGAAACAATAGAGCTCTATGGGCTCTACCTAAAATCAATTTAACTTCCACACCCCCATTTGCAAGAGAAACAGAAGGAACCCAGGATTCTGTGTGATCCTAGCAAGATTCCTCATCCTCCCCTTGCTCAACACTCATATAGCTTCACTAATTGCCTTGAAACTTTCGGGGCTAATCTCATAATACCCTTTATGCCCCACCACTCCAAGGAGTCTAGAGCTCCTAGGTTATCCCTCAATGCCCAGACTCTAAATCCCCGTATGTCTGTATGGGCAATGAGACAAATTCACCATATACCTCAGCACTACTCATTCACCTTCCTTTCCCCACTTCATTTTTCTCCATAGCATTTACCACCATCTGATTATTTAATTGTCTATGTCTCAGCTCTTAAATATAAATTCCAAGAGTGCAGAGATTTTTTTTTCTGTTTTGTTCACTACTATAACTTGAGAACCGAGAACAGTACCTTGTTCATGGCAGAGTTCAATGGATATCTACAGAATAAATGGATACATATTTTATTTGTTAATATGGACCTATAATATAACCCTAGCATATATTCGTGAACAAGAAAGGCATGGTTCCTATCCTCATGAAGCCTAGAGTGTAGGGGAAGAGATGACATTAAACAATTATTATATAATTATACATAATTATGAGAAATGCTCTGAAGGAAAGTATAGGATACATAATAGGGAGACCTAATCCAAAAAAATGGGAAGAGGGATTCCAAGTTAGATTCTGAGGAATTATATTTAAGCCAAGACTGAAGAATAGGTATGAATTAGGTGAGCGAAGAAGAGCAAAAGAAGATTTGAGACAAAAAAAAAATGTGCCAAGACCCTAAAAAGGAACATACAGTTGTTGATTTAGCAGCTTTATTGAGAAAATACTGGCATGAAATAAATTGTTTTAAAGTGTACAAATGGTTACGGTTTGGCATATATTAAGTTTGACATAAGTTTTGACATACATACATGAAACCATCATCACAATCAAGATAATGAATATATCCATCTCCACCTTGGCACATAATCTGTATTTACTCAACTAATATTTATTGGTATCTACCATTTTCAGGCCCTAACTATATACTGGTGCATGATCTCTGCTCTTTTGGTACTTAAAGTTCAATGAGTGTCTAGTTCAAGGAAGCAAAAGAAAGCCAGTGTGATAATGTCTAGAGAAGTAAGCAGAGGCCTCTCTTGCAAGGCCTTGCAGGCCATATTTTGATCTTTATACAAAGAACAATGGGAAGAAAGCAGGCAGGGACTCAAGCCATTCTGGACTTGAACAGGAAGCTGTTAGAAAGTTGTAAGTGTTGGGGGCGCCTGGGTGGCTCAGTCGTTAAGCGTCTGTCTTCAGCTCAGGGCGTGATCCCAGCATTCTGGGATCGAGCCCCAAATTGGGTTCCCTGCTCAGCGGGGAGTCTGCTTCTCCCTCTGCCCCTCCCCCTGCTCATTCTCTCTCTCCCCCTCTCTCTCGAAAAAATAAATTTAAAAATCTTTAAAAAAAAAAAAAGAAATATTTAGCAAACAGAACCATCAGGACTTACAGGTGGATTAGATATGACAGGTAAGGAAAATGGAGGAGTTAGGGATGATTTCTACCCGAACAATTAGTTGGATGTGATGTCATTACCAAGATAGGGGACTCTGGAGGAGGAGGATTTTTGTAGAAATGTTCAGTCTTAGATTCTGATTTCAGTCTTGGACATAGTGAGATTGATGATCTAAAGAGATACATAAATGGACATACCCAGGAGACATTTATTCCAAGACTGGGTAGAGTAGGAGCAGACTGCAAAGGTGACTGAGGAAGGGGAAATGGTGAAAAAAATAAAAAGCATCCAAACTGGAAGAGAAGAAATAAAACTACTAACACTATTCATAGGTGGCATGATCTTATACATAGAAAATCCTATGGACTCTACACAGAAACTATTAGAGATAATAACCAGGTCAACAAGGTTACAAGATCAACATACCAAAATTATTTGTACTTATATACACTTACAAACAATCCAAAAATAATTTTTTTTAAAAAATCAAGATACAGAACATTACCAGTACCCTAGAAAATTTTCTCATGCCAATCCCCTCCATAGGCAACCAGTGTCCTAATTTTATTAAACTATCAATTAGCTTTGCCTATTGCAGAACTTCCTATAATAAGGTCAAACAACATATACCCTTTTAAGTGAGGCTTTTTTCACTTAGCTTAATATTCTTAAGATGTATTCATGTTGCTGCATGTATCAGTAGTTTGCTCCTTTGTTTTTTTGTTTTGTTTTTTAAGATTTATTTATTAGAGAGAGCACAAAGCAGGGAGAGCAGCAGGCAGAGAGAGAAGCAGGCTCCCCACTGAGCAGGGAGCCTCATGCGGAACTCGATCCCAGGACCCTGGAATCATGACCTGAGCCAAAGACAGATGCTTAACTGACAGAGCCACCCAAGCATCCCAGTTTTTTGCTCCTTTGTACCGCTGAGTAGTAGTCCATGTATAAATATAACAGTTTATTTAGCCATTCTTCTGTTCATGTACAACCAGGCTATTTCCAGTTTGGGGTTATTATTACTAAAGTTGCTATAAACATTCTTGTACAAGGTTTTTTGTTGATATTGTTGAAATATGCTTTCATTTATCTTAAGTAAGTACTTGAGTAGAATTTCTGGATCATAGTATAGATGAATGTATAGACCTTTTCCCAAAACAGTTATAACATTTTATACTCCCAACAACAATGTATAAGACTTCTGATTGCTCCACATCCTTGCCAATATTTTGCTTTTTAATTCTAGCCATGCTGGCAAGAATTCGGTAATATCTCACTGTGGTTTTAGTTTACATTTCACGGGTGATTAATGATGTTGAGTGTTTTTTTAATGTGTTTATTAGTCATTTGGGTTTTTTTTTAAGATTTCATTTATTTATATTACTTGCGAGAAAGAGAGCACGTGCATGAGCAGGGGCAGGGGCAGAGGGAGAGGGAGAGAATCTCAAGCAAACTTGGTACTGAACATGGAGCCCAACTTGGGGCTTGATCTCACAAGCCTGAGATCATGACCTGAGCTGAAACCAAGAGTTGGACATTTAACTGAGTGAGCCACCCAGGTGCCCCTGTTTATTAGCCATTTGTATATAAACTTTTGTGATGTGTTTATTTACATCTTTTGCCCATATTATATTGGGTTGCTCGTCTTGTTATTATAGAGTTGCAAAAGTTCTTTATATATCTTAAATACCAATCTTTTGTCAAACATGTTTGACAAATATTATCTCCCAACTGGCAAGTATTTATTGACTGAACTGCTTACAGTTTTTAAGTAATGTGACAGAACTTTGAAATCCCTCTGAAATCAAATACATTTGGGTTTAAATCCTGACTCTACTTAAAAGTAGCTGTGGGAATTTGAATAAGGTATTTAATTTGGGGGGGGAGGCATTTTTTCCCATCTGTAAAATAGAGATAATACCTTTTGTAGGGTTGTTGTGGTGATTTAGACAATGGACTTTAACGTATCTGGCATATAAAAGGTTTTCAATAAATGTTTCTCCTTTTCTGATTTTATTTCTGTGGTAATATGGCATTTGTTGCTTTAAAGAGCTGAGCCGCAATTTTTACACTTTAAAACTCTAAAAAATTTGAATTTTCACAATGGTAAAAATCATTGCAATAGTGGAGGCCATAAAGAATAAGGGCTCCTGGGAAAAGAGTAACGTATCTTTCTTTTATTCTAGTTCAGTAACATATTCAAAATAAATGTGAATCTAAAAGTAATCGAATCAAATGAAATTCATCTGGAGGTGAAACTGAAAAGAAAAAGGTGAAAAATTCAAATTGTGTTGTGCTAACAGTCATCTGCCATAGCACATGGAATATTTAAATGACATGGCATTGCAAATACAATTGTACTGTCTCTCATCTACACCAGTTAGTTGTATTTCATCTCTTATAAAAATGCACATAAAAATAGGTTTAACCCAGGGGTACCTCGGTGGCTCGTCCGTTAAGCACTAGACTCTTGGTTTTGGCTCAGGTCATGATCTCGGGTTGTGGGATCAAGCTACACACTGGGCTCATGCTCAGCGTGGAGTATGCTGGAGATTATCTCCCTCTCTCTCTCTCCCACCCCCTCTGCTCCTCTCCACCCTCCCCCACCATTCGTACATTCTCTCCCCCTCCTCAAATAAATAAATAAAATCTTAAAAAAAAAAAAAGGTTTAACCCAGAAGCATTTTTAGGGAATAATTTCAACATGTCAACAATACTTTGAGTTATACTAATAACTTACTATAAATAGGTTAGTGCAAGTTACAGTAATTACTAAAAATAAGAGTTATTATACAATGCAGAACTTGCTTTATTGTTTGCTGTTCCTTTATTTATTTGTTGCTATAAAAATTTCAGGTTGTGGATCCAAGTTCTATCCCCACAATTTAATAGTCAAATTAGTTAACACTTCAAATCTCATTTCTTTCATTTGTGAAATGGGGATAATAATATTATGTAGCTTATATCATTGCTATGAGGATTAAATGATAAAAGCTTATAAAGCCCTTAGCACAGGACACTTTCACATATAGTAAGTCACCAGTAAATATTAGTTATTACTGTTGTTAAAGTATGTTAATCAAGCTTTTCTTAAGTTTCTGTGACTAGACTGGGCTTCACATTTTCCAACTTGGAGTGGTACTGGGAAATGATTATGATTCATTTGTCAAACTGACTGGAAACACTGACAGATTTTATATTTTGCATTCTTCAGATCTCAGCTTAAATGTCACTTTCTTGGAGAGATCTAACTCCAAAGCAGGCCCCTTATTTAAATTTTCATTTCTAATATGGTAAATATCGATAGATATGACCCACATGAGCAAATGTTCTTTGGGAGTCCTCAGTAATTTTTAACAATGTAAAGGGGTCCTAAGACCAAAATGTTTGAGACTGACATAATGAATTGTTTAGAAGATGTGTATTCTTCTGATTCAAAGCATATTATGGCCTGTCAAACTTCTGAGTAATTTATTTTTCCTTTTTTAGCTAGATTTAATTTGAGTAGTAATTAGGAATTGTACACATTCACTTTTCCCTATTGTGGTTATACTTACAGTAAGGTTACTAAGGCTAATTACAATTTCAGGGTTTGGGTTTTTTATGTTTTGGGTTTTGTTTTGTTTTTTTTTACCATGAACTAGAATTGCACAACTCAATGCTGTATGCACTAGTCATCTTGCGCCTATAGGAACCTACAAGTGATAATTAAATTTTTATGGTAATATGATTACTAATAAATATAGTTTGCTTGCAGGACATAAATTTTTCCAAACAGTAAATCCACAGTAGTCCATGAAAGGGAAAATACTGGAAAGCACTGCACTGAAATTCTGGCTTCAGTTCATCTCCCGCTCCCTCTTCTAGCGCTAATGCCACTGCCTTAGGTTAGCCACTATTCTCACATTTTCTGTTACAATAGCCATTTTATGTTCATTCATTATTCTCAGCAATCCAATCTCCCTCCACACTGAGAAGAGAATGATCTATCTCAAAATCAAATCTGGCCATGTCAATTACCCTTGTTATTAAAAAGCCAGTATGGCTTCCCAGCTATCTACAGCAGAAGCCATAAATTGACGGGTTGAATAAAGATGTAGGGTTTTTTCCCCATACATAGGTGTTTTGAACACAGGAAGATTTCACATTAAAAATATGGATATCTGGTTTCACTTTTAAAAATTAGAAAATTTAGCAACACTGGGCCCAAATCTCCACATAGCAAAACTCAGCTGGAGCAGAAGAGAGGATACTTAGGTAGGACAGGGCATATATGATTTGAGATTTCCAGTTTACCACAGTCCTTACCCAGTCCAATTCATTCATTTACCTTACCTGCTTGGTTCCCCATAAACAACTGAATTTGTGCAGCCTGCTTTACAGGAGAAAACACAAACACCTTAGAAAGACAGGCCCTCGATCATCTGAGTAGAAGCTAAATTTCCACTCTCAACTCCCATCTCTCTATGCTTTGCCTTCACACACATGCTCATCATTTCTCAAACACACTGTGTTCTTTCACACATTGTTTTACACTTGCAAGCTGTACATCCAGTTCCTTCTGGTTGGAATGTCCTTCTTACATTCATTTCCGCACCCCACCAGCATCTGAAGAATTCTTCTACGTCTCCTTCAAAACCCAACCATTCAAGTAGGCAGGAAAACATATAATGAGAGCATTTAGCACAGAGCCTAGCTTATAGTAACCTTCCATGTCCTAACAACGATTCTAAAAAGTAGGTATTATGACCTCATATTAGAAAAAAGGATGTTGTCGCCTAAAAACATTACTTAGTCAAGACCAAGGAGCTAGTAAGTGACACACACAGTTGGAACGTGAGCCCTAATCTTATCACCAGGCTATATTGTTTTTTTTATTTGACTCAAATGACAGACCTGCCAGATGCTTTCCTCATATATTTTGTGTACTCATCAGGTACCTCCAACAGTCCCCTACTATCAACAAATCCAAATCATTCTGTCTTTATATCCCTAATTGCCTACCACACTTCAGCCCACATTACAAGCTTAAGATATAGTCTCAACCAATTCAAGTCATATTGCTCAATGAATGAATAAATGAATGAGAAAAGTTCTCCTGTACTGATAATCTGTATTAGATGGTAGAATCTGAATACTTTAGGCATTTCCCACATCACCAATCTTAATGCACAGTATGCAGTGAATTAAAAAAACTTACTAAAACCTGTAATACACATATAAGCACTAGCAATTTTTAATCTTCCCACAGATAACATGATTCCTCTAAACTGATGAAATACTAAAACTCAGCAGTATCTAGGTGTATGTGTATGTAAACTATTTTCTTTCATTTTAAACAAATCATCTAAAAATAACTCAAAGGTTGCACATACTATTATGAGCCTCTTTAGATAAAATCATATGCATATATCTCTGTGCCTGTATACTGAAAAAGCTATCTAGAAAGATGTTCAGATGACTTTTACCTTTTCCTCTGAAGTTTTATATATTGTTGTAATTAATTAGTATGTAATTTTTAAAATAAAACCAAGGGGTTTAAACTATTTTAAAAAATAATTCTTTCTGAATCCTCAATAGTAATGGGATTAATCATAATCCCTCCCACCTCATTCATAAACACAGTGAATCACATTTGGGAAGTAAATACTGAAGTCCTAAGAATAGGCAGCCACATAAATTAGAAGACAGTTTTAATTTTACAAATGCATATTATACACTCAAATAAAGGCCATGAAATAACTTATTAAATTAAAAATTATTGGAGAATTACCAATATTTAGCACAATACTAAATTTACATTATTTCACATGATTATTAAAAAGTATTTAATTTATCTCACAACACAGCAATCTGGGTTTTTTTAGAAACTGGGCGCCTAGGTGGCTCAGATGGTTAAGCGTCTGCCTTCAGCTGGGGGCATGATCCTGGGGTCCTGAGGTCCTGGGATCAAGTCCCACATCAGGCTCCCTGCTCCTCAGCGAGTCTGCTTCTCCCTCTGCCTCTGCCTCTCTCTCTCTCTCTGTCTCTCATGAATAAATAAATAAAATCTTAAAAAAAAATCACTCATTTGTCATATCTACTCTAGATGTAATTTTGGGGGAAAAAAACACTTAACAGTGCAGAACTAAGAAATTTCAACACAAGGATTTATTCAATTAACTGTTATAGCATTTACTGAAAAATTCTGCCAATGGAACAACTACTCCATGTTGGCTTCCAGAATGGCCCATGTTCCCGCATATACATTTTCAATTCCCTAAAATCAAGCTTTGTTAAAAAAAATTAATAAAATGCCAAATACCCTCCTCTGTTGCTTTTTCAACAAGCTCCAGGATTATACCACAGCAACTAAGACTCAAAAATTAATTTTATGTTGAAAAAATTAGCGTATGGTATTTCTTTGTTCTAAGGGTAGAAAGTCAATTGAATTTGAAATGTCTACAATAGCATGTATATCACAAAGACTAACTTAAAACAGATACTGAACAGTTTCACAGCCTATCAGCAGTGTGAAAGCCTCTCTTGCTGCAGCTCTGCTGACTATTACACTTCTTACAGAAATAGTTGAGTCCATTCTCATAAGATAGAAGAATATTTCATATTATTATATTCCATAACCCCATAAGAATTACAAAAGCACAAAAGTGTAATTATAAGGATAGAAAGCATGATCTAACGGGCTTTGTGAGAATGAACATTAACCAATACTATATCTAGAAAAATGCTGAGGTAATACTGTATGGAACATTATATCACTGTAACCACTTTTTGTTAATTACGAGTAATTCAACAAATATACTTTAAAAGAAATTTAACCAATTGGCCAGCAAATTATTTTAGCAACATTATATCACTGTAACCATTTTTTGTTAATTATGAGTAATTCAACAAATATACTTTAAAAATTATTTAACCAACTGGCTAGCAATTATTTTAGCAAAACCTTGCACAATTATTTGGAATGCCAATGTTTCTACAACCTTTTTATAAAGTTGAAAGATGTTTGAGATTTAAATGAGGCTATTCAAGTAACAGTTAACCTTTTCCACTCACATGCTGCTTTAAAGAATCATAAGTTTCACTATATGAATTTTTCAGCCTAAAAATTCTTCTAAAATCCTCCCAATCCATAACATCCAAAATTCAGAAAGAAATCGAATTGTATTATAAGAATGCTCATAGGCTGGGGCGCCTGGGTGGCTCAGTCGTTAAGCGTCTGCCTTCAGCTCAGGGCGTGATCCCAGCGTTCTGGGATCGAGTCCCACATCGGGCTCCACCGCTGGGAGCCTGCGTCTTCCTCTCCCACTCCCCCTGCTTGTGTTCCCTCTCTCGCTGGCTCTCTCTCTCTCTCTGTCAAATAAATAAATAAAATCTTAAAAAAAAAAAAAGAATGCTCATAGGTGTGCACTCAGATGTGATGTTAAAAATAAAAATAAAGAAAAGATGATCCATTCAATGTTAGAGCCAAAATGTAACTCAAATGGTTGTGAAGCTGAACCAACAGGGTCTTGTTCAGCTTCTACTCATATGCTTTGTTTTGACCATATTTGTTCAACACATATTAATAGTTGTATTTTCCTCCCCCAAAGTTAATCTGCTCAAAAAAGGAGATAAAATTCAGTGGTAAATAAATAGCATATATGTTGGTTAAAGGCAACAGTGCATAACTGAAGAACTGAGTGCCAAATTAGTACTCCAAATAAACTCTTAGTGGAGTGAGCTAAAAGCAAAACATATTCTTAAAAAATGAAATATTTTACTATTCAGAAAACTGGAAAAAATGCTAATGTACAGTTCTGCAGCAAATTTACTATATAAGATCTTAGAAACGTCACTATTCCTATCAATACAGAACTGTGTATTTTCACAAGCACCCTCAGGTACATTATCTCCAATAGCTGAACTCTGGGGAAAACTATCCTCCCATAAAAGGAGCTACAAAAATTGCTGCACAATTTTTTCTCCCACAATATGACCTTATAATTTTCCTAGGACCTCTAGAATCACAGGGTTTAGAGCAGTTAGCAAATAAGCCACATATTGAGATTAAAACCACCATGCAAATCATTCTTAAAGTTAGTTTTATAAACCACTCCTCAGCAAAACTTCCAAATGTTCTGCCTATTTTCTTCTCTGTAAAAACCTACTGCTTTCTAACAAATTCCATAATATAAGAAAAACTGAAAATATTTAAATTGCTATGGGTAGATCATAAAGCCAAATAAAGGTCAGATGAATAAAATCAGTAACATAATATCCATTTATGAAGTCACCTGTTTGGTTTTTCTCTCTATATGGCAAAGTGAATTATTTCCTTGTGTTAAAATCATAACCATCCCATTTATATGAATACATAATAGGTCCATGATTATATGAATTTAATATATTAGGCTCAACAGTAGAGTTATGGTTCTAGTACAGCACCAGCTAATTTTTTTTAAAAAGTCTGCATATTAAAGATGTGATATAATACAGAAGGCAATAAAGATCTGTCACACACTAAACAAAATCTATGTCTGAATTTTCTTGTTAATGGACAGCAAAAAAAACATAATTTCAGTATATACTGACTTTTTTCCCCCTTCTCAATCACTCTTCTGACTTACACTATTCATTTTCCTTTTTGCTATATATAATTAAATATAGCATAATGTTTAAGATCTTAAACCCAGGCTCCAGATAGCCTGGGTTCTAACCTCAGCTCCACCACTTAACCAGTTATGGGAACTTACATGAGTTGCTCATGTGGGCATTATATCCTCATCTGTAAAATTGGGATAATACCAGTACACACCTCGGAAGATTGTGGGGTTTTTTTAAGGTAGGGTAGTTAGTTAGTTAGTGAGTTATTTGACAGAGAGAGAGAGAGAGAGAGAGAGAGAGAACAAGCATGACCAGGGGAGCAGCAGGCAGAGGGAGAAGCAGGCTCCCCGCTGAGCAAGGAGCCCATTGCGCCACTGGATCCCAGGACCCCGGGGATCATGACCCAAGCTTAACAACTGAGCCACCCAGGCGTCCCACAAGATTGTTTTAAGAGTTAAATTAAGGGGCACTTGGGTGGCTCAGCTGGTCAAGCATCTGACTCTTGATTTTGGCTCAGGTCATGATCTCAGGGTCATAAGATTGAGCCCCACATGAGGCTCCACACATGGGGCTCTGGTCCTGGTGCCTCCTTAAGATTCTCTCTCTCCCCCTCTCTCTCTGACCCCACCCCCGCTGCTGCTCCCGTTCTCTCTCTTAAAAAAAAAAAAAGAGTTAAATTAACTTAAAACATCTTAAAGACATAGCACAGTGCTGGCACACAGTAAATGTTCACTATGTATTAGCTACTAATATTGTTGCTGTTGCCACTGTTATGCAAAAAAGTGATATTACAATTAATGCCAATATTCACAAACATTTAAAAATTAGAAGACTGGAGCACCTGGGTGGCTCAGTCATACATCCAGCTTTTGATTTCAGCTCAGGTCATAATCTCAGGGTCATGAGACTGAGCCCCGTGTCAGGCTCCGTGCTGGGTGTGGAACCTGCTTAGGATTCTCTCTCTCCATCTGCCCCTCACCCTAGCTCACACACTCCAGTGTGCACGTGATCACGCTCTATCTCTCTCTCTCTCTCTCTCTCTCGGGTGGGGGGAATATATATATATAAATTATATATTTAATAAAAAATATATTTTTTAATATATAATTTCCTCCTCAATCACTCAATCACAATTATATATAATAAATTTATATTATATATGATATATATTATATCATATATATTATATATCAATCACAATTATATATAATAAAATTATATATTTAATTTTATATATATATATATATATATATATATATATATATATAAATTAGAAGACTGTAAGTTCATTCAACCAGGAAAGGCAAAATCATTTTTAAAAACTTAAAATTTAGGGGTGCCTGAGTGGCTCAGTCAGTTAAGCGTCTGCCTTCGGCTCAGGTCATGATCCCAGGGCCCTGGGATCAAAGCCCACATCCTGCTCCCTGCTCAGTGGGGAGCCTGCTTCTCCCTCTCCCTCTGCAGCTCTCCCTGTTTGTGCTTGCTCTCTCTCTGTCAAATAAATAAATAAAACCTTAAAAAAAAATTTAGCTTATAATTTGAATAAGAAATTACCAACTATTATTTAAAATAAATGATGAGTTTGTACTGTTGATAATTTAACCTTTAGAATGAGCATGAAATAAAACTAAAACATTAAAAAGTGATTCTTATTCAAATAACTTTGGAGATTTGAAATATAAGCTAAGAAACAAAAAATATTCTTTTCTTTAAATTGAAGTATGGTTGACACACAATGTTACATTAGTTTGAGGTGTACAACACAGTAATTTGACAAGTCTATACATCATGCTATGCTTAGCACAAGTGTAGCTGCCATCTGTTCCCATACAATGCTATTGCAATACCTCTGACTATACTCCTTACGCTGTACCTTTTATCTCCATGACTACAAAAAATATTCCCTTAAACAACTGAAAGTAAATAGGTAATGGGAAAGCACTTACTATTAAATACAATTCATACAAGATTAATTATGATATTTCTTTCTTTTTATTTTGAAACAATCTCACACTTGCATAAAAGTTGCAAGTAAATTTCAAATAATTTTTTGGAAGGAGAAGCACTTTTTTTCCCAGCTTTATTGTAGTATGACTGACAAATAAAAATTGCATATATTTAGGTTGTAAAATGTGATTTTTTAAGATGTACAATATGATTTAATATACATATACATTGTGAAACGCTTGCCATGATCAAGTTAATTAACATATTCATCACTTCGTAGAATTACCATTTGTGTGCATATATGTGTGCATGTGCACGTATGAGTGGTAAGAACACTTAAGATCTACTCTCTTAGCAAATTTCAAGTATACAATACAGTATTATAAACTGTAATCACTATATTATACATTAGATCCTAACAATTTATTCATCTTATAACTGAAATTTTGTTACCCTTCAACCAGCATCTCCCCTTTCCCCCACTCTCTGGCAACCACCATTCTACTCTATGGACTTTTCCAGGAGTCCAATTTTTTAGACTCTCAAATAATTTTTTACGGGTCATTTGAGAGTAAGTTGATGGGCTCCAACAGTCCCTTTTAGACTGCTACCACTTGGTGCTGCCTTCTTTCCCTCCTTCCCTGTCTCACTTTCTTTTCTCTCTTGCTTCCCCCTGGTTTGGACTGAATTTTTCAGGAAGGGAAGAGAGAAGAGAATAGTTAAGAGTTCAGGGACTAGAGAGAAGAAGAAAAAGGAAGAACAAGTATCATTTTATGAGATCTTACAATTAGTTATTTTGTTAAATTATGATTTCTATGTTCCCAAAACCTACTCAGAAAATAAAGGATAAAGAATGCAGAAAAATAATAGGAAAGAAGAAAAGAATATGATACTGAAAAAGAAAAAAAATTTCTTAAAATGTACTGAACCTTTCTTATTTTATGCTTTCAACCATTAAGAGTTGTCATAGATTATAACAAAAGTATGAACTACAGCCAATCCCCTTTTTTTCATATTGTAACTGAAAAAAAACACACCATACACAGGGGAAATTTAAGGTAATGAAGTTCACAGGCTATGCAGACTAGCAATAGCAATAGAATAATTCCTATAATCCTACAAACCCTAAACCCAAACTGTATAATCAATAATAGTTAAAATTAGAGAGGGATATGTAAAATACACTCTTAATAGCAAAAACATTTCCCAGTTCTGAATCTTGTTAAATGAGAGCCAAGAAAATCGATCCTCTTTGTCCCTTCTACACGGCAAGTCAGGGAGATTGAGCAATCTAGTTGCCACTTGATACCAAATGGCAACCACCTCTGTAGCTTACCATTATATTACCTCCCCTCATTCCTGGTCTCACTCCCTTTTCTCTCACTCTTGCTTCCCTAAGACTGAATTTCCTAATAACATAATAGCAAATTAAAAAGCATTTCCAAGTTCACTGAAAAGCAGGAAATCTCCCTTAGTCCCACACATTCTATGGAACTAACAACACTGAGTTTTGTGACCTGCAAAAATAAGGACCATAGGTTCCAGATTGGAAAGGAAGAAAAAAAAATGATCTCTATTGACAAAACTAATAAATGAGTTCAACAAGGTTAGAGGTACAAGATCGATATATAAAAATTAATTATATTTAAACACACTAGCAATGAACAATCTAGAAATGAAATCAAGAAAACAACTCCATTAGGGCACCTGGGTGGTTCAGTCAGTTAAGTAACTGCCTTTGGCTCAGGTCATGATCCTGGGGTCCTGGGATGGAGCCCCACATGGGGCTCCCTGCCCAGTGGGGAGCCTGCTCCTCCTTCTTCTGCCTCCCCCCACCCCCATTCATGTGCTTTCTCTCAAATAAATAAAAAAATCTTTAAAAAAAAAGAATGCCATTTATAATAGCATAAAAAATAAAAAAACACTTAGGAGTAAGTTCAACCAAGAAAGTATGGGATTTGAATTCTTCTGAGATAAAACATTATTGAAAGAAATTAAAGAGGACCCAAATAAATGGGAAAAGATCCCATGTTCATGAATGAGAAGACCAGATACTGTAAAAATGGTATGGCAGACAGAATAATGCCCTCCATTCAAATATGTCCATGTCCTAATCCCCAGAATTTGGCAAAAGGGACTCTGCAGATGTGATTAAATTAAGGTTCTTAAAATGTGCAGATTATCAGGGCACCTGGGTGGCTCAGTCGGTTAAGCGTCTTCCTTCAGCTCAGGTCATGATCCCAGTGTCCTGAGATCCAGCAGCACTCCCCACCCCCACCCCAGTCATAGGGCTCCCTGCTCAGCAGGGAGTCTGCTTCTCCCTCCCCTCCGCTCTTGTGGGTGCATGTGCTTGCTCTCCCTCCCTCCCTCTCAAATAAATATATATTTTTTTAATGTGCAGATTATCTGAGTGGGCCCAACGTAATCACAGTTTCCTTATAACAGGGAGACAAGAGGCTTAAAGTCAGAGACAGAAATGTGACAACGGAAGCAGAGGTTGCAGTGATATGCTATGAAAATAGAGAAAAGAGCCGTGAGCCAAGGAATGTAGGCCGCTTCTAGAGGCTGGAAAAAGGCATGGAAAGAGATTTTCCCCTAGAGCCTCCAAATGGGACACAGCTCTGCTAACACCTTTTTTTTTTAATTGAAGTATAATTAACATACAATGTTATATTAGTTTCTTGTGTACAACATATTGATTCAACAATTCTATACATTACTCAAAGTTCACCACACTAGGTATAGTCACCTTCTGTCACCATCTAACATTATTGCAGTATTATTGACTATGTTCCCTATGTTATAATTTTCATCTCCATGATTTATTTATTTTATAACTGGAGGTTTGTAACTCTTAATCCCCTTTATCTATTTTGCCCACCTCCCCTCTGGCAACCACTAAATGTTCTCTGTATTTAAGAATCTGTTTGTTACATTGTTTCGTTTTTTAGATTCCACGTGTAAGTGAAATCACTTGGCATTTTTCTTTGTCTGACTTATTTCACTTAACATAATATCCTCTGGGTCCATCCATGTTGTTGCGAAAGGCAAGATTACCTTTTTTATGGATGAATAATACTCCACTGTGTATATTTACCACATCTTTTTTATCCACTTATCTATCAATGGACACTTGACCAACAACTTGATTTTTGCCCAACGAGACCAATTTCAGATTTCTAACCTCCAGAACTATAAAATATTAAAACTGTGTTGTTTTAAGCCACTAAGATTGTGGTATTTGTCAAGCAGCAACAGAAAACTAATACAAATGACAACATCCATTTATACAATAGATCTACAGATTCAATGCAATCCCCATCAAAATCCCAGCTTACTTTTTTTGCAAAAATTGACAAGCTGATCCTAATATTCATACGTAAACCTAAGGGACCCAGAACAGTCAAAACAATCTTGAAAAACAAGAACAACGGTAACCAAAACAGTATGGTACTGCATAAAAATAGACCAATGGAACTGAATCAAGAAGCCAGAAATAAACCCACACATATATGGTCAACTAATATTTGACAAGGGAGCCAAGAATACTCAATCGGGAAAGAATAGTCTCTTTAATAATGGAGTTGGGAAAACCAGATATCCACATGCAAAAGAAAAACTGGACGCCTATCTTATACCACTCACAAAAACTAACTCAAAATGGATTAAACCCAAAACCATAAAACTCCTAAACAAAAATAAAGGGAGGGGCACCTGGGTGGTTCAGTCAGCTAAGTGTCTGACTCTTGATCTTGGCTCAGGTCTTGATCTCAGGGTCATGAGTTCAAGTCCCACAATGGGCTCCACACTGGGCACACAGCCCACTTAAAATACACACACACACACACACACACACACACACACACATATTTTTTTTATATATGGAAAAAGCTCTTTGACATAGCTCTTGGCATGATCTTTTGGATACCAAAAGCACAAATAACAAAAGGAAAAATAAGTAAAACTAAAATGCTCTGCACAGCAAAAGAAAATCAACAAAATGAAAAGGCACCTACAGAATGGGAGAGAATATCTGCAAACTATGTATCAGATAAGGAGTTAATATCCAAAATATATAAGGAATTCATACAACTGAATAGCAGAAAAACAAACAATCCAGTTTTTAAAAACCGGGGAGAGGACATGAATAGACATTTTCCCAATGAAGACATACAAATGACCAGCAAGTACATGAAAAGGTGCTCAACTTCATCAGGGAAATGTAAATCAAAGTCACAATGAGATATCATCTCACATCTGTTAGAATGGCTATTATCAAGGGGCGCCTGGGTGGCTCAGTCAGTTAAGCAGCTGCCTTCAGCTCAGGTCACGATCTTGGGCTCCTGGGATCGAGTCCCGCATGAGCAAGGAGCCTACTTCTCCCTCTGCCTATCCCTCATGCTCACTCTCTTTCTCAAATAAAATCTTTTTAAAATTTTTTTTAAAAAAGAATGGCTATTATAAAAAAAAAAGAGAGAGAGAGAGATAACAAATGCTGTCAAGGATCTGGAAAAAAGGAAACTCTAGTGCACCACTGGTAGGAATGTAAATTGGTACAGTATGAAAAGAGTATGAAGATTCCTCAAAAAATTAGAAATTGAACTATCATATGACCCAGCAATCCCACTTCTGGAACTCAAAGGAGTGAAATCACTATCTGAAAGAAATATCTTCACTCCCATGTTCACTGCAGCATTTTACAATAGCCAAGACACGGAAACAACCTAAGTGTCCATCGATGTTTGAATGGATAAAGAAAATGTGGTCTGTGTACATATACACGAAAGAATATTATTCAGTCATAAATAAAGGCAATCCTACCATTTGTGACAACATGGGTCATGAGGGCGTTATGCTAGGTAAAATAAGTCAGACAGAAAAAGACAAATACTATATGATCTCACTTTTTTTAAAAGTTTATTTCTTTTTTTAAGTAACTTCTACACCCAATGTGGGGCTCAAACTTACGACCCTGAGATCAAGAGTCACGTGCTCTATCAACTAAGCCACTTAGGCACCCCTGTGTGATCTGACTTTTATGTGGAATCTAAAAACAGCAAACTCAAAAAGGGGTACCTGGCTGGCTCAGTCAGTAGAGCATGCATGCAGCTTTTGGTCTCAGGGTTGTGCGTTTGAGCCCCACATTGGGTGTAGAGATCACTTAAAAACAAAATCTTTAAATAAAATAAATAAAAAATAAAAACATCAAACTCACAGAAACAGAGAATAGAATGGTGGTTGGGCTCAGGTAGGGGACATGGGGAAATTAGTCAAAGACTACGAACTTTCAGTTATAAGATGACTAAGTTCCAGGAATCTAAAGTACATCATGATGATTATAATTAAAAATATTATACTACATATTTGAAAGTTATGATAGTACAGCTTTAATGCTCTCACCATAACAATAACAAAATATTAATTGTGTGAGATGAAGAATGTGTTAACTAACTCTACTGTGATAAATGCTTTGCAATATACATGCGTAACGAATCATCACATTGCACACCTTAAACTTGCACTATCTTATACGTCAATTATTTCAGTAAAACTGCAAAAAGAGAAGGACCAAAGTAGGAAACTCAATCTTCCCAATTTCAAAACTTACTATGTAATCATAGTAATCAAGACAATGTAGTACTGGCATAAGGACAGACACATAGATCAATGGAACAGAACTGAGAATCCAGAAATAAACCCATCTATGGTCAACTAATTTTCAAGAGGAGTGCCAAAACCAGTCAATGGAGAAAGAATAGTCTTTTATACAAATGATGCTGGCACAACTGCATAACCACATGCAAAAAGAATGAAGTTCAAGACCTTTCTGATGCCATATATAAAAATCAACTCAAAATGGAGCTAAAACTATAAAACTCTTCAAAGAAAACACTGGAGTAAATCTTCATGACCTTGTGTTAGGCACTGGTTTCTTAGACATGCTATCAAAAAATAAGCTATAAAAGAAAAAATAGATAAACTATGTATCATCAAAATTAAAAATTTTTGTGCTTCAAAAAATATTACCAGTAAACATGGAAAGATAATTCAGAAAACAGGAGAGGGGCGCCCGGGTGGTACAGCTGGTTAAGCATCAGACTCTTGGTTTCAGCTCAGGTCATGATCTCAGGGTCATGAGATTGAAACCATAATGGGGCTCCACGCCCAGCACGGAGTCTCCTTGAAGATCTCCTTGCGTCTCCTTCTGCCCCTCCTCCTTCTCTCTCTTTTTCTCTCTCTCAAAGAAATAAATCTTAAAAAAAAAAAAAAAACAGGAGAATATGTTTGCATATCTGATAAGTACCTAAAATAAGTAATGAACTCTTACAACTCAACAATAAAAAGACAATCCAATTTAAAACTGGGCAGGGGGCCTGGAAGGCTCAGTTGGTTAAGCATCTGACTTTGGCTCAGGTCATGATCTCAGAATCCTGGGATCAAGCCCTGTGTCAGACTCCCTGCTTAGCAGCAAGTCTGCTTGTCCCTCTCCCTCTGCTCCTCACCCTGCTCATGCTCTCTTTCTCTCTCTCGAATAAATAAAATCTCAAAATAAATAAAATTTAAAAATAAACAAAATAAAATAAAAATGGGCAAAGACTCTGAATAGTCATTTCCCCAAAAAAGATATACAAATGACCAATAAGCATATTAAAAGGTGCTCAACATCATTAGTCATCAAGGAAATGAAAAGCAAATCAAACCAACCATGGGGCGCCTGGGTGGCTCAGTTGTTAGGCGTCTGCCTTCGGCTCAGGGCGTGATCCTGGCTGGGATCGAGCCCTGCATCAGGCTCCTCCGCTGGGAGCCTGCTTCTTCCTCCCCACTCCCCCTGCTTGTGTTCCCTCTCTTGCTGGCTGTCTCTCTCTCTGTCAAATAAATAAATAAAATCTTTAAAAAAAAAAACAAAAAACAAAAACAAAACCAACCACAATGGAATACTGCTTCACCTCCACTTGGATAGTAATAAAAAAAGATATGATAATAACAAGTGTTGGCAAGGATGTAGAGAAGCTAGAACCCTCATATATTGCTGGTGGGATTGTAAAATGATACACCATTTAGGAAAATAGTTTGGCAGTTCCTCAAAAAGTTAAACATACAGTTATCCTATGACCCAACAATTCTATTCCCAAAAGAAATTAAAACATATATCCACACAAAAGCTTATACCTCAATGTTCATGGCACCATTATTCATAACAAAAAGGGAAACCCAAAAATGTAACAACTGGGGCACTTGGCTGACTCAGTCAGTACAGCATGTGACCATTGATCTTGAGGTTGTAAGTTTGAGCAATGCATTGGATGTAGAATAAAAATAAAATCTTTTTTGAAAAAAAAACTATAACAACTAGTGAATAGATGAGCAGAATGTAGTATATCCATATGATAGAGTATTATTTGGCCATAAAGAGAAATGAAATACTGATCCATGCTACAACACACATGAACCTTGAAAACCTTATGCTGAGGGAAAGAAGCCAGTCACAAAAGACCACATATTATGATTCTATTTATATGATATGTCCACAATAGGCAGAGAGATAGAAAGCAGTATTTGCTTAGGGCTGGTGGGGGGAGGGGGATTGAAAAGTGATATTAAAGGGTACAGGGTTTCTTCTGAGATCATGAAAATATTCTAAAATTGACTGGTGATGGTAGCCCACATCTGAAAATATACTAAAAACTATTAAATTTAATTTTACACTTTAAATGGGTGAGTCATGGTACACCTGGGTGGCTCAGTCTGTTAAGTGTCTGCTTTTGGCTCAGGTCATGATCCCAGGGTCCTGGGACAGAGCCCCGAGTCAGGCTCCCTGCTCAATGGAGAGCCTGCTTCTCCCTCTCCCTCTGCCTACCACTCTGCCTACTTGTGCTCTATTTCTCTGTCAAATAAATAAATAAAATCTTTAAAAAAAAAATAAAATAAATGGGTGAGTCATATGGTATGTGAATTATATCTTACCAAAAGTGTGAAGAAAAAAAAAGACAGAAAGCCTGCTATGAGAGCCCCCAGTTCCAAAATACTGAGTCTCTTCAGGGACACTGCTGACACTCTTGTCTTCAAGGCCTCATCAGGCAGCTATGGGCTCAAAGCTTCCTTACTAAGGTTAGCAATGCTACTTGTTACTTACTTGTTGCCTTCCTTATCACAAGTTAGCAATGTGAACTTGTCTTGATGTTTCACTAAAAATGGCATATTTATCACAAGGCTATAAAACTGCAGTAAATTATACTCCAACTCCTTCACAATTTTTCAATTCTAACCTCTACGTCCATAGGTAATGGGGAGTAGGTGCTAGAAAACCACTCACTACTAAATAAAGTTCTAAATAAAACTATGCTAAAATACTAGAAATAAAAAACTTAAGATTTCAGTTCTCTGAGTTCTTTTGTTGCTAAGTATCCTGATGATATATTAATAATATGTTCAAGGGACAACACAAGCGGTGACAATCTATAAACCTCTGCAATTACCACCCTGATAATGTATCAAAGAAACATTAATAAAGCAAATTCAATGTAATATTTAATCTTTAAAACCAAAATAACAGACCTGATTTTAATCACATAATGTGCTACCTTAGCAACATACGGTGTTTATGAAATAAAACAGAGTCACCAACACAAAGAAAAGTAACATAAAGGAATAGATGACATTTAGCCTCTGGGTTATCAGTGCGGTATCTCTTGGTATTTCCCTGCCCAATTCTGATAGTAAATGAACAAGTACAGTGGCCAAGGCCTAAAAAGGGTGTGGTAACTATGCTCAGACTCCTCAGTCATGATAGTTACCCATCTGGTAAGCCATCTAGACAAGTGCAGACATTGGCCCAGAATCCAGAATGGAGATCAGAGGGAGACAGTAAGCATCAGACGTGATCTAGGGACTAACTGTAGTGGCAGACGTTGTAGTTAATTAGTCCACTAATCTAACTATTGTGAGTCCTCAGAAAAAGAAACCAAACAGAACACCGAGAAGTTGTTCCGACATGGTGTGAATTTACTATAAGGAGTACAGTGACCAATATTCCCTTCAAGACCAGGGCATTCATTCCTCTAACTGCTTGGAGAGTTCCTCCAACTCCAGGATGCTAGCAGCTCACAGCTAAGTTCTCCTCAACAAACTGCCCTCGACCAAGGTATCAGGGATTAAGTTCTCTGAAAGCAGGCACGGCGAAGGAGTTTAAGATGCAAGATACTTAACAGAGGGGCGCCTGGGTGGCTCAGTTGGTTAAGCGTCTGCCTTTGGCTCAGGTCATGATCCCAGGGTCCTGGGATCGAGCCCCACATTGGGCTCCCTGCTCAGTGGGAAGCCTGCTTCTCCCTCTCCCACTCCCTGCTTATGTTCCCTCTCTGTGTGTCTCTCTCTGTGTCAATTAATAAATAAAATCTTAAAAAAACACAAAAAAGGATACTTAACAGAAATCGATACCTATGAAGGAAAGGCAACAGAAGCAGGACCGAGAAGAAGTAGTCAAACTACAATGCAGGCCTGACAATCAGGTACGGCTCTCGGAGCAAGTATTGCCTGTCAAGGAGCCCCATGTTAGGATCTTTTAACCCAACCTTGTTCAGCCATTTGGAAGCTGCCCCTAGAAAATTGTGATCTTAGGTAAAGCAGCTCTCTGTAACTGAGACAGACCTGAACCAGGTGACAGCTGGAAACCACCAGCTGAAAGCACTTCCTATAAAGCTGGAAAGGGAAACTACATAGTTTCATCTCCAACTCTACCACAGAAACTGCCCCACCCAAGACTATGCCTTCTCCCTTCAGGTCAACCCACATCTAATTCCAAATAACACTTAAATATCATACTAGCTCCAGCGTTCCCAAAAGGATTGACTAAAGTCTCTGAGGCAACTCCATCAGTTCAATCTCTCTGCCCTCCAAATCTTGCATCCCTTACTCCATTACAAGTGTTGTTCCTCAATAAACCTTCTGCAAGCCAATCTCCATCTCAGAGTCTGCTTCCCAGGAAACACAATCTAAAAAACCAAATTCCATAGAAAGATTCAATAAAGAAGTAGCTATGGCCCACTCTGTTCAGTAACCTCATAGGCTGTTACTTTATTTCAGCTAGTGCAAATCATTAAACTTCAGCTGTCTGTGGCACAATGATGTCAAGCCATCATTCTACTGAAACAAACAAACGACTTACACAGCAGCATTTAGTAAGTAGCAGAAAAAGATGAATATGTCAGAGATGCCAAAACTGAAATATTTAACTAGTAGAAGTAGCAATAGCAGAGCTGTGTTATTTTTTTTTAAAAATAAAGTATTCTATTCATAATCTGAAAATGGGTAGAATAAAAGAAGATACTGAATCACATTCACCCATATTATATATCAGGGCTCAAAAGCAACAGAAGAATTGCAGAATTTTTATCAAATAGAGCAGATTCTTCTACATAAATAATTAGTGGCTCCTGAACTTACTTGAGCCATGGATCCCTTTGAGTATCCAATGAAAGTTATGAACTGTCTTCTTTGAAAAATGTCCATATATGGGGTGCCTGGGTGGCTCAGTCGGCTAAGCATCCAACTCTTGATTTTGGCTCAGGTCATGATCTCAGGGTCGTGGGATCAAGCCCCACTTTGGGCTCGTGCTCAGTGGGGAGTCTGCTTGATATTCTCTCTCTCTCACTCTCCATCTGCCCCTCCACCCCCACACTCTCTCTAAAATAAATAATCTTTCTTTTTTAAGATTTATTTATTTGTCAGAGAGACAGGGGGTGGGGCACAAGCAGGGGGAGTGGCAGGCAGAGGGAAAAGCAGGCTCCCCTCTGAGCAAGGAGCCCAATGTGGTACTCAATCCCAGGATGCGGAATCATGACCTGAGCCGAAGGCAGACATTTAACTGACTGAGCCACCCAGGTGTCCCAAATAACTAAATCTTTAAAAAAAAGAAAAGAAAAGAAAAAGAAAGAAAAGAAAGGAAAGGAAAGAAAAGAAAAGAAAAATTTCCATATCCATTTGTAAAATCTGAAAATAATTTCAGGAATTCATGGATCCCTAAAAGCTATTTATAGATGCCAGGTTAAGAACCCCTGACCTAATCAGGTTTATAAAAGTAAGATGACATTTCTCTAAATCATGTTAACTTAAAGCCTAAAAATGCTTAACAAAAAAAATGCAACTGAAAAAATCATATTATCTATTACTTATTTTAATTATATTATTATACAAGAAATACATAAATAGGTTGTCATCATAAAATGATTCAAGCAATACGGATTAAACGAATTTTCCTCTTGGTCACCACTCATTCCCCTTCCTCTTCACAGAGATTACTTATCAGTTCTGTTCAAATACTTTTAAATTTTTCAATGCTTTTTCAAAAACTTATGTACTTATTAAAATGTAGAGAATTATTTTGGGTAAATATGCTAAGAACTAGCGTTTAAAAACAACAAAGGGGGTACCTGGGTGGTTCAATCTTTTAGGCGTCCTGTTGATTTTGACCCAGGTCATGATCTCGGAGTCATGGGATCTAGCCCTGCATTGGGCTCCGCACACAGAGGGGAGATTCTCTCTCTCCCTCTCCCTTTGCTCCTCCCCCACTCTCTCAAATAAATGAATACATCTTTTTAAAAAATAAAAAATAATTTTAAAAAATAAAACAACAAATGATAGATACTGGTGATTTTCCTAACATCAGCAAATGGTAGTACTGTGGAGTTAACAACTTTTCATGTAACTCTTTCCTGAATCCAGTCTATCCATTTAATTCGATTTGACCCACAAGTTCCAAATCTGATTTGGAACAACCTATTGTATAAGTCAGTCAATAAATCAATTCAACCAACACTACTAAGCACATTCTATGTAAATCACTGTACTAAATGCTATGGAGCAATGGTTCCCAAACATTTAAAACTGGACAGTTCATTAAAATAGAGATTCCTAAATCCCATTCCAATCTTAGTTAACTAGAATTTCCAAGGGTCGAAGCACAGAATCTATATTTTTCCAAAGCTCCTCAAGTGACCTGAGTAAAGTGTAAACCAGCCAGTGCTGGAAATCACTATTATGAAAGTCACAGGGGGTGCCTGGGTGGCTCAGTCAGCTAAGCAACCCACTCTTGATTTGACTCAGGTCATGATCTCAGGGTTGTGAGACTGAGCCCCACAACGGGCTCCGCACTCAGTGTGGAGTCTGCTTGAGATTCTCCCTCTCCTTCTCCCACTACCCCTCCCCTGACTAATGTGTGTGCACGCGCTCTCTCAATAAATAAATAGATAGATAGATAGATAGATAGATAAAATCTTTAAAAAAAAAAAAGGAAGTCACAGAAATGAACAAGATAATGTTCACAATTCATTTCCACAAAAACCTTTCATACTTAAAAGTATGAAACTAACTAGGTGTGGTGCTAGATGCTGAATTTATTGCAGGATACAGTCCTTGCCCTGGAAGTACCTGCAGGAAGGGAAGATAATACCTGCAACAATTAAAACACAGACTGAAAATGCAAAGTGTGGTCTGTCCCCTCACTAACATGTATGCTCCATGAAAGCAGGACCTTTGTTTTATTCACTGCCATGTCTTCAATGGCTAGACCAGAGCCAAGAACATAATAGGTACTCAATTGCTGATCAATGCGTAGGACTAAAGTGGAAAGAAAGTTCACTTTTAACTAAGTAGATAAGGAAATGGCACTTTTTAGAATAGAGGTACAGAGTCTGCTTCTCCCTCTCCCTCTGTCCCTCACCCCTGCTCGTGCTCGCTCTCAAATAAATCTTTAAAAAAAAAAATAGAGGTACAGACTATTTTAAGAGGCAAGGAAGGAGAAAAGAAAGAGAACTAAGATTCAAAATACCCCTAAAATGTGTAAGAAATTCCAGGTTGACTTTGAATACATTAACACATTTAACTGTAATATAAATTTTCTGAGACAGTATTGTGTCTCCATTTTTTGGATGAAGAAACTGAAGCACAAAAAGGTTAAGCAACTTGTCATCCAAGGTTATACATCTGAAAAGCAGCATAATGTCTTCAAGGTTCATCCATGTTGTAGTATGTATCAGGATTTTCTTCCTTTTTTAAGGCTAAATAATATTCCATCCTATGTCTACACCACATTTTGTTTATCCATTAATCTGTCGATGGGACACTTGGGTTACTTCCACCTTTGGCTAGTGAGACTAATGCTGCTGTTGAACAAAAGTGTACAAACATCTATTCAAGTTCCTGTATTCGATTCTTTTGGTATATAGTCAAAAGTGGAATTGCTGGATTATATGGTAATTTTACGTTTAATTTTTTGAGAAACAGTCCACAGCATCTGCACTACTTTATACTCCTACTAGTGATGCACAAGGGTTCCATTTCTCCATATTCTCACTAACACTTGTTATTTTCTGTGTTTTGTTTTCTTTTATATGTACCACCCTAATGGGTATGAAGGGATGTCCCTTGTGGTTCTCGTCTGCATTCCACTAAAGATTAGCGATGTTAAGCATCTTCTCATGTGCTTATGGACCATTTGCTTACCTTCTTTGGAGAAGTATTTATTCAACTCCTTTGCCCATTTTTTAATCAGGCTGTTTGTTTTCGTTGTTGAATTGTAGGAGTTCTTAATATATTCTGGACATTAATCCTTTACCAGACATGCTGATTTTCAGTGGCAGTAGAATAATCATTTAGAAATATCTAACAGGCAAATATACATGCTGATCTTGAATTCCAGAGGGAGAAACAACAACATAGATTTAAAAGTTATATTATTTGCACAATGACATTTATAAAGTGCTTCCACATATATTCGTTTAAAATCTCACAAAAATCCTGACACTTTTACAGATGAGAAATCTAAGGCAGATCTCCTGACTTCAAATACCAACATTATTATTTGGAAGTGCTTCATGGAGGCAAAAGGAAGCTGGCCAAGCTGATTAAGTTGTGGGCCCCTCCCCAATCCTCCACACAGCTCAAATTTTCTGCTGCAAAAACTGAAATACCATCTAAGATTTAATTTGAAAATGAGTAGAACTGCTTTAAAGAGAATTTAAACCACTACATTATATGATGCTATCTTGTGTTCATAAAACAGTAATTAAAGCTATAGAAATAAATAAGATTGCTGAATTAGAAAGTTTGGGGCAGGGCGCGTGGGTGGCTCAGTCGGTTAGGTGTCTGCTTTTGGCTCAGGTCATGATCCCAGGGTCCTGGGATTGAACCCTGCACTGGGCTCCTTGCTCAGCGGGGGGGGGTTCTCTCTCAAATAAATAAATAAAATCTTAAAAAAAAAGTTTGGGGCAAAAAGGGACATCCTATTTTTGTGGGATAAGAGAAAAAAGAAGGAAGGCAGAAAGAAAGCCAGAATGGTGAAATAAAACTAAAATCTAAGAAGTATTTCAAGAGGAAGATGCAGTAGACTACAGAAAATTCTATCAGAGGTCGTGAAGGATGAAGACCAGAAAAGGCTACTGTGTTTGGCAGTCATGAGGTCACTGGTGACCTTTAAGAGATCAATTTTAATATAGTGAAGGAAAGCACAAGTCAGACTGAAAAGACTTCAGAGGTGGGAAGAATGTTGAAGAAGGAAAGGTAACAAATACAGAATACTTTCAGTAATTATATTAATAACAACAAATATTTACATAGCACCTAATAATTGCTAGGCCCTGTTCTAAATATTTTACCTAGTAATTAATTTATCCTGAAGGGCACCTGGGTAACTCAGTCGGTTAAGTGTCCGACTCTTGATTTCGGCTCAGGTCATGATTTCAGGGTTGTGCGATAAAGCCCCACCTCAGGCTCAGCCCTGGGCATGTAGCCTGCTTAAGATTCTCTCTCTCCCTCCCTCTCCCTTGCTCAAGGGTACGCCCATGGTGCTCTCTCTCTTTAAAAAAAAAAGATAATTTATCCTTGAAACAATGGTTGGTATCGTCATTCTGCCCATCCACAGCTAATGAAACAGACATAGCAAGGAGCCAGAATTCTGAGACTACCTGCTGCATAGTCCCTGCATATATGTGATAATATGTAATATTATCATATTGTATAATATATATCCTACGTCATATTAGATAATATATCAAAAGATATATATGGTAGATATTTGCAAATACATATGGTAGCAAAGAATATAATAACATAATATTGAGTGAGAGAAAAAAATTAGCAAGATTATTTTTTTGCAATAGGGAACCATAACGTGAGAAAGAATTTTATATTGCTAACATCAACATGTGTACGTGATGCTTGCCAGTCATGTCAGTTTATCAGGTGTTGACAGTCTGGCTTTTCCTGAATGTATTAATGCTGCGGGCTTCCATTCAATAAAACCATGAATGAATAGAGAAAAAAAAAACATAATTATCTCCAAGGCTTTCAAAGACATAATACATTTCCCTGTTGCTTACAGACCACCGATAACAGATAGACCAAAATCCATTTTGCTGAATGGTTCTATCATATATCTATACCTAAAGGAAGCAATACTTTTTAAAAAAACAAAGGAAAAAGGGGGATTATATGAAGAGAACAAAGGCATTCTAAAGACAGAAATCTGTAAAATTTATTCTGAGTAAAAAGGATTAACAGCTGGTAATATTTCTGTCATCTTCCTGCCTGCCAATGTTACTCCTTTGAATCATCATGGACTAGAGTATTACAGGGCATAGAAATGTCAATACAGAAGAAATTTCATGAAGGGTTAATCTAACTTATAAGCAATAAATGGTGCTTTCAAACTTTATTGTAATCTTAGACATAATTTCAATGTTTCTTATAATTGGAATTATATCAAAATAGAGCAATACATTCAGCTGTCCCCATTTCTTCAGTTAATCACTTCCTACTCTTTGCCTCCATAGTAACTACCTCTATTATTATGAAACATTGTGTTAAATGTCATTTTACATGTGTATCCTACACTAAACTATGTACTCCTTAAATATAGAAATTATGTTCTATATGGCACAGAACATTACAAAATGTTATATAAGTTTCACAAATGAATAAGTGAACAAACATGAAGAAAATCATACGTTGGCATTACATTTAGACAAGCGTCTTTTGATGGTGATAATGACAAAGAATTTATACACTTTTGCATAAGACCTTTCCAAAACACAGGCACACAGTCTTTAAGTGGTAAGAGAATAATTTTCCTTAAAATCCATTAATAAACCTAAAGATTGGTAAAACAAAATGGATTGAAGTAGAAACGAAAAATGATGTGGTCTGTAGCATTTGTGTAATAAATATTACATAATGTTTTGATTGCCTGCAGTAAGTTTTAAAACACTGATAACACCAATATCATTTTTCATAGCAGTGTTTTAACCTTGGCTGTACATAAAACTATCTAGGAACTTTTTAAAAATTCTGAAGTTGAGTCCTCATTTTCAAGTAATTTGGAGTGAGTTCTGGATGGACACTGTCTGCCCAGGTGATTTTAATGTGAAACCGAGGTTGAAACCCACTATTCTTTCCTTTAAAATCAAATTTTTGAAGTATAATTTATATTCGATAAAATTTACCAATTTTAAGTATATGAAATTCAGTAAGTTCTGACAAGTTAAGTACAGTCATGTAACCACTACCATGACCGTGATATAGAACATTTCCATCACCCAAAAAGGTTCTCTCATACCCTATTACCCCGCACCCTAGCAACTACTGACTTTCTTCCTGTCACTATAGCTCTGGGCTTTATAAAATTTCATATACGTGAAACTGTGCTGTATATACTCTTTTTGATCTAGCTTCTTTTATTTAGCAAAATGCTTTCTATTTTTTTATTTTTTAAAGATTTTATTTATTTATTTGAGAAAGAGAGAGAGGGAGAGCACTGAGCTGAGAGGAGAGGGAGAAGCAGGCTCCTCGAGAGCAGGAAGCCCAACGTGGGGCTAAATTCCAGGACTCCAGGACCAAGAACTAAGCCGAAGGCAGACAGATGCTTAACTGACAGCCACAGAGGTGCCCCTAGCAGAATGCTTTTTAGATTCATCCATGCTTCCAGGCTATCAATAGTCTGTTCTTTTTTATTGCTGAATAGTATTCCACTGTATGGATATACGATTTATCTATTACCCATCTGATAGGCACTTGGGATGTTTCTATTTTAGGGCTATTCTGAATAAAGCTGCTCTGAATATTTAAGTACAAGTCTTTTTATGAACAGATGTTTTCATTTCTCTAAGTAAATATCTAGGAATAGGGTTGCTGAATCTTATGATTAAGTGTATGATTAACTTTATAAGAAACTGTTTTTCAAAGTGAGTGTATCATTTTGCATCCCTTATTTTGCAACAGTTCTTAGTTGTTCCACATCCTTGCTAGCACTGATACTGGCAGCCTTTTATTTTTAGCCATACTACTGTGTGTGTGTGTGTGTGTGTGTGTGTGTGTGTGTGTAGTAGTAGTAGTAGTAGTAGTAGTAGTACTAGTAGTAGTATCTCCTTAGGTTATAATTTGCATTTCCCTAAAGACTAAATGATAATAAGTATACAAACAACTGTTCTTAATAGCAAGAAAAGCACTAGGATTAACGGTATTTCATCTTTTGATTCAATAGTCTACTTTCAAAGAAGGTAACAATGTTATATCGCCTTGCATACCACATTCATCACTCCATTATAACGGGAAACAAACAAATGACCAAAAAAGATACACATAAAACTTCAAAAATTGGTTTCAGAGAAACTCTTAGAGTCAAGTACCCACTCAGTTTATAACCCCCTACCTACATAAAATGGCAACAACTGTAATACTTAGACACTTAGGCTTTAGTGTCCAACTTGGATTTATGCTCTAAGGTAGGAAAATACACAATATTTTGGAATGAGGTCCACTAAAAACAGGTGAACAGTTATTTATTGAGCCTTACACAAAACAAGTGACTAAATATTCAATGAATGAGGGGCACCTGGGTGGCTCAGTCAATTAAGTGTGGGACTCTTATTTGGCTCAGGTCATGATCTTGGGGTTGTGGGATCGAGCCCCACATCAGAATCCACCCTCAATGCAGAGTCTGCTTGGGATTCTCTCTCTCCCTCTCCCTCTGTCCCTCCCGCCATTCTTACACATGCACTCTCTCTAAAATAAATAAAATCTTTAAAAAAAAATTCAATGAATGAATCAAGAACTAGTTAATATGTTTCCAGGGTGTTTTTTTAATCTATGTAATATTTTAAAAATCAGAAACATCCAGAAATTACAAATTGCCAGTATATCTCCTTGGCTCCCATTACATATAAATCAATGAAGGGATATGTCTATACTACATAAATATAAAAGATTTATATAACAATTTACTCATTTATTCAATAAACATTTACTGAACACCAATTTATAGCATATCACATTATACATTCTAAGGGGGAAACAATTTTTTTCAATACTGAAAACCTAAAATTAATCAGTTGGCTACATATGACATGAAAAAGTATCAGAGTAATTTAGCATATGATAATATAATGTTAAAGCTAGTATTAAAATGAGTGTGATTTCACTGGCATACTAGTTCAATGATATGCTAAAAGTGGCCAAGGAGCATGCTGCCTGTATCAGGAAAGAAGCCTATAAATAAACTACAAGGTGGAAAATTCACATAAAAGTGATCTGGAATGGAAACAGACGCCTGGGTGGCTCAGTCAGTTAAGTGTCTGCCTTCGGCTCAGGTCATGATCCCAGGGTTCTGAGATCGAGTCCCGCATTGGGCTCTTTGCTCAGTGGGGAACCTGCTTCTCCCTCTGCCTGCCGCTACCCCTGCTTGTGCTCTCTCTCTCTGACAAGTGAATAAATAAAATCCTAAAAAAAAAGTGATCTGGAATGGATTGTAGTCTATTTCCAATATCAAACACTAATTCTAAACCATATAACTTGGGGTCTGGAAACAGGTTAAGACAGGTTCATATGCTTTCAGGGTTACCTATTTCCAAAGGCAAGTTATTAAGGGTATGCATTAAAAAATCCCACAGTAATCTGTTCATCCATGCATGTATATCCTGAGTGCTGTACTGCACAGCCATCATTTTTTATAAAAAATGACAGGTTTAACCTTTAAATAACCACCTACTCACCAAAAAAGTTCCACATGTACTAAAAATACTAAATAATATCAATCATGCAAATTGAATCAATTAAATTGAAATAATCCTTACCTAATAAAATGAATGTGGTGATTTCTAATTTAAGACATAGCCAATGCAGAAAAGTTTAAGATTCACATGAAACTCTGTTACACAACAAGAAATAAGTATGAGAAGCTGTTATGAGTTGAATTGTGTCCTTCTAAAAATGGTATGTTGCAGTGCCTAACCCTCAGTACCTCAGAATGTGACCTTAGTTGGAAATAGGGTCACTGCACATGTAATTAGTTAAAATGAGGTCATACTGGAGTATGGTAGGCCCCTAATCCAATATGACTGTTATCCTTATAAAATGGCCATGTGAAGACAGAGACACATAGGAAGAATGCCATGTGACAACAAACACAGAGATTAGAGTTCTGTGCCAAGGAATGCCAGCAAACCCCCAGAAGCTAGAAAAAGCAAGGAAGGATTCCCCTATAGGTTTCTGAGGGAGCGTGGCCCTGCCATATCTTGATTTCAGACTTCTGGCCTCCAGAATTGTAAGCCAACAAATGTGTGTTGTTTTAAGCCACCCAGTTTGTGGCAATTTGTCACAGCAGCCACAGGAAACTAATACAGCATTTTTAGTATCTCTCTTACACATACATTAACTTACGGACATATTAATGCCTTGATTTTTTTTTAAAAATTATTTTCTAAGGTATACTATAGTAAACTTGACTTTTTAGGCATAGTTCTATATATTTTAACACATTTACATATATTCATATAACCATCACCATAACAGAACACTGACAGTTAATGCTTTAATTTTTAATAGTCATTGTTGAAACAAGAGAAATGAAATTGTTTCACATAGGCATAAATAAATTTCTAGCCCTTTCACTTCAAAATTTAGAGTTTGTACTCACTTTGAATAATATATTTTTTAATTCCTAAAATAGAGATAACCTCTAAAATAAAATCCAATATCTTTAGTTTATTCATTATCTTTCAAGTCTAAAGCTCTAATTACTGAATTCTACTCCTGAAATTGATAGTGCCACTGTATGTTAATTAACTAGAATTTAAATAAAAATTTTTTTAAAAATCTAAAAGCTCTATCTTTGAGAAAATCACCTCAATAAGAATTCATCTAAAGCTTTCATTTGAAGAAAATGATAAGTCACCATTCTTCACACAAAACAGATGGCCAACATAGAAGATACACACATGTAACATTCATACTACTTAATGCTATCAGTTTATTAATATGCACAAGTATGAAGTTTCCAAATATCCTCTAATACCACATGAATACTAAAAATTCAGGCTTCACTCTTTTCTTTTTAAGTTTTATAACGCTGATAAGTCCGTTCTTAACCTTCATTATTTAACAAACATTTATTAAATATTAAGATGTTTGTGTGATGTGTTGGGGGCAGGTGGAAGGAGAGAACTCATTGCTAAAAAAAAAGTAATGTGATTTTAAAACTTGCTAAATTTCTACTTTAAAAAATTTTACCACGTTTCCCTTAAAGGTATGCAGCTATCTTCTGTGCTGGAACAGCTTAAATGTAAATTCATTTTTCCCCACATGAATTTTATTATGATTTTATAACTCTTCTGACTTACACACAATACTATAAACCTTTTTAGGTGAGGATATCTTTTGTTTCCCCCAAAACACAGATCAAAACAAATTATATATAAAAAGCATCAACTGTAATACTTGTCACAATGCAGTTCACAAAAGTTGTACTATAGAAAAACTTCATAGTTTATTGATAATGTACAAGTACTCATAATTATAAACTTATTACTTGATATCAAAGCTATGAATAACTTCCTGAAATGGATCTTGTAATCATTATTGTCTTTGTAATTATACTTCTTCCATGTAAGGTAGTACACAGCATTGTGGCTCTCGTCTTGAAAACATCCAAGGACAAATTATACTCACTAGAAAATGTGCGGACTAAAAATATGGGGTTTTGTTGAAGTCAACTGTCATAATCTATGAAAATTTCTGGATACATATGTAAATTATGATATATGAATATATATGATATATAATATATATAAAATATGTATAACAATATATAAGAATTTATATAATTAAGATATACCAGCATAGTAGGTCCCTGAATGCTCTTACCTGATTTTTTAAAATCTAAATATCCAAATAAATATTTCTACATTTAAGAGAGAAAAACTGTTAGTGTTTAAAAAAACACAATTGAATTTATTTTTAACAGCATTTCTGAGATATAATAGGCATAAGAAAATGTACTGAACCAAAGGAATTGAACAGCAAAAGGAATTAGTATAAGGTGACTATCCAACAACTGCAATCTCGGTTCAGTGACAGAGCATTGTCAGACCATCCAAAGACCCCTGGGTACTTTCTCTTAGTCATGTTAATGCTTCTTTCCCCTGAATCAATCCAGATTTCCCTGAGAAGTCACAAACCTACTTAAGTTTTACCAAGCACAGATAAATTAATTTAAAATATGATGAACTGCAAAAAAAGGGTCAACATCTTAAAACTATTAGTAAATTATAATCATCCCATTCTTATACCATCTGCAGACTCCTGAATAAGTATTTTTTTCCAAAGTTTATACTACGGTTAATTTCCATGGACTTCTTAAACAGGTTAAAAATGCAAATATCTGAGAAACAAACTGAGGGCTTCAGAGGGGAGGGGGGTGGGGGAATGGGATAGACTGGTGATGGGTAGTAAGGAGGGCACGTATTGCATGGTGCACCGGGTGTTAAACGCAACTAATGAATCATCGAACTTTACACCAGAAACCAGGGATGTACATGGTGACTAACATAATATAATAAAAAAAAATTAAAATAAAAAAAAAGAAAGAAAGAAAATCACCAATCTAAAAAAAAATGCAAATATCTAAAACATCTGAACTCTATCACCTTCATAATACTAAGAGATCAGAGTCTAAGTCTTTTTCGCACAGCTTTAAATTTACAGATGTCCATGAAAAGACTAATTTACAATTTTCCCTTTTTAAAAGGAACAATACTTCTGATTCAGTACTGTTATGTAGAAGAAATGTATCCTTTGAACATAACAGCTTATAGTTCTCCCATTTGTTTACATCAAGCTGGGAAAGTTCCAGTTCTGATTCAAAATCTGATGTTTTCTACAGAGTACTTGCTTTTCAACAAGTCCATGACTTCCCATTACCAGATTCCAGTAATCAGAAGTTACTGAACGTAATATACCTACCCTTTGCACAAATCTTTTTGCTATTGTCTATTTTCCTTCAAAATTTTTGCTTTGTGTTGTGCTGTTTTCTTCATTTTTAAAAATTTACTTATTTTTATTTTGAGGTCTTTTTGTTTTCTCCATTTAAATCTCCTTATGAATCCCTTCCTTAAAAGAATATTATTATAAAAATACCCTAACCTCCTTTCCTTTATAAACCATCAGCCTTCAGTAACTTCCCAGTTCTGAAGTTACAACTATGGCTTACCAACATCAAGGAAATATGCAGCATTTTTAAAATTAGCACCACGGAGTAATTAAATTGAGCTTGAAGTTACAAACTGAAAAATATGATTACTATCTTCCTATATACAAATCATTTCCTCACTCATCTCTTCTATAAATAGTTTTATAAAATACTTTCTATAAAACCTTTTATAAAACCTATCATCTAAATTAAGTCACGTACTCACATTTTAAGTTTAAAAGATGAGGAATGAGTCTTAATTTCATATAATAAAAGGTGATTCATGCCAGCATACAGAACTCGAAATGCTACAGAATAGAATATCCTTCTCTTCCACGCTCATTAGCATAAATTAAGGTTAAGAAAAATAAAGATTACACAGCTCATGGATCTCAAGTAGCATTACCTAAAAGTAAGTAATTCAGTCTCCTACCTTTATCTATGAAATCCACGGTAAGAATCAGAAAATGTGCTTATGTGTCTTTTCTCCAGACCCCAAACTATCATATAAGAGCTCATTACCCCAATAAGCATGCCGACTATCATATCATGAAAGAAAAATATCTGATTTAAACATGACCTGCATCACCCACAAAATCTGATTTCATTTTGAATTTGACATTATAATCACTTACAAAATATATACCTCTTTAAAACTCTTCCTGTCCTTCATTTGCCCCCTCAAGTTTGAAAATTCTTTCAAATCCATCCCTTCTATAAAACGACCACTTAAATTGACCTTTCAATTTAAAATATTTTAAACAAGAATCTTAAAAGTTAACTGATCTAAACTCCTACAAATAAAGTTTACAGACTAATAGAGAAATGCCTACATTCACCTTCATGTTTTCAATATTTCAGTACTCAAGCTGTACACTTTAATTATCTGAATTATTCAACTCATTCTTTCAAAAATATAAATGCACAAAGGGCTAGCTAGCCTTTTCCAAATAAAACTTTCTCAATCCACTGTCACTGTATTCTGAAACAGGATAAATTTAGATAAATTTACATTTCACATTTGCAAAAGAAATTGTGGTACACTGTTGTTTTAAAAAGAAACAGAAGATTCAATGATTCTCAATAACCAGAAGTAGATTACTTATATGAAACACCACAATGCACCACTCTTCGAAAGAAAAAAAATTCAAATATATTAGTTTTACCTGGGTAAAGAGAGCTAGATGTTTGGCATGCCTGTGTATGTGTTCAGTGCTTGTTTAATTCTAAAAACAACCTTTCTCCAACCTTTCTCCAACTCCTTTCAAAAATGAATCTTTTTTCAATAAATATGAGCATATACTGTACAATAAAATGCATAATGTGCATGTCCAGAATGCTACAATAACCCAAACAGAAAAAAAAAATCAGTATTTTAATTTTCCACACAGCAATTCAATGTTAAACAATGTCATTTTCCCCCTTTCTCCCTAACCATTCCACATATCAGGTCTACTACTGTATTTGTGTATTTAGTAAGATTAACAAATTGACTAGAAGATCCGGAGGAGTAAAAGAAAAAGAAATCATTTTTCACTTTCCCACCAACCAAAAGATAAAACAAAAGCAAATTCGAAGACTTGTTAAATGAGAAGCATTTGAAAAACCCAACGTGACCAGCTTTTGATTTACCCTAGTCTGACAAGGAAGACAGACCCCACCCCCACTCCAGATTGTGTGGCTTTTTTTTCCTCGGGTGGGGGTGTGGAGAACAGAGCTGTCACACTTCCATCTTCGGTTATTGTTAAGTCCGCAGCCTAGATTCCCAAGTACCACTGGTCCAGGGGAAAAAAATATTAAAGCGGCTAATTTTACTTGTTTGAAATGCACAGTATTTTGTTGATTTTTTTTCTATTTTAAAGTTAATTATACCCAGCTTCAATCTGCTAAGACTACAGATTGCCTTTGACAGCCTGTCCCTCAAACATTCCCTGTAAGATGCTTGCTCCAAATTCACTAAGATTTCTCTTCTCTCCAAACTTAAATTAGAAAAACGCATTTCCGAAATTATTTCATCCAAAAAGGCATTCCTCCCCATCCTTTTGCCTTTGATGTGGGGTGTACAATTAAGAGTAAAAAAGAGATCTATTTGCTCTTGGAACAAAAAGAAATGGGGTAGAGGGCGAGAGGGGGGAAAGAGCAGCAGTGGACCTGAATGAGATGTTGAGAAAAGTTTTTTATGTGACTAGTGTGTCCTTCGGCAGGGGAACAAGAGTTGGGCAGAAAGCCGGAATCTCGGCCACGGGCTCCCGCAGAGAGAAGGCACCTGCGGAAAAGAAGGCCAGGCACCAGAGAGGAGCCGGGCTAGCACCTACCGACTTGCAGCACGTTCTCCACCGAGCCGCTGTCCAGCAGACGGATGCCCCGGCGGAATGGCAGCCCCTCGCCGCCGCCGCCCGCCGCTCCGGCCGCTGTGCCCAGCCCGGGGGACGCCCCCGCCGCGGCGGCCCCGGGGGCGGAGCCGGTCGGAGCGGCGGCCCCGGGGGGCGGCGGCGGCCCCTCCTCGGCCGGAGAAGCCCCCGCGGCGCCGCCAGCCGCTCCGGCGCCGGGGCCGCCACGGTACTGGAAACTGGAGTACATGCAGATCTCCCGCTCATTCCGCGGGAAAGACCAGTAGACGATGCGGCGCTGCACGGGCTCCGGGATCCGCTCGAAGCGCTCCTCCACCCTCTCGTACGCCCACTTTTCCGCCACCGTCTTGGCGGCGCAGTCCAGCAAGGACTCGGGCTGCAGGTGGGGGCGGGCCCCGGGGGCCAGGCAGCTGCCGCCGACGCCCCCCACCCCGCCGCTGGCCGCCCCGGGCGAACCGCGAGGGTGGTGAGCCTGCGGGCTGGGCCACGAGCACAGGCGCTTAGCCGGAGAGACCGGCGACGGCGAGAGCAGCTCCTCTCGCTCACCTCCTTCCGCCATTGCTGGGAACTGACTGACTGAGGCGGCGGCGGTGGCGGCAGCGGCGGCGACTCCGACTGCGGCGGAGACCCCGGCCACGGCCACGCACCCCGCGCAAGCGCCCAACTGCGGCGCTGGGGGGCGGGGCGAGCAAACCCGCGAGCCGGCCGGCCCGAGTGGGGAGCCTGGGCCGGCCCGGTGCGCGCGCCGCAAGGGCCGGCGAGGGCGGCCTGAGGACGACCGTAAGGCGGCGCGCGCAGTCCGGGCCGCCACGGGCTGGAGAAGGCGCGGGAGCGAGCGCCGGCCGGGGGCGCGCGCCGGGCGCAGGCAGTCCAGAACGCGCGCTGAGCGCTTGCGCGGGGCCGACGGCCACCTAGGGGCGAGGAGCGCCGGGCACCATTGCCGGCTAGCGCGCCTCTAACCCACCTGCCGCCTGGCCAAAGAGGGGTGGACTGTGTGGCCAAGTGAAGTGGCCAGGCCGCGAGCCCTCGGAGGAGCGGTCTCCGTGAAGTTCTAGGCTTGCGGGGCACAGGCAGAGAGAAGTTCAAAATCAGGCTGCTGTGGTAGAATTAATGAGACAGGAGACGGTCACGGCCGAGCAGAGGAGCCGGCAGAAAGATGCTGGGAAGACACTAGGAAAAAATCGGTAAGTTCGAGTGATGGAAACTTACCTCACGCCACAATAATGCAGAATAAAGTCTGCGGTCCCCTCCAGGGCCGGGCAAAGTTGCACTAGCCGGTGACTGGACAGTGGGGCGCCAAGATCTCCCGTTGCATCCTAGGAAACAAAACAATTTTTTGTGTGGCTTTAGTAGTATTCTCTGATCCCCTGCCTCCAGTCTAAATTAGGTCTTTCATGTTTTCCTCACTTGGCTCAGTTTTTTACACCTTTGTATTACTTATAACAAATTGCACACATATTTTTATATATTTGTGTAATGTCTGACTGCCCAACTGAGTGTAAACTCCATGAGAGCCGGGATCATTTCTATTTTCTTCACTGTAATTTATCCTCAAGTGAGTGCTCGAGAATGGCAACTTCACCGCTAACTCCTCCATAAACAACGCTGAGTTGTAAGCGGCAGTCTGTTGCTTAGTCAAGAAAAACTCATTCAGATTTGCTGACAGACCAATCTCCACAACTTTAAAATGTTCCAAGAACTATATCATGAGTTCCTTTAATTGCAGTCTCCCTTTAAAATGAGCGAGTTCTAGGGTATAAAGTAAGAATAAGAAGAGAGTGAATGATTGGAGACAAGCGAGCCAAAGTAGTTTGGTTTTGCTATAACCTCAGAATTAAAGAGCACAGGCTATAGAGGCAGAATTGGTTGTCAATCACACTTCCTACTTGTACCGTGCTAGTCATTGACTCACTTAAATGATTTGTAAAAAGAAGCTAGTAATAATGCCCATGTAACTGTTGTAAGAATTAAAAATATTTCAAATTGAGTGTTTATTTATGTAGTACTCAATATCTGTTTATATCTGAAAATGGATTTATATCTATAGATATCTGATTTGGTTGTTGTGAAAGAGCATAATCTCTACTCCTTAAATCTGGTACCACAAGTATAGACTTCCAAGGCACTTGCTCTTTTCCTTCCTAGAACTTATAGGTTTTTTTTTATGGGTGTGTGTGTATTTCTTTAATGCCTTTCTCCCTGACTAGCCTACAAGTATGAGACATGTAACAGCAGAAACCACTTCTATGTAAGGAAGGGCCTATCTCTCTCACTTGCCATGATGCTTTACAAAAGGTACTTGCTTTTTGAATCAATGAATATGTTACTCTGATTTAATCAACTGCTGGTAAATATGGTTAATAGAAGTTGGGACATAGGAAGAAAAGTTACTTAAACATATTTATTAAAATTTAAGTTTGATGCACGCCTGGGTGGTGCAGTTGGTTAAGTGTCTGACTCTTGGTTTCGGCTCAGGTCGTGATCTCAGGGTAGTGAGATCAAGCCCTGCGGAGCCCTGCCCCACATGGGGCTCTGCTGAGCACTCAGTCTACTAAAGTTTCCGTCTCCCACTCCCTCTGCCCTTCCCCACCTCGTGCTCTCTCTCTTTCAATTAAATAAATAAATCTTAAAAAAAAAAAAAAAGAGTTAAGTTTGATGCTTATGAGTTTGATTTAACTAGGTGCTTTTTCCTTATTTTGAGGACATTAAACAATACAGAAAAGTACACCAAAAAATATAGAAAAGTACAACAAATAACATAACCTACACCCATATTCTCACCATTCAGAATTAATAATTATTACTTAATATATCAAAAGTCCACTTTAACCCCCTCATATAGCATTCCCAGGAGCAAGTACCACCTTAGTTTGCAGCCCATGTTTAAATTATGTGTAAATGTAACATTGTTTTATGTGTATCTTAAACAATTAAATGGTATCACACTGCCTACCATCATACTGGTACCCTTCTTTTTTCTGTGCCTATTGATACACAAACATCTCACTCATTCCTTTTAAATGCTATAAAATATGCCATCTTGAGAGTATATCACATTTTATTTCAAAACCTACCTCCACCACTTGTTAGCTCTACATAGCTTAAAGAAGTGACTTAAACCCTCTATGCTGCAGCTTTCGAATTTATAAAATGGGAATAATAAGGGTTCTTATCTAATAGCTTGTTTTGTGATTAATATATGTGATTGAGTGGAATAGTACTTACCACATGGTAAGTACTCAACAACTGTTAGCTAATATTTATGTATGTATTTCGCTAATGATGGATATTTATGGGTTTCCTTTTTTATTATTAGTTATTATTACAAACAGTACTTCAATGAACATTCAGTGCTACAATGAACGTCTTTGTCTGGATCTCCTTGTGCATATATTCTAGAATGTCTTCTTGGGATATAGCCAGAATGGAATTACTAATCATAGGATAGAAACACTTTCAGTTTTGCTAAATGTTGCCAATTTTTGTTCCAATGTAGCTATACCATTTATTAGTTATTAATGTGGAATAACAAATAACTTGAAAACTTAGAGGTTTCAAATAACACTAGTAATTATTATCTCTCACAGTTTCTACAAGTAGGGAATTTGGGAACAGCTTGACTATGTGGTTCTAGCTCAAAATATCCCATGAATTTGACATTAGATGTTGGCTAAGGCTGCAGTCTTCTGAAGGCCTGACTGGGACTGGAGAATCCTTTTCCAAAGTGGCTCGTTCATGCAGCTGGTAAATTGGTGCTGGCCCTTGGCAGGAAGCCTCAGTTTCTCTCCATCTGAGCCTCTGCAATGGGCTATTTGAATATCTTTATGACATTGCTGGTTTTCTCCAAAGGAATTAAGAGAGAAAGCTGGAAGCTGCAATGCTTTTTATGACCTAATCTCAGAAGCCACACACCATCACTTCTACCATATTCTCTTCTCTCAGAACGGTTCTGACTCAGTGTGGGAGAAGACTCTACAAAAGTGTGAACACCAAGGAAGAGGCAAGGATCACTGAAAGGCATGTTGGGTATTGGCTACCACAACCAACTCCCACCAGCACTGAGTAAGAATACTATTTATTTCCCTATATTCTCACCAATATGCAATATGCAATATTGTCAGACTTGATAATTTTTAACAACTTGATTAACAAGAAGTGTTTTTGCTTTATTTTTATGTGGTTACTGGTGAGGTTGAGGATCATTTTACATATTTTGGGCCATAATTCATCCCCTTCTGTGTATTGCCTAATTACATCTTTTTTTATCTATTGGATTGTTTAATATTTTTTTGATTTGTAGTACTTTATATGTTCTGGATAGAAATTCTTTGTTATGTGCATTGCAAATATCTTCTTCCAGTATGTGTTTTGTCTTTAAATTTATTATGTTTTTTATTGTATTTTGCTATACTGAAATTTTAAATTTTGATGACATCAAATTATCTAACTTTTCTTTTAGGTTTTGCACATATATATTATTTAAGAAAGCCTTGCCTAGTGTGTATTTCCTTCTAGTAGTTTTGAAATTTTTTTACTTTTTGGTCTTTTTTTCCATGTGAAATTCTTTTTCTTTCTATGGATGTAATTTTAATTTTTTTCCTATGGGGAGAGTTGGTAATCGCTCTAAAACCATTTGTCAAATAGTTCAGCCTTTCCTGAATTGATTTGTGATATACCAAACTGTCTTATATCCATAGATTCGTTTCTGGGCCTTTTTTTCTGTTTCACCTACCTTTTTATCTCTTCCTATTACAACAATATGTTTTCAATTAATAATTTAATTTGGTAATATGTAACTTTGGAAATTTGGAAATGTTTAGATAACTGGTAGGATGACTCTCCCTTCTTTGTCCTTGTTTTTCAAATTTGTTTTAGCTATCCATGCACTTTCTTATCCTTTCATGTTGAACCTTATAATCAATTTTACTATGTTCCAAAAAAGTCCCACAGGGATTTTTTTCTTGGAATTACATTGAATTTCTAGATTAACTTGGAGACAGCTAATATCTTTATAATTCAGTCTTCATAAATGTAGTAATCTCTTCATTTATATGGGTCTTCTTTACCAATCTTTTTTAAAAAACTAAATATTTTATTAATACTTATATTTATTTTGTGGTCTTAGTGATTGCTAGATCTTTTCCAAGATACCATTAAACAAGAAATAATTTCACTTCTGGTAGCTTAACATCCAGTTAGTAAGATAAGATGAAACACAAGTAAAGTTAAATTTAACAGTAAAAGACCGAAAGATTACAAAAAAGCAATAAGCTTCAGAGAATTGTCAGGTAACTTGAAGAAGCAGTGATTATTTTGGGAATCAGAAAAAGGATCACTTTGAGTAGAAATTGTGAGAGGAAACTCTACTGTAGTTTTCTTTCATCTAGATCTTGGAAAATAAGTAGGATTCGAACACGCCCAAAGGCTTAGGGAAAGAATTTAAATTGGGTTGAACTACTTCAACAGAAACTCAAAAGCTTTGAAAAGTACAAAACATTCTAATGGAACAGTTTTTTTTTAATCTGTTTGGCTATAAAATTGGGGGAAAAAAGATTAAAAGGGTCTTTGAAAGCCAAATTATGGGTAATCGTAAATGCCAGGTAAGGAGTTTGAAGTTGAGTATACAGAATGAGCGATGGGAAACCAACGTTGTTAGACATCTATATAGCATTATAAAATTATAAACTGAATATAACCTATTTTCTATTTTTTCACATCTTTCCTCCCATTAGTCTGTGCTTTGTACTTAGTACATAATAGAGTCTCAGTAAACATTTCATGAATGAGTGATTGACCTGGCTATAATGTAGAGAATCTATTTGAAGGGGAAAAATGCAAGACATCGAAAATTCTTAGGAACCTATTCCAATAATCTGGTCGTGAGGTAGTTGTTAGTGGCCTCAATTCAGATGACAGTAGCAAAAGAAAAATTTCTCTAAATAAAGTGCTTCTATAAATAAATAAATAAATAAATAAATAAATAAATAAAGTGCTTCTGCCCTATTGTTCCTGAAAACTGATAAATGAATATTGATTAATATCAACAGTATACTTTAGAGTAGCAGGGTGATTTTTTTTTATAGATTATGAAGCTACATTTTGTGTTTTCTGGTATTTTTGCCATTTTGAAAGAAATAAAATAAATAAGCCATTATTTGTGAGGCATTTTAAGTTAAATATAGCAAAGCATACCAAGTTAGTTAAGACAGTCTGGCCCTGACCTGGGACTGGGGATTGATAGAGCAAGCTCCCAAAAGATAACGAAGCAAGGACATCTAATAATAATGATATTTAAAATTGATACAGTGCTTTACAGTTTTCAGCTGGGAAATAAAGCAGTGTTGAAGAAAATTCACTGAGTTGTGTTGACCAAAAATACTAATTTAATACTTATTTCAGATCAAAATTAAAGCCCCAAATCCTGCTTAGTAAACTCTGTTATTCATCCCTAACTGATCAGCACCTTTACCCACATTTTACCTATAAGAAAGGCTCAAAAAGTTGCATCTTAATCAAGTTCAGCAGCAAGTGAGTGACAGAACTCAAATCCATGTTGTTGAATTCTGAGCCCAGTGAAATTTCATTTCTACACATACTTGTCTCGCCCAAGAGCCAAAGGATTCTGTAAGGATCAAAGTGAACATATATTCTCTCTCCTGGACAGGGACTCAAATTTGGCCAGAAAGGACCTCTCAGACTGATTCACTTAAAAGGGAATAAGCAATTAGATTTCTCAGTGAAGCTTGAGGACCATTCCATTGGCTATAGTCAAATAGTGAAACTTAAGGAAAGAAAAAGGAAAAAGAGGGCAAGAGCAAGATGAAGGAGATGGAGAAGGGAAGAAGGAAAAGGAAAAGCAGCAGTGACTTAGACTATAATACATTGGAAATACCAGCAGGTGGAATAATTATGAAACATAAAGTAAGGCCTTGTTGATAGGTGGCTTGTGTGGAGTAAATACAAAAGTCAGTAGTGTTATTGAGAGCTATGTGAGGCCATTGTTGACACCTGCCAGTTCTTTTCAAGATTAGTTTAAACACTGGTTCAGATTAAAACAATATTGGCTTGTTGGTGTTAACGTTATTGTTCTATTCCCTTAAATACAAAAGTCAATGTAGAGCTTAGAGTCCAGTTTGGGAAACAGACATTAAACAAACACATAAATATATAAATACAGGTGGTAATAATACGGTGTATAAGACATCTGTGAATATGTAAAATGTGTTTGGAACAGCAAGTACTCTGTGTTGATTGGAACACCAAGACTGTGGTGAGAAGTAGCAGAAAAAGACTGCAAAGGAGACTTGAGAGACATAACACAAAACTTTAAAATGCTAATTAAAGAATCTGAATTCTCTTAGGTCAGCTCAAGGAAGTTGAAAAGGATGTTTTGAGAAGGAGAGTAACGTGATAAAAGGCAGTATTTCAGGAAAATTAATCAGACAGAAGTGTGCAGGATGAATGGGGAGGAGAGTAAGAGTCTGGAGGCAGAAGATGAGTTAGGAGGCTACGGCAACATGTGAGATGGAGATGACAAAGTCCTGTAGAGGGCATAGGCCATCTAGACCTAGGGGCTGAAGTCCAGCCTGCACTCCATTTGCCCAGCCCTGCATCTAAAGGGTTGTATCTGGGTACCTTTTTCTATTTCTCACCAAGAGGCCATATAAGCAGTGACTCCAGTCCTGTGTTACTCTGTTTGAGCTCTCCTCTAGTGAGAGAACTGACCCATTTCAAAGAGACTGTGGGAGTCTAAAATACTTCTTTTACAGCATTGCAATGTCCAGAGTGAAAACAAAAATATCAAAATCAATGACCAAGAAGAATATATAACATCTTACAACAGCTCTTTTGATGTCAGGAAAATTTTGAGCCAACCTTAAAAACAAATCTTTAAAGTTGCATTTATGAAACATCCTCAACCTCTCGGGAATGGAACAAAAATCAGCGCTGAGATGAGGGTGAGGGGCAGAGTGAGACTCAGATGAAGATGTAGTCATCATCCAGCAAGCAAACCATATGCAATCCAAATTCATTTGTTTAATAATGGAATTTATTCTAGTTTCCATTTCAAGAAGCAGATGGTAAATACCTGTGCTTGCTGATAATGCTAACTTCGATAGGGTATATATTAAATACTGGATGGAGTGGGGTTAGGGAAAGGTATTTGGGAAATGGAAAGGAAGCCCATGATAAAATAATATTGAACCGATTGGACTTATTACCCAACTCTGCCATATTTCTTCTTGAACAGTAGACTTTGTGGTTGTCTTCCTCATCCATTACACCCCTCTTCAGTTGTGGAGCAGCCATAAAATTAGAGGAATTTAACTCCAAGGGCTAGCCCCAACTTGTCTAATTGATTGGAATAATCCCATACCCCATTCTAAAGGGATTCACTCAGAGATAAGCAGATACAAGTTAGTCAGTGAATGGCATTTCTGTGGTCATACAAATTGCTCCAGGAATGAGCATAACTTATTGGGGCCAGTGAGAGATGTGGCTTGCTAGCAACTTCCAGGAAAAAAATTTCTCACTCTTTTATGAGAGCCTATAGAAGCAATTCTCTTGTGTCCTGCCATAGAAAAGGAGATTGTTGGTAGCATGTCATGTATACAAAGGGAAAGCTAGACTTGGGTTGGAGCTAACACACCAGAAGGCATGTGGAAAAGACAGAAAATAATTAGATTTCTTATGGCATTGCTGAACAGCTGAATCAAACCTACTTGAAGTCCCCTATGCCTATTGACATCCAATTACATGAGCCAATAAACCCCCTTTATTATTTTTTCAGTACTTTTTTGAGGTATAATTTACACGCATTAAAATGAACCAATCTTAAGCGTACAGCTTGATGAGTTTTTACATATGTGCACACTCATGGGGCCAACACACAAATCAAGATACAGAACATTTCTATCAGGGGCACCTGGGTGGCTCAGTTGGTTAAGCGTCTACCTTCAGCTCAGGTCATGATCCTGGGGTCCTGGGATCGAGCTCTGCATCGGACTCCCTGCTTAGCAGTGAGTTTTCTTCTCCCCCTCCCCCTACCCCTCCCCCTGCTTGTGCTCATGCTTGATCTCTCTCTCATAAATAAAATCTTTAAAAAAAAAAGAACATTTATATCATTCCACAAAGTTCCCTTTTACCCCTTTTTAGTCAATGTCCATTCCCCCAGAGAGAACCATTATTCACCTAAATGGAATCATAAAGTATGAATTCTTTTATATGTGGCTTTTTTCACTAAGCATGTCTTTGAGAATCATCTGTGTTATTTCTATGTATCAGCAGTTTGTTCTAATTCCCAGTAGTATTTCATTATATAAATGTAGCACACATTGCTTATCCCGTCTCTCTGTGATGGACACTTGGTGTGTGTGTGAGTCAAGACAGGATTAGATGTGCATTTACTAGAGGTTATGCTTGGTGAGGAACACGGAGAGGTAGTTAGGAACTAGGAAATACTGTGAGAGCCATCAGACCTCAATGCAGATGAAGGAGAAAAGAAAAGAAGGAAGGGTCTTAGACTGCAGTGCAGTTCTAAGAAACTTAGGCAAGACCAAAGTCACCCTGCAGAAGACTCTTGCATCTCCCAGGAACGGGCCTGCCTTAGTACTCCTTCTACATTTAGTCAGTGGAGCAACCTGTGGAAACCATGGCCTCTGGGTGAATGCAGGGATGGATCTTAGAGCACAGCAGCTAAGATGGCCAATAAAGTATGACACACACACACACACACACACACGCACACGTACGTACGTGCGTGCACGCACATGCCGCCAGAGATCTAAGAAGAGCACTTTCATAGCTACCACAGTCCATCCTTGTACCTCTCAGGTGTACTTCTCCCTGCAGGATCAGGAAGCAGATCCTCTGTGGTTCTGTAACTGAGGGGAAATTCAGAAGAGGAAGATTGGTGGAGTGAACTACAACCCTCATTGCTGAAGTTGGTCTTGGGGCCAAAGCTTCATCCTCATCTTCATCCTCAGCTTATCTATTCTGAACTTCCCACACTCTCAGCTGTCACCTCAGGAGGTCTTAGAACTTGCTTAGTAGTGTGACCCAAACCCTCAGTCCTTAGGGTTCTGAGCCCTTAGTAATCCCAGGATTGTTTCATGTGTCTGTTCACAGTTACAGGGGCAAAGGAATACTAGAGTGTATGTATATGTCTCCTAATGTGTATATATGTATATCCTAATGGTTCTTTCTCTGAAGAACCCTAATACAGTAACTATGTTCCATGTGAACAAAATTCATTCTGATCCTTAAGATAGAAAAGAATGCATTTCTCAACTCAATGGCCATATACTGTGAACCTAAATCTGTATTAATCTAATTTAGCAATGATACCATGTCTGGTATAGCAGTTGCAATTGGGGCTGCTACTTGGTTGAGTAATCTAACAACCAATCTAGGTTTGTGGCAATCTACAGGCATCCTGCAAAATCCCTCTAGTTTCTGGAAGGGCCACACTGGCAAATTAAATGCAGTTTTGGTAGGGATCACCACCTCCTGCATCCTTTGCATTCTTTTGATCTTTAAATTTAACACTAATCTTCTCTATCTCCCCACTTCCACTCTAAGGATGCACAGAGATAGGGCATTTTCAGAGGCTTACACTTGGCCTTTCCCACTAGGATAATTTATCCCACAGGCTAAGAACTCAATGTGGGAGTTACCCCAACTGCCAAGTATATGAACTCCAATTATACATGTTAAGGACCAGGGAAGTAACTAGAAATGACTGGATGGTCTCTTGTGGACCCACTGTAGTTCAGAACTAGTCCCAGGATTCCATTTATTTCCTGGCCTCCGTGTGCCCCCAGTCTCTAACATGGGGATCATGATGACATCTCAGGTCTCTGGGTATCAATCAATATCAATTCAAATCCTGTCTCCAAAAGTCCTCAGAATATCTGGATGTTCCCCTTTCCTCAATATGTAGCTATTCAAATAAATGGCCAGAGATTTTTGGGTAAATCATTATGACATATATTTGCTATGGTGTGGCAGGGTCCTTCTGCCTGGGAACTCTGTCACCTTTCAGTCAATAGGTTCCAGATCTGGAAACTGGCTAAGGTCTAGAAACAGGGCAAAAGATCATTACTTTTTTTTTTTTAAGAGTATTGCTTTTAATTGAAGTGACTTCAATTTGGTTTTGCACTTTATTTTATTATTCATAATTGTATTTATTTTTTTAAGATTTATTTATTTGAGAGAAAGAGCATGCACACAGAAGGGAGGAGCAGAGGGAGAGAGAGTTTCAAACAGACTCTGCGCTGACACAGAGCCCAATGTGGGGCTCAGTCTCATGACCCCTAGATCAGGACCTGAGCCAAAACCAAGAGTCGGACGCTTAACTGACTGTGCCACCCAGGCACCCTGTATTCTTTTTCATAAAGAGAGCCCCCAAGATTGCATAGACTCCTGGCCACACAAAACTTAGATCTGCCCCTATTTCTGAAAAGTAAAGAAAATAATCACCAGAATATGTATAAAAAGAGATCAAGAACAAGACTGTCTAGACCTGAGTCACTGAGCTCCTAACCCTGGGACTCCAATATGACCATGTCTAGGAACTGGATGGGTCTTAAGATCAGGAACATAAGTGAACTTATAGGCGGATTAAAGGAGCCCCCGGCCATGTGGATGTATAAGAAGTGAACCAAGCAGAAAGTCACTTTGTTAAAAGTCAGGTTAGCTAGTTTAGTTAACACTCCACTACAGGGTTAAAATAATAATATTGACTAGTTTTATTGAGCTCTTTCTAGGTGTCACACAATATATTATCTCACTATATTATCTCACTTATTAACCTTATTAACCCTGTGGGTTCAACAACATTTCAGTTATTACAGATGAGGAAACAGGTTTGAAGAGGTTGACCTGCCCAAGATCACACCCAGTTTTAAGGTGTGTTGAAATTTAAAACCATGGCTCCCTTCAAGCCTTTGTTCCTAATCACCATATAACGCGTCTAAAACATGCTGTGAAAAACTGTTGTGATAACTCAAAGAGCATCTCAAAGACTTTTACTCAACTCCCTCTGCTTTGCAGGAGCACTTACATCACCTCAACCACACTGTGATTTTAAATTCCACTGAGAGTTTGCCTGTGATAGACCACCAACTGGTTTAGAAGCCAGTGAGAACCAACATCATTAAAGAAGTACTATTCTGGGGCAGAATGGGAGAAGGGAAGAGGGAGATACAGGCTTCCTGTTATGGAATGAGTAAATTGTGGGAATGAAAGTTACAGTCTAGGGAATATAGTCAATGATATTGTAATAGCGCTGAATGGTGAAACATGGTAGCTACACTTGTGGTGAGCATAGCTTAACATATGGAGATATTGAATAACTATGTCGTACACCTGAAACTAATGTACCATTATGTGTCAACTATACTCAAATTTAAAAAATTAAAATTAAAAAAAAAGTACTATGCCAAGTTTTCACCTATTCATTTCAAGTTCAGTTTTCACAGGCTTGTAACAGCATTGCTTCCTTAGAAATCACATTATAGTGAAGATTCTGCTAAGAGGGCGGTCTGAGAAGGCCGCCCAGCAGGTAAGAACAGAATGCAGGTCAAGCAGAGATCCTAGGGATGAGAGAGAAAGGGAGGAGAGATCATATCAAAGACAAAGAACCCAGAATTAGTCCTTTGTCCAGGAAAAACCAAGGATGCTAGCTTCTTCTTGCCATTTTTGCCTCTTCCCTTCCACAGGGTATAATTAGGAACCAAAGAACTTAGATCTCAAATTTCTTCTAATAATTTAGCCAAAAGCTCCTGTGGAGTATATAGCTTGTGTTTCTGCTTTGGGCTACCAGTGTAACTGTTGCTAAACTAACCATTTTGCCTTTAAATTGGCTACTTCTCAAATAGGATCTTGCTTGCAATGAGAGAACAGGAAGAACTGTCACTATAGTTACCACAATCAGTCTTTCTTCTTGAAAGATGGCAATCATAGTGGAATCTTTGGAATTTATGGCATTTCTTTTATACTCCGTATGTTAAGGAAGTTTGCACAGATAATGTTAAGCAAAACCTCTTAACCCTAATTTCTGCCTTAAAATATTTTTTAACTTGGTTAATTCTCTGACCTACTTCCCACAGTATGTATTCCAAATCCTCATCAAGACTCTACTTAAAGCTCTCAACCTGTCCTCATTAGATAAGCTATCTGCCCCTTCTACCAAAACAATAAGCCACTGGCCAGTCTTCATCTGTCTTCCTTTCTGTCTCTAAAAATCACAACCTTCCTTTCTGCCTTCCTTTCATCTTGCTTCCTACCAAAATTAAACTCTTTGTATATATCCTCAATCTTACCCTCTCTAGGTCCTTTAGGATCTTCCTGCCACAATTATCCCCAATTTTTCAAGCGTTCTCAGTTTCTCTCTCTCCATTGGGTCTTTGCACTCTGCTTTTCAATATGTACAAAATCTCTCATTCTGAGGGGAAAGCAGCCTCCAGTTGACTCCTCGGTTATCCCTAAATTATTATATTTCACATTCTTCATTATCACTCTTTCTGAAAAATATGATACACTCTTCACCCCTATTCCCTTAATGCCCTAGAGTCCATCCATTAAGGAAAACTCGCAGCACCAAGTACCTCTGTAACTAGGGATAAAGGACAGCGGCTGAAATGAGAATTGGGTAAAAAACCTGTTTGAGAAGTGACTACTTCCCTAGGTCTTCTCCCAAATTCCATGTGGCTGCATAACTGTTCCTCTGTTACCACAGCAGAAGTCTGGAACTAGTTTTCTGGAGATGTGATGAGGACCTCTGGATTAGGAGATTCCAGGCAAAGTGAAGGTTTGGGGTACCTTACAAAAACAGGGAGATCAAATGACCGTATGTATACTAAATGCTGAGTCGTCTCTAACCCATCCCCCACACTGCTTCCAGAGCATTGGCAGCAGCTTAACCTCTACTCCTCAGGCAGGAAATGCAAGACTTCTTTCTGAGGAATCTACTATCCTAAGAGAAAGACCTAACGACACTAACATCAGGGGTTTCCCAACAAACGGCTTGTCCAGGTCTGTCCACAGGGAGACTCAAAGTCAATAAACTCTGCCTCATGCTCAAGCTTCCAATGAGCTCTTTAACTTATAGTCATGAACAGACAACCAAAAATTATCATCTCTCTGAAGAAAGCCTCTGATATGAAAGACATAGATCAAAACAACCAAACAATAAACAGGAAAAAAAAATCTCTGGCATGGAGGAGGGTGGGGGAATAAGGTGACTGGTTGATGGACGTTAAGGAGGGCACATGATGTATTGAGCACTGGGTATTATATAAGACTGATGAATCACTGAAGTCTACCTCTGAAACTAATAATACATTATATGTTAATTAACTGAATTTAAATTTAAAAATTTTCTGAGGAAATAAAGCCTCTTTATGGAGTAGAAAATTCCTCAGAGAGGGACGCCTAGGTGGCTCAGTCCATTAAGTGTCTGCCTCTATCTCAGGTCATGATCCCAGGGTCCTGGGATCAAGTCCCGCATCAGGCTCCTTGCTCAGTAGGGAACCTGCTTCTCCCTCTGCCTGCTGCTCCCCCTGCTTGTGCTCTCTCTTTGATAAATAAATAAATAAATAAATAAAATAAAATAAAAAAAAAGAAAAAAGAGAATTCCTCAAAGAGAAGAGAGAAGAACACATCTATAAAACAAGAATAGCATGTCATTAATAAACAAATTAATAAAAGGAGCATTCAGGGGCACCTGGGTGGCTCAGTCTTTAAGCATCTGCCTTTGGCTCAGGGCGTGATCCTGGAGTTCTGGGATCGAGCCCCACATCAGGCTCCTCTACTGGGAGCGTGCTTCTTCCTCTCCCACTCCCCTTGCCTGTGTTCCCTCTCTCGCTGGCTGTCTCTCTCTCTCTCTGTCAAATAAATAAATAAAATCTTTAAAAAAAAAAAAAGCATTCAGAAAGAAAAGAAAAATCCTCTTAGAGGTGGAGGGCATCAAAGGGTACAAACGTACAGTTGTAAAATAAGTCATAGCGATGTAATGTATAGCATAGTGACTATATTTACTACATTATTGCATGTTTGAAAGTTGCTAAGAGAGTAAATCTTAACAATTCTCATCACACACAAAAATTCTGTAACTATGTATGGTGATGGATGCTAACGAGACTTACTGTGATCATTTTGCAATGTATACAAATATTGAATCGTGTTGCATACCTAAAACTAATATAACGTTTTATGTCAATTATACCTCAAGAAAAAAATAATTTAAAAAAAAAAACAGAAAAAAAAAACTCTTGGAAATTAAATACATGATAGCAGGAATCCAAATATTAACAGACAAATTTGAAGAAGTCTCTTAAAAGTACTGCAAAATGAGTTAAAGGTAGAAAATAAGAGAGAAAAGATGAAAAAATTAGATGACCAGTCCAAAAGTTACAACATCAGAATAATAGAAAAAGCAGAGGGGAGGGAATCCTTAATGAAACAATTCAAGAAAATTTCCAGAATTGAGGTTTCTCAATTTGAAAGAGCCATGGCAAAATGTTTGAAGTGACTAGAGCATGAAGAGGTTAGGACCACTTGGTAAAGGACCTTTTAAGCCATTCCTGGGGGCTTAAATTTTATCCAGTAGGCAAAGCAGAGATTTTTAAGCAGGGAATGACCAGATTAGATTGTATATTAAGGAGCTGGGCGGGGTTGGGAGCAGTAGGATGAACAATGGTGTGGAGTAGAGAGAAAATAATTGCAAAGAGAATGGTTCCAAAACCATTTAAAATGGTTAGGAAAAGAAATGTTGAAGCAGATTTAAGAGCTGTTTAGGAGGTGGACTAGGCAGACTTGGAGCAATAAAGAAAATTTGAAGGAAATTAAAGTAGAAAATATTTTCCAGGTTTCTAATTTGTATTGTATAGTAAAAATTAAAGTCAATAACCAAAATAGAAAATTCAGGATTAAGAGATTAATTTTTTTAAAGATCCTGTACATTTATTTGACACACACACAGAGAGAGAGAGAGCACAAGCAGGGGAAGCAGCAGACAGAGGGAGAAGCAGATTCCCAGCTGAGCAGGGAGCCCAATGTGGGGCTCAATCCCAGGACCCTGGGATCATGACCTGAGCCAAGGTAGACATTTTTTTTTAAAGATTTTATTTATTTATTTGACAGAGAGACAGCCAGCGAGAGAGGGAACACAAGCAGGGGGAGTGGGAGAGGAAAAAGCAGGCTCATAGTGGAGGAGCCTGACGCGGGGCTCGATCCCAGAACGCCGGGATCACGCCCTGAGCCGAAGGCAGATGCTTAACGACTGAGCCACCCAGGTGCCCCCAAAGGTAGACATTTAACCAACTAAGCCACCTAGGCGCCCAGGAGTAAGAGATTTAGAGGAAAGGATTACAAGCTCACTTTGGGACATATTAGGCTTGAGGTGCTTGTAGAGACATCTAGGTATAAATGGACTGAAGCTCAAGAGAATAACGTAGAACGAAGAAGAATTTGGTCCAGCTTAGGGTAAGAGTTGGAATCTTATGGAAGAAATGAGATCACCCTGAGCAAGTGTATAGAGTTGGAAAGTGGGACAGACAGGGAAAACCTAGAATGAAATCCAATGATCACCAAAAATTAAGAGGTGGACACACAGGAAGAAGTGAACAGAGGAGAGTGGAGTTACACAAGAAGGAGAGAATGAGATCATATAAGTCATATGAAGAATGGAAGTTAAGAAGGAAAGGCAAAACAAACAAAAACGCATTGAAGAGGTGAAATAAGATAAAGATAGGAATAAAATTGGATTTGACCATTAAGAGATTCAGTTTTAATATTGTGGTGGGTCATATACCAGATTTTAGTTTCTTAAGGATTGAATAGGAGAGGAAGAAATGAGGACACGTAAACACAAATAACTGTAATACAAGATAGTATGTGTATTATGTTAGAAGATAAACATATAGGGGCGCCCGGATGGCTCAGTTGGTTAAGTGTCCCACTCTTGATTTTGGCTCAGGTCATGATCTCAGGGTTGTGGGATCAAGCCCCACATTGGGCTCTGCACTCAGTGGGGAGTCTGCTTGTCCCTCTCCCTCCATTCCCCACCCATCTCTAAAATAAATAAATAAAATATTTTTTAAAAAAGAACATAAACATATATTCTTCTACTCTGTTAGTAGGAGTCTGCTGCCCATGGTTTGTTGTCTACATGGTAGCTGCCTTCCTTCAGCCCCCTGGACTCCAAACTACCCAGACAACACTGCCCTTATCCCAACCTCTACTACTCCTCCCCTTGCCTATTCAACAGGAGAGCACATTCTGCTTTCTAGAACCAGCAGCTCAGCAGAGCTGATGGGCCCCTACTACTCAAGATTTTCTTCCATTCAGCTCTCTTCTTTCTAGAACACACAGGCACTCCAGAAGGGGTTGGAGAGGGCTAGATTAAATTATGGTCAGCATAATTTCCCCACACCTGCAACTTCTACATCCACCATTCTCCAAGACTTGTCATGTAGTCTAGTCCCCTGTACCAGACTTCTTCATTCATGATGTTTTTCTCTCAGATGCTCTATGAACTCTCCCTCAAATCCTGTCCTGCAAACAAATATGTATATGCCAGAATTCAAACATGAGCCAAGTTTAAGTTCTTTCTCAGATTTCTGGACTTGAGAATTTTACTGGAAATATTTTTCAATGTCCTCAAAACTCCCATGGCAAATAAAAGGCTGGAGATAGGTAGGAAATATGGAGAAGAATATTAATAACTAACATAAATGGAGCACTCACTATGCATCAGACACTGAGATAAATTCTTTATATATATTTTACAGGTAAGGAAATTGATTCAGAAAGTAACAAATTAATGTGGTTGCTAAATAGCAGAGATATTATTTGAACCTATGCAGTGTTAGTCCTGAGTTCTTGCTAGGTTAAGGGCAAAAAATTAAACTCTGAATAAAAAAAGCGACACAAATACATTGTCTCTGCTGCCAATTACCCATTTTTTAATTGGAAGTTTGGTTTAATAAAAGGACGAAAAAGGAAATAAAGGAAGTGTCAAGGAACCATAAGAGCCAAATATATAAAATAAGGTATCAAAAATAGAATCAAACATCAGTTATGATGATAGAGGCAAGCGAAAATCTTACATTAAAAAAAACTTATATTAAAGAACTAAAACTGAGGAATTCCATGTCAAGCTGATAATTTGGGCATAAGAATTTTACTCTCTTTGTATCAGTCAGAGTCCAGCCTCCTGGGTGGAAAAGAAAAATGCTGAGAGATGCAGGTCACAGCTAGTCCATGAGGATTGCTAGGTGAGCACTACTAGGCTTCCTTCATGTTGTCGGAAAATAGCTCAGTGGAACCAGGAAATGAAGTATCTTTCTCCTATGGATTGCAGTGTCCCTCCAGAACTCTCTATTGACAAAGGCTAATATCAAGCCAACTGACAAAGTTTACAGGTCCATTATCAAAAAATGGGACAAAGAAGAGTACATTTGGATCTAAGAAACAATAAATTAATAACTAGCCCAGTTCATCCCTTTAACTTCCATATAAACCCTTCTTCATACATTCAGACTTCCATAAAACAATAAAAAACTGTTTCCACCTAACAAGTTAGCCAACAGCAATTTGTATAGAAAATAATAAAGAGAAAAGGGACACATAATCAGGGAAGAGAAAATAGGCAAAGCTACTACAGTCCTCATTTTGGCAATTGGTCCTGAGGCCATAGTTAGTATCTGTGACTTCCTTCTCCCACTAACCACAGTAACCATTCTGGTCTTTTATACATTAGGGTGATTGGTACCTTCATTTTTGGAAGGGCTCTCCAATAGTCCTGCCTTTGTTTGATTGCTATAATTTTCCGTAACCATTACTTTGCGTGGGGGAGTATTAAAAGTAGCCCCAGGGGATCCCCTGGTTCCAGAATCACTCTTTTTCTCCGTGTAGCAACAACTTGATTTACCCATGGTAATCAGGGAGTAATCATCCAGTAGAGTAATCTTTTATCTGCCTGCTGATTCAGTGTCATAAAAAGCCCAAATAGCCAAATGGATTTCATCTTCTAATTCAATGGAACCATTATTGTATGTATTCCCTGTTAGAAGCAAAGATCTCCAAACCAGCAGAACTCAAAAGTAGCTGAAAGAGGAGGCAAAAATCCTGAGTTGGTTACTAAGTATTAATTGTGAGAGGAGCCATCCCGTCTTCCTCCCCTTGATTTCTAGATTCCAGATATGGAAGAGACAGCACCATATAAAGGTCTCTGATTCAAAGACATACTGCATACCGTAAGACAAAATCCTATCCTTTCATGGTGTCATCTCCTAAACTGACAATATAAGTCTTTCTTTAAGATCATCAACTTCTGCAGAGGCCAAACAGGTATGTTAAATGCAGGTGTGATAGGTATCAGCATCCCAGCCCGTGTCAAGTCTTTGATGGTGTTACTAATATCGCAATTCCTGCAGGGATGCAGTATTGCTTCTGGTTTGCTGTTTCGATAGAGATGGTTAGCCTTTCTACCACAATGGCTCTCATAAGCATGTTTATTCCAATTATATGTTCAGGAACTGGGAAAATAACCATAGGATATGTCTCTGGACCAACTGGTCCCACCGTAATGTTTGCTAAGACTTCCATCTATCACCTCCCAGTCATAGCCCCCACTGTGAGCCACAGTGTCATTTTGGATCCCCTGTGATTAACATTAATACCTGAAAGATCTAGATATTCCTTTTTCTCCAGTGCAGAACCACTCTAGAAATGGGTGAATGTCCCTTTGGAGAAGGCCTGGAGGAAGATTTATGATGTATTCATGCAGTAATCCTGCAAGATCATTCCTCATGGGAAGGAAGCCTCCCATTTAATCAAAGGATTCTACATTTGTGAACTGCCTTAAGTTTGAAAACTGGGCAAGAGGCCATGACTCTCCATTGTGGTAACTCAGGTCAGATTTTTGGCCACCCAACAAAGACCAGGCTGTTCATCTATTTTACTCCAAGGGATATCATGATCAATTAGCCACAACCAAAGGTCCCTATGGGCCAGAGCATTCTTATTACTAATAACATCCCTCCTGCCGACCTTGTCTTTTATGTTTAAGTGCTGCCACTTGACCTCTGCTACTTGGAATTCTACCATTTCTAGTGAAATCAGGGAGTTCATCACAATGGCAGCATCTTGCATGGTCATACCTTTCCCACAGACGAGAGCAACCACAAACCTCTCTAAAGTATTTCTCAATGTTAGTATTTCTCTTCTCACTGATGTATTTTTCAATGTCTTAGTGGCAGGAGTGCTGTCAACTATAGTTGGAGGATGAGCATGCCATTTGTGTACAATAAATCCACTCTAACCTTCCTGTCTCCTTAAGTCTTTGGATAACCTTCTTGACTCGAGGCCAGTGAAGCTCTGGTATCTTATCCTCATTCAACAGGCTACCAAAGAGCCAAAATTTTAGTCAACCAGCCCATCAAGCTGTTAGAGCCACCTCCATTTGCATAAATTAATACATTAAATCTGGAATCTCTAATAAGCAGCCCCATACCAATGAATTCTTCCTGATCTAGTTATGTTTTGCCTTCTTTGATCTGATACCCTTAGAATCTACTCTTGCACATGTTTCCAGGTTTCTGCTAACACTGTATATATTAGCTAAACTTTGTGATAATTCATTTAATGTACTAGCTACTCCTTTCTGGACCATATCGTATATCAGACTCTCTAGAGTAGACTGAGATTTGACCCAACTTATGGTTCTAGTGGCAACCAAGTATGATTGTGGTGTTTCTTACAGAGGATGCACACCCCTTGCAAGGCATCTATCCTCAGTCGGGTTTTTGCCAGGTTTTCAAGCAAAACAGGGTTAGTTTCCTCAGAATCCTGCCTTTTGGAGATGATGGATATGTTTATTGGCATAAATTGTGGTGATGGTTTCATGGATGTATACTTATCTCCAAACTCATTGAGTTGTATACATTAAATATGGACAGCTTTTTGTATGTCAGTCACTTTTTGAACTCAATAATGTGGATTTTAAAAAGGAAATTTTAGGGCACCTGGGTGGCTCAGTCAGTTAAGCAGCTGCCTTCAGCTCAGGTTGTGATCCCAGGGTCCTAGGATCGAGCCCTGCATTGGGCTCCCTGCTCAGTGGGGAGTCTGCTTCTCCCTTTGCCTCTGCCTCCTGCTCATGCTCTCTCTCTCTTGCTCACTCTATCAAATAAATAAAATCTTTTTAAAAATTAAAAAATAAAAATTAATAAAAATTAATTTTCAATGAAAAAAAAGAATTATATTGCCTTAGGTTTTGCCCATCCCTCTACTAGAGGAAGAAGGAGATGTTAAGAGGTTTACCACTGCTCAGGAAGTTCTCCCTCTGCTCCTTCCTTCTAGGTTGCTGCCACCACCTAAACCAGGCAGGCAGCACAAAGTAGTCTCTCACTGTCACTTACACATGCTGCCCACTCTTGCCAGTTGTTTCCACGAGTGTCAGGTCCCACTTTCCCAAGTCAATATGACTTTTAAATGCTGAAAATATAAGGGGACATGGAGTTTATTTGAGAAGAGGGAAACTAGTAGGTTTTAATTTGTCCCAATTACCCCATTTAGGAAGAACACTGATGTTGGACTAAGCTAAAATGTTGAGGAGAGTGTTTAAAGAACAAACAACTATTTTTCTAAAGAAATAACAACTATTAAAATTCACTGGCAGTCATTATTAGTGATAACAGGTGCTTTAAGTCCAAAGAGAAATGGAGAAATAGTGCTATGAGAAAAGCAGCATTAGAAACATAATTGAGTCACGTAAAGCATGGGAAGTTTCTAGGAATGATCATGTATTTACAGTAAGCTTATTCTTCTTGGTCTAAAATGAAAGGTCCAAAGAAGGAGAAATAGACAAGTAATATATTCATCAAAGAATATATCAAAAACTTTTGGAATAAAAAGTACATCTAGAATCAATGAATTGAATAAGGTCATACCTTTTTTTGGCTAATGTTACACTCCCTGACTTACACATTAGAGGATGTATCTTTTGGGGGCTCCTAAGCCATGTTATTCAGCTTCCCACATCTATTTATAACCAAATTATTAATTAGTTATCTTTCTTAAGTTCAAACCATAACTCTCCCATTGATGCCCATGCAGATGCCCTTTCAACATGTTACCAATATGGTGAGTAGAGTGCTGTCCATGATGACATCAGGATTCTTTATGGAAAATATCTAGCCAGCCAGGTGCTTTGTAGTTATATCAAATGCAGTTGCCTTTTAGGCCACAAGTTCTTATAAGAGTAAATATTTTTTTTTGAGAGTAAACATTTTAAAATATAGGTTGAAGACATATTAGAAAAAAATCACTATCTTTTTCCTCCTAGGAACAAAAACTAAGAGCAGATAAGAATCTAGAAAGTTACTCATCAGTGTACAAGAACAGGCTTAGAGTCTTTCCTTTGCTGCCAGAGTGGTGCTGATTTCAGCATAACGGCATCCTTCAGTTGAAAGGCCCTGTCACTCATCAATGATGTTCACTTTGGTTAATGAGAAATACTAAAATAACATGGGAATTATTTTGCTAGCCTGAAAAAGCATGAATAAATTATATAAAACCCATGAGTAAACAGAACTTTCACATTAGATTTTCATAATGGTTCCCATCTCAACTTCACAGACTTAAAACATCTCCAAAGTTCAATGTTACGCAGTCAGAATAAAGCTCAACTGGGCTTAACCACAATTTAGATATATAATGAATTCTTATGCAACAGACAGCAGGCTTCAGGGGTAAGAAATCAGCTTCCTTGAAATGTATATTGGCCATATAACCACATGTACTTAAACAGAAATAAGGCATAAATTTTTGACCAAGGATGCAGTGTAATACTGGGATAAATTATTTTACTATGATGACCCGTTTCAGAGGCTTCACTGAAAATAATGGTGGAGAACAAAAGGTAGTAACTGCCTTTGTCTCAGGTCTCAGAAAGATACAGAGTAGTGGTTCTTGCCAGAATGTATGTCACATAAGAGAGAAAAGAACTCCTCTGACGTGCTGTTTCTCTCCTCCTTTAAGAGGGACAACCACAATTCTAATCAGTGCTGCCCCTAGGGAATTCAGGGTATAGAAAAAATTTCGGTGACACATGGGTGGCTCAATCAGTTAAGCATCTACCTTCGGCTCAGGTCATGATCCCAGGGACCTGGGATTGGCCCACCTTGGACTCCGGGTTCAGCAGGGAGTCTGCTTTTCCCTCTGCCCCTCCCTCTGCTCTTGCTCTCTCTCTCAAATAAATAAATACAATCTTAAAAATAAAAAAAAAAAGAATACCTTGATTACTAGGGAGTATCCAATCTCCAGACCACCTTCCTGAAACTGGGACTTAGCCATGGGACCCTAGAACAGCCCCATAGTATGAATCTCGTAGTTACTCAGAATGTCTGATCAATTCCATGCATTATGTAGAAATAATTAGAAAATGAGATTTAAAATAATTTAATTTTCTTTTTCTTTTTTTTAAAGATTTTATTTATTTATTTGTTTATTTATTTATTTATTTATTTGACACAGAGACAGCCAGTGAGAGAGACAGCCAGTGAGAGAGAGACAAGCAGGGGGGGTGGGAGAGGAAGAAGCAGGCTCCCAGCAGAGGAGCCTGATGTGGGGCTTGATCCCAGAATGCTGGGATCATGCCCTGAGCTGAAGGCAGACACTTAAAGACTGAGCCATCCAGGCGCCCCTAAAATAATTTAATTTTCAATAGCATCAAAAAACATCAAATATTTAAGTATAAGTTTAACAAAGTATGTGAAAAACCTGTACACTGAAAACTACAAAACCTAGAAAAATTAAAGAAAACCTAAATAAACAGAGAGATATATCATGTTTGTGGGTCAGAAGACACAATATTGTTAAGATGTCAATTCTCCCCAAATTAGTTCAATCAATTTACGCAAGGGTGTCTTTTGTTTTTACTGTTGTTTTTAGAAATTGACAAGCAGTTTCATAAATGTATATGGAAATTCAAAGGACCTAGAAGGAACCAAACAATCCTAGGAAAGGAAACAAGCTGCAGGACTTATACTACCTGACTTCAATACCTACTATAAAACTTCAGTATTGGGGTGCCTGGATGGCTGTCAGTTAAGCGTCTGCCTTTAGCTCAGGTCATGATCCTGGAGTCCTGGGATCGAGCCCCACATTGGGCTCCCGCTCAGCAGGGAGTCTGCTTCTCCCTCTCCCTCTGCCCCTCACTCCTGCTCTCTCTCGCTTACTCTCTCTCTCAAATAAATGAATAAAATCCTTAAAAAAAAACTTCAGTATTAAGACAGTGTGATGCTGACATATGTCATATATGGATAGACATATAAATCAATGAAACTGAATAGTGAACCCATAAATAGACTCACATGTATATGGTGAATCAAAGATACCAAAGCAGTCCATTAGGAGAAGGAAATCCTTTCAATAAATAGTGCTCAAACAGGTGATTATCCATATAAAGAAAATGAACCTCAACCCCTACCTCATACCATACACAAAAATTAATTCAGGACAGACCTAAATGAAAAATCTAAAACTGTAAAACTTTAAAAAAAATAGGAGACATGGGAGCAGGCAAATTTTCTTAGACATGACGCAGAAAGTGATAATCAGAAAAGAAAAATGATAAATTAGACGTCATCAAAATATAAAACTTCTCTTCATCAAAAAATATCATTAAGAAAGTCATAGGCAAGCCGCACAATGGAAGAATATATTCATAAAACATATATCTGACAAAGGATTTATATTCAAAATATATAAAGTATTCCTAAAGTTAATAAATAGGCAAAATCTTTGACACAGATCATTCAGAAAGGAAGACATATGAAAGGCCAATAAGCACATGAAAAAGTATTCAACACCATTACTCACCAAGAAAATGCAAATTTAAACCACCATGAAATACCACTAACACCCACTACAATGGCTAAAAAATTTTAAAACTGGCATCATCTCATATTGAAAAGGATGTGGAGCAAACAGCTCTCAGACATTATTGGTGGGAATTAAAAATGGAACACTTTGGGAAAAGGCTAGGCAATTTCAAACATAAACCTATTCTTTTTTAGAAGTTTCACTCCGAAGTATTTAGCCCAGAGAACTAAAAATACATAGTAACAAAAAGACTGTACAAGAATGTTCATAGCAGCTTTTTTTATAATAACATCAAACAGCAAACAACCCAAACATCCTTCAGCAATTGAATGAATAAAAAAATTATAGCATATTCCTATAGTTAAATACTCAGGGACATGAAGAAACAGGGGCGCTCCTGGGTGGCTCAGTCAATTAAGTGTCTGACTCTTGATTTTGGCTCAGGTAGTGATCTCAGGGTCATGGGATCGAGCTCCACATTGGGCTCTGCCCTCAGCACAGAGTCTGCTTGTCCCTCTCCCTCTGTTCCTCTCCAGCTCTCTCTCCCTTCCTCCCTCTCTCTCAAATAAATAAATAAAATCTTTTCTAAAAAAAGAAAGAAGTATGAAGAAACAAACTCCTGATACATACACCAACATGAATAAATGTCATGAACATAATGCTAAGCAAAAGAAGCTATACACAAAAGAGTACATGTATGATTCCATTTATAAAAAGTCCTAGAATAGGTGGGGCGCCTGGGTGGCTCAGTTGGTTATGCGTTCAACTCTTGATTTGGGCATCCAACTCTTGATCTCAGTGTTGTGAGATCGAGCCCTGTATTGGGCTCCATGCTGGGCATGGAGCCTGCTTAAGATTCTCTCTCTCCCTTACCCTCTGCCCCTCCCCCCAATCGCTCTCATGAGCATGCGCAGTCTCCCTCTCCCTCTCTCTCTCAAGAATGAATGAATGAATGAATGAATAAATAAATAAATAAATAAATAAATAAATAAATAAATAACTTTTTTTTTTTAAGTTTAAAAAATTAGCTGGGCCCACCACATTTCCTGGTAAGACCCTGTGGTCAAAAAGTTCATTTTCCCACTACCTAAAGACTGTTTTAAACCTCCTCCTCCATTGTCCTCCAACCTTCCACCTTCCCTGTCTCCTAATCGCAAAGAGTTCCTCCTACCACTAAACCTGCAGGTCTACTAGTATCCACATCCACACCTTTCTCTTCCCTCCTATTCCAGAAAAAGAAGTGGCATTTCTTCTCTCCAATGTCAGTCCCTCTGCCTGAGCCCTAGAGTCCTGCCCCCCACCACCACCATCCCAACTTCTCAGAAATCTTTTGCCTTTGATTATCACTTCTTCTCCATCTTCTCTGCCAGCTCCTTTCCAGCACTTCCAACCACACTCAAGTCTCTTCTGTCCTAAAAACAAAAAATATAAAACCTTGATAACACATTTTCCCTAACTCTGCCTTATTGCTCCCCCCTTCAGAAACAAATTTCTTGAAAGAGTTATGACACTTACTGTGTCAACTTCTTCCATTTCCCTCACTCTTCCATTTCCCTCACTGGAAGCCGCTCCAGTCTGGCTTCCACCTCCACCACTTCATTTGAAATGGCTCTTACTAAGATCACCAACGATCCCCATATCACTAAAACAAAAGAATAGTTTTCAGTCCTTATCTTCCTTGGACACTAAGTAGCATTTGATATCCCCTCCTTATCAAAAACCTTCTCAAAGTTTCTGTGAATCCATATTCCCTGGCCTAAGTCTCATTTGCTAACCTCTTGTCTTTTACCAGATCCCTACATGCTGGAGTTTCCTAGGTCAGTGTCTTAGACCTCACTCAACACATTGTACCTCTCCTGGGTGATCTCATTTGCCCCCATCTATATGCTAACAGCTCCCAAATTGATTTCTCCAGACTAAATTTCGCTTCATACTCCAGAACAATATATTTAACTCTCTGTAGTGCTTTCAGATATCCTAGGGGCATCTCAAACTCTTCATGTCCGAAGTTGAACTCCCATACTTGCTTCCCATAGGACTCCCTGTATTAGCGTCTGGCACTACTTTCCACACAATAGCTCAAGCCAGAGATCTAGACATCCTTGACTTTTACATTTCCCTCACCACCCACATCCAATAAATCACTAAATTTTGGAAATTCTTCTTTTAAATATCTTTCAAATCTTCATTGTCTCTGGTTCATCCTAGTCCAAGACACTAGTCCCTCTTCTGAGACTCCAGTTATAGCATGCCTCTTGATCTTCTTATCTCCAATTCCACAGTGGTCTTTCTAAATTTACATTTGGTCACTTTCCCCACTCCACCCGTCTGCTTAAAAACATGCAGTGACTTCCAACTGCCCTAATGATAAAGTAAAAAATACTTAGCATGGCCTATCAAGTCCTGCGTGTTGTGGCTTTGCTTACGTCTGCAGCCTGGTTTTATGCCACTCTTCTTTAGTCTCTTTCTTCCAACAATAGCAAGGCAAATATGGCAGTTGAATCCTCTGGGATGCTGAGATGGAGTCAGAAAGGCAAAAGGCTGGGGTGCCTGGGTGGCTCAGTCATTAAGCATCTGCCTTCGGCTCAGGGCATGATCCCAGAGTCCTGGGATCAAGCCCCGCATTGGGCTCCCTGCTCTGCTGGGAGCCTGCTTCTTCCTCTCCTACTCCCCCTGCTTGTGTTCCCTCTCTCGCTGGCTATCTCTCTCTCTGTCAAATAAATAAATAAAATCTTTAAAAAAAGAAAGAAAAAAAAAAGAAAGGCAAAAGGCTTATTGGGAGTAAGACCTATGAAAGAAAAAGGGAGCAAGCAGGACTGGGCAAGAGGAGCCATGAGGATCACAATACAGATCTGTCAAGGTCTTTGCCAGTCCAATGGGGAGCTCTGGACTTCCACGTTAGGCAGAAATAGCCAGGCCCTTAAACCACAATCTTAGTCACTGGCTGAAGCTATAGGAGAAGACCATAATCTCCTCTCAAAAGCTGAGGTGGAACTGAAGGAGTTAACAGCTGGCTGTCAGTGGACCATACCCTTAATAGTCCTTTTTTTGAAGGGGGAACAGCCATTTTCATTGTCTGCCACAAGGGGGCATATAACAAAAGCCCCTTCTGAAGCCTAGGGTTTTGGGGAACACTTCCTAAGGAAGTAAATTTTTTAAATGATTTTATTTACTAATTTGAGAGAGAGAGAATGAGAGAGAGAGAGCACGACAGGGGGGGAGGGTCAGAGGGAGAAGCAGTCTCCCTGCTGAGCAGGGAGCCCAATGCGGACTCGGTGCTGGGATTCCAGGATCATGACCTGAGCCGAACGCAGAGGCTTAACTGGCTGAGCCACCAGGCACTCCAGGAAGTAACATTTAAACTGAGGCCTGTTTGGTAGATTAAAATAGGCCAGGGAAGAGTGAGAGTATTTCAGACCAGGGAACAACAGTATGTGGGAAGGTGCTAAGTGGCAACGGTGGTGGATTCTTGAAGGAACTGAAAAAGGACGCGAGTGGCTGAGAACAATGTGTTGAGCACAGTGTTGGTTCCAGCATGTACTCAAGAAACGAATCTTTTTCAAAGTGAATGTATATAAGATTTTTTGAGGACTTCTAATTAAAATTGCAGATCCCTGGGCCCCACACAGAGATTCTGATGCAGTAGGTCTGGTGCAGTCATTACCTGTGTTTTAATAAGCAATTTCCCCTGAGGATCCCAAAGTCTGTGGTTTACTATACACACCTCAAGGATTGTGATAAACAGTAGCTGTTTGCCTCCCATAGACCGTGAGTTTCTCTCAGAGTTTACTAGCACTGAGTATAAAATATGTATTTGATAAATATTTGACAAATGAATAAATGACCAAAAAATGGAGGCAGAGCCATGTAATAAGAATAGGATACCTAAAACCACCTTGTCAACTATAAATAAAATATTCTATAATGTAAACAGTGACTTTCAATTTTTTCGACCATGTCCCACACTAAGAAATACATTTTTAAAAATTTCCAACCTCTTTTATTTTTATTTACTTATTTATTTATTTTTTGAAGATTTTATTTATTTGACAGAGAGAGAGACAGTGAAAGAGAGAACACAAGCAGGGGGAGCAGGAGAAGGAGAAGCAGGCTGTCCACCGAGCAGGGAGCCCAACACAGGGCTCGATCCCAGGACGCCGGGATCATGACCTGAGCCCAAAGCAGACGCCTAACCACTGAGCCACCCAGGCACCCCAGAAATACATTTTACATTGTTACTTCACACACACACACACACACTATTCACACAAGTATAGAACAACAGATTGACATGACAATAGTTAGCCTTACTGCATGTGAAGCATTCTGCTATTTTCTATTCTATAAAATAGACTCATTAAAGGGTCTTGTACAGTTTAAAAAACAATGAGTAAAGTGATATTTTTTTCCACTACCCCTTGACCCACCCTGTCTCCATTCCCAAGCTATTATATAGCCTTGCTAAATTAGCAACAAATACCTAGTTCTGTGAACCTAATTCTCAAGTCTGTATAGCTGCTTCCTCTAAAGGCCCTTCTCCATTTCCTTTCTTGAGTAATTCCCATTTATTCTGTCCTGTCCTATGGCCTGAGAATGTTTCCCTCTCCTGGGCTAAGACAGCATAGTGTTCTTATCACTGTCACTTTGTATGGAAATTGTCTGTTTATCTCTCTATACCCTTCATCAGACTCAAGACTTAGAAGTCAAGGTTGGATAAAATGAGCGCTCAAAAAATGCTTTTCACATACCTGAATAAAATCAAAGTGCTATTATATCTTATTCTGAGAGGAGAAATCTGGGTGCTGGAGGGGAAGAAGGGAGGCATGAGATAAATGATATAATTGATGGGGGTGCCTGGGTGGCTCAGTTGGTTAAGCGTCTGCCTTCGGGTCAGGTCATGATCCCTGGGTTCTGGGATGGAGCCCCACATCAGGCTCCCTGCTCCCTCTCCCCCTCACCCTGCTTGTGCTCTCTCTCTCTCTCTCTGTCAAATAAATAAATAAAATCTTTAAAAAGAATAAAGAAAGAAACTGTTTAGTCTTTGTGAAGAGTTAAAGTATTTTTTGTCATTTCTTAGTTCCCTTCACTTTAAGCACTTCTATTTAAAGGGGCTCTTGACATTTTCACTCCTCTCTCTGTCCCTAGAGTCTTTCTTCTGTCTTGTACTCCCCCTCTTCTGTTGAGTAATCAGAAACCAAAAGGATCTTTGAAATGCAGCTCTTTGACAGTTGAAGGAGGTGAGGGACTACCTTTCATCATACTTTATAAAGGAGGATGCCACAGAGTGAGGCTCAGCCCTTGACTCCTGAGAGGTAGGGTTAGTGTTCAGCAGAGTTGGCAGCAATGCAGGGATCTGAGAGGAAAATGAAGAAGTATGATTCCTTATGAAATGTCTATTGTGCAGTCTTATTCTGTTCTTCTAGTGTACCAACACTAGGTAAAATCAATCAACCTAGATTTAATGTTTATGGTCTCCATTTATCTATTAAGATTTGAAAAGTGCCACATGCTAGACCACCAGTAAGCTGTGTATTTACCAAATGCACTTGTGAAATGGCCTTGCTTCCATTCTGAAAGCATGTGGTCTAACACTGAGCCCTCAACTTACTTGTTCATGCTTAATGTAAAGGAGAATTAAGAGAACTGTCATAATATTTACAATGAATGATATGTTGTAAATATACATTCACAATACTATGCCTATTGAGACCTTTTGTCTTCTGAGATTTTTTACCAACATCCAGAAACCCTTGTCAGTTATGAGTTATATAAACAATATTAGTAGAAATCAAAAAAAAAAAGAAAGAAAGAAAGAAAGAAAGAAAAAATTACTCTCAATCCCACCACTGCAACAAATCAAAACTCTTTTTATTTCCCCCATTTCCTGTCCTTGCCTCTATATTTATTAGATATTTCACTTGCAAATGACTAAATAAAAAGGAATTGCTGAACAGTATTGCTTCAGATGAGGCTTGACCCAGCAGCTCAAACTAAATCACCAAGTAAGTTTCTTTCATCTACTCTATTCTGCCTACCACTGTGTTGCTTATCCTCAGATGCAACATGGTAACCTTAGGGAGTTCCAGTCCCTCCCAGTATGATAGCAAAACAGCTGCAGAAGTTCTAGATCCCACATCCTGACACCTCACCAAGCCCTAGCAAATAGGCTGTGATTGGGTTACCTGCCCATCCATGAACCAACCACTATGGCCAGGAAGATGTAGTTCAGATTGACCTGAATTATCAGGACTGAACTACATGGCTGAGAACAGGTGAGAAGTGGTTTCCTTAAAAACGAAATATAGGGGGTGCCTGGGTGGTGCAGTTGTTAGGCGTCTGCCTTTGGCTCAGGGCGTGATCCCGGCGTTCTGGGATCGAGCCCCACTTCAGGCTCCTCCACTGGGAGCCTGCTTCTTCCTCTCCCACTCCCCCTGCTTGTGTTCCCTCTCTCGCTGGCTGTCTCTGTCAAATAAATAAATAAATCTTAAAAAAAAAAAAAAAGAAACATAGAAGGGGCACCTGGGTGGTGCAGTTGGTTAAGTGTCAACTCTTGGTTTTGCTCAGGTCCTGATCTCAGGGTCATGAGATAGAGCCCCATGTAGGGCTCTGCACTCAGCATGGCGTCTGCTTGAGACTCTCTCTCCCTCTCCCTCCATACCCCACCATGTGCTCTTGCGCTCTCTCTCAAATAAATACATAAATCTTAAAAAAAAAAATACGTGCTTTTAGGGAAAAGAGAGAAAGGATGCTAAACAATATATGCCTGTTACCGTGTGCAAGCTTGATTTGTTTTATCATTATAATCACGTCCTGAATGTGATTTTATATTCTGCTTTTTAAATGTAATCTATAGAATTATATTTCAATGTGTTGGGCCAATAATAAGCATACCTCATTTCTAGTGACTCTGTCATCATTTAAACTTGAATGTAAATATTGTTGACACTAATGAAAAAGCTAGTGACAAGTCATTCAAGTAATACAAGCATGTAAAATTAATCATCCATGGAAGCTGTTGTATCAGTGATCAATGATCATGATACAATGATCAAAATGATACATACAATGATCAAAACACATCTTTGGGGACGCCTAGATGGCTCAGTCAGTTAAGCATCTGCCTTCGGTTCAGGTCATGATCCCAGGGTCCTGGGATCGAGTCCCACATCAGGCTTCCTGCTGANCAGGGAGCCTGCTTCTCCCTCTGCCTGCCTCTCCCCCTGCTTATGCTCTCTCTCTCTTTCTCTGTCAAATGAGTAAATTAAGAATCTTAAAAGAAAAAACACATTGGTTATACAGCTCAACACCCAAGAAAATAATAATAATAATCCAATTTAAAAAATAAACAGACATTTCTCCAAAGAAGACATACAGATGGCCAACAGACACATGGAAAGATGCTCATTATCATTCATCATCAGGGAAATGCAAATCCAAACAACGATGAGGGAGTGCCTGGCTGGCTCAGTCGGAAGAGCATGTGACTCTTTTTTAAAAAATTCAATTAATTAACATATAATATATTATTGGCTTCGGGAGTACAGGTCTGTGATTCATCAGTCTTATATAATACCCAGTGCTCATTACAATGCATACCCTCCCCAATGTCCATCACCCAGTTACCCCATCCGACCGCCTTCCCCTCCAGCAACCCTCACTTTGTTTCCTGTGATTAAGAGACTCTTAGGTTTTTCTCCCTCCCTGGTTTTAACTTGTTTCATTTTTTTCCTCTCTTCCCCTATGATCCTCTGCCTTGTTTCTTAAAGTCCACCTATAAGTGAGATCACATGGTAGTTGTCTTTCTCTGATTGACTTATTTCACTTACATAATACCCTCTAGTTCCATCCACATCATTGCAAATGGCAAGATTTCATTTTTTGATGGTTGCGTAATATTCCATTGTATATATATACTACATCTTCTTTATCCATTCATCTGTCAATGGACATCTGGGCTCTTTCCATAGTTTGGCTATTGTGTACATGAGCATGTGACTCTTGATCATGGGGTCATGGATTGGAGCCCCACATTGGGTGTAGAGATTACTTAGAAATAAAATCTTAAAAAACAAACTAAAACAAAACAAAACAAAAAAAAACCATGAGATATCATCTCACACCTGCCAGAATGGCTAAAATAAAAAACACAAGAAATATGGGTGCCTGGCTGGCTTAGTCAGTAGAACATTCAACCTTGATCTCAGGGTCATGAGTTCAAGCTGTATGTCACAGGTAGAGTTTACTTTAAAAATTTTTTTAAAAACAAAAAAACACAAGAAACAAGTGTTGGTTAGGATGTGGATAAAAAGCAACCCTGTTGCACTGTTGGTGAGAATGCAAAATAGTGCAGCCACTCTGGAAAACAGTATGGAGGTTTCTCAAAAAAGTAAAAAAAGAATTACCCAATAGAAGTAATTATACTACTGGGTATTTACCCAAAGAATATGAAAACACTAATTTGAAAAGATATATGCACCTCTGTGTTTATTGCAACATTATTTACAATAGCCACATTATGGAAGCAACCCAAGCGTCCATGGATAGATGAATGGATAAGGAAGATGTAGTATATATATCATAGAATATTATTCAGCCATAAAAAAGAATGAAGTCTTGACATTTGCAACAACATGAATGGACTTAGAAGGTATAATGCTTAGCAAAATAAGTCAGTCAGAGAAAGACAAACACCTTATGATTTCACTCATAGGTGGAATTTAAGAAACAAAGCAAATGAACAAAGAAAAAAAGAGATAAACCAGAAAACAGACTCTTAACTATAGAGAACAAACTGATGGTTACCAGAGGGGAGATGGATGGGGGATGGGTGAAATAGGGGATGGGGATTAGGGAGTGCACTTATCACGATGAGCACTGGGTGATGTATGAAAATGTTGAATCACTATATTGTACACCTGAAACTAATAAAACACTACGTTAACTATACTGAAATTTAAAGAAAAAACAAATTAAATTAAAAAACAGTATCACTAAGGCTGAAAAAAAGAACAACCACATCTTGTGTGGTCAAGAGTTTAAGGCCAAAACTTTAAGTGAATATTTACTCACTGATTTATTTGCTTATTCAACAGACATTCAACACATGCTCATGTGTGCCAATGTGTCCTAGCAACGGGGAATAAAAAGATTAATCAAACCTGGTCCCTGACCTCAGAAATATATGGTTTTTATCAGCCTTTTCCCTAAACCTCATTCAGGGTTTTGTAATTGTGTTTTCTGTATAATTTACTTTGATGTAGCAAAATTCAGTAACAACCTCAAGTTTATATCTCTGGTAAGTTTCTTCCCTGGGGCAACCTGGATGTTATTTCAGTCTTCAGACAGACTCTCAAGCCACAGGACTGCAGTGTCTGACTACAAAGCAGATTCTTACATATCTGTTCATGCGCTTCCAGAACTTATTATCAGCATATAATAATTCCTAGAGATATAAAGGAAGATTTGACTAAATAGAAACATTACCATATTCCTGGATATCAATCCTTCCCCAATTAATGTATTTTTAAGTGCAATTCTAATCATCATCAAATTAATTTTTTAATTATATGATTTAAAGATAGTTTTAATATCTTCTGGAAGAATATAAAATAAAAAATGAGTGAAGATTCTCCCTTCACAGCAACTTTAAATGTTTTAAAAACGATAATTAAAACAGTGAAGAGGGGCGCCTGGGTGGCACAGCGGTTAAGTGTCTGTCTTCGGCTCAGGGCGTGATCCTGGCGTTATGGGATCGAGCCCCACATCAGGCTCTTCTGCTATGAGCCTGCTTCTTCCTCTCCCACTCCCCCTGCTTGTGTTCCCTCTCTCGCTGGCTGTCTCTCTCTGTCGAATAAATAAATAAAATCTTTAAAAAAAAAAAAAACAGTGAAGAATTCCAAATAACATATGTAGAGATTCCACCTCCAGGATGCATAGCTTAATTTCTGCCCTCTCCCAAGGGTCGGCTGTACTTACTGTCTATGAAAGGATAGGGCAGGGAAAGGGAAAAAATAGTAACTTTATAGTGAAGAAACTTGACAAACATGACTTTAACCCAAGTGATGAAAGTTAACATCATCAGTGATGTCACCTGACTATCATTTACCCCTGATGGGATATGCAGAGAAGGGCATTTGACCTCTGTGATCTTCTTTCCAACAGCTCATGAACCCAGTCTAATCATGATAAAAACATTAGACAAACTCAGATTCAGGGACATTTTACATAATACTTAGCCAGTATATCTCAAGACTATCAAAGTCATGAGAAACAAGGAACGACTAAGAAACTAGCATAGACCAAAGAGACTAATAGAAGTTAGGGACTTCTGGGTGGCTCAGTCAGTTAAGTGGCTGTCTTCGGCTCAGGTCATGATCCCAGAGTCCTGGGATGGAGTCCCAGATCAGGCTCCCTGCTGAGCAAGGAGCCTGCTTCTCCCTCTGCCCGCTGGTCCCCCTGCTTGTGTGTGTGTGTGTGCGTGCGTACGCGCGCGCTCTCTCTCTCTGATAAATAAAATCTTTTTAAAAAGTAAAAAAAAAATTGTTTTTAAAGTCATGGCAACTAAATGCTCTGGATCAAAACAGAAAGAAGACATTAATGGGAAATGGGTCTTGCACTTGGCTAATTTTAATGTGCCAATGTTAGTTTCTTTGTTTTGACAAATGTACCATGGTAATTAATGTAAGATGTTAACAATGGGGAAAACTGAGTGAGGGGTATACCAGAGCTCTCTGTACTCTCTTTATAACTTTTCTGTAAATCTAAAATTACTTTAAAATAAAACTTTATTTTAAAAAATACATGATGTTGGCATATTTACATATAGATAGAGCAACAAGATTGAAGATGTTGCCTAGAAATAGACTTAGTATACAAGAATATAAGAAAAAGAAGGTATTATAAATTATGAGTAATATTTATATTATTCAACAAATAAGGTTGGACCACAGTTGTTCAGCAATTTGAAATGAAATCCAACCTGACCCTTACTTCTATGTATTCATCTATGAATAATCTGTAAGTATTTATTGAGCACCACCTACATGCCAGGCATTATGTTAGGTATTAACGCTGCTCCTGCTCTCAAGGTGCTTACAGTTTAATGGGAAATGAGACATTAATAAGTAATTAGAAATGTAATTATTGTAAAGAGAAAATTCTGAGTGTTCAGAAGGGTTCCTAACCTAGTGCAAGGCATTAAGGAAGTCTTAGACTCAGGAAGTGACATTTAGGCTAACATCTAAAGACCGGCAGAAATTAGTCAGATAGCAAGGGGATGAAGAATATTCTAGGAAGAGAGTAGAACCCAAGTAAAGAACTGAGATGTATGAGATGACTTAAGGAGAATGGTTTGTGTGGCAAGAAAAGACAAGAGCTGAGGAAATAGTCCTAAGGTACCCTAAAATTAAAGAATGAATGGTGGAGGAAGAGCCAGGCTTAAGACAGAGAAGCAGAGATGTACAGGGCACTCTGAAAGAGAATGGCAATATTAAAGACAAGAACAGAAATTGTTAAAAGATGCTAAAGGTTATGGTGTCCCTTGGATTTAGCAACATGAGATTATTAGTAATCTTAATAAGAGCATTGGAATGATAGGAATCAAAGCCAGATTAAGTGGTTTGAAGGGCAAGGGATAGGAATTCTGGTTTGAAGATGGCAAAATGATGCGTTACAACAGTCTCTTAAAAATACACTCCTTTCACCAGACTGAAAAATGCATTGGGAAGGGAGCACTAGCATCCCTGAAAGGCTCTGTATTGCCATTCTCTGCAAGACAGTGGGAAATGCTGTCATTGAAATGGGCTTCCCGAATTCAATGTGTGATAAGAGCAATGGAGGCCAATTAGAGCACTTAACTATTAAGAAATAAGGCAGGCATCTCTCTTGTTCTGGTGTGCATGGGGACGGGGTGCACATGGGCAAAGATAACCAGAGCAGGGCACTTTTACTTGGCAGAAACAATACACCTTCATTATCTTGTCTCAAGTCTGTGTCAACTCTCCAATTCTCTGTCATAATCTAGGCTGTATAGAGACTTTGATCATATCATCTTTCCATATTATATAACCAACTTCCATAGGTAGTTGATTCCCTACCTTGATAACATCTTGCTGACTATCCCTAATGAACAGGAAATTGCTTAGCAATTACCTTAGAAGCCTTTGTAAGACACGTGCATACCAGAGGGCAGAAAATTAACATTATAAAAATTAAGGAGACTGTTACATTGATGAATTTTCCAGGGGTCTACTAGTCTGAGGCACGTAAAATTTATTCTCCAAGATGAAATGGAGAGTAGTAGAGGAGATACCATTATTCTCTGAAGTCAATTTACAGCCAGGTATGTGGGAAGGCATGAAAGCCATAGTAGCTTCCCAGAAAGCTCTTGAGCACTACCTGCTTCTGCTTCACTACTGCAGACGCAGACAGTTGGCTCTCAAGTTCTTGAGAATTATGGCACCTTCTCGGCAAGCTCTTGAGAAATACTCATTTCTTGGTAGGACCTAATCTTTGATGGTGGTTTCTCCAACCTTTACTCTCCTTCTCTTCCAATGGTCCTATAAGCCCTTAATTCATATATTAAACCTTTCATACCTGGAAAACATAAAATGGTTCCTGTCTTCTGATCCAGCCCCTACTTACACAGAAATCTAAAATTTTAAAAAGATTTTATTTATTTATTTATTTATTTATTTATATCCCAGGACCCTGGGATCATGATCTGAGCCAAAGGCAGTGGCTTAACCAACTGAGCCACCCAGGAGCCCCAGAAATCTAAATTTATAAGTGGTTGTACAAATTTACTGTGCTATTGACCATTTGGGTTTCTTCTTTTATGAATTAGCTATTGTTACTGTTTGTCCATTATTCTGTGGTTGGTGTGATGGTTAGTTTTATATGTCAACTTGACTAGGCTACAATACCCAGTTTTTTAATCAAACGCTAATCCAGGTATTGCTCTGAAGATATTTTGTAGATGTGGTTGACATCAACAATCAGTTGACTTTAAGTAGGTTACCCCCATTAATATTGTGGGTGTCATCTAATCAGTCGAAAGGCTTTAAGAGCAAAATCTGAGGCTTCCCAGAGAAGAAATTCTGTCTGAAGAGTGCAAAACTGCAACATCAACTCCTGCCTAAGTTTCCAGCCTGCCTCTCTCTCTCCTCTGCCATATTGGTTCTGTGTTTCTGGAGAACATTAACTGATGTGGATTGATACAGATTTTGGTATTAGGAAGTGGAGTGCTGCTGTAACAAATACCTAAAATTGTAGTAGTTTTAGAATTGGGTAATGGGTGGAGGCTAGAAGAATTTTGAGGCATGTGATACAAAAAGGCCTAGATTGCCTTGAAGAGACTGTTTTGGAAATATGGCGACTAAGGTGCTTCTGGTGAAATCTCAGAGGAAATGAGGAACCTGTTACTGGACACTGGAAGAAAAGCAATCCTTTTTATAAGGTGTCAAAGAACTTGGCTGAATTATGTTTTACTGTTGGGTGGAAAGTAGAAATTGCAAGCAGTGAACTTAGATATTTAGTTCAAACAATTTGCAAGAAAAGTATGGAAGGTGTGGCCAGATTTCTCCTTATTGCTTATAGTAAAATGTGAGAGGAAATAGATAAATTGAGGAAGGAATTATTAAACAAAAAGGAACCAGCACTTGATGATTTGGAGATTTCTCAGCCTATCCAGATAGTGTGCTCTGGAAACAGAACCAAGAGTGCCTCTGGATAAACTTTTGCTGAGGAGATTAAATTTGTGATTTACGGATCTAATCTACCATCTCAGCAGAATCCAGGAATAGAAAAGAGCAATTACACTACTGGGTATTTACCCCAAAGATACAGACGTAGTGAAGAGAAGGGCCATATGCACCCCAATGTTCATAGCAGCTTTGTCCACAATAGCTAAATCATGGAAGGAGCCAAGATGCCCTTCAACAGATGACTGGATTAAGAAGATGTGGTCCATATATACAATGGAATATTACTCAGCTATCAAAAAGAACGATTTCTCAACATTTGCTGCAACATGGACGGCACTGGAGGAGATAATGCTAAGTGAAATAAGTCAAGCAGAGAAAGACAGTTATCATATGGTTTCTCTCATCTATGGAACATAAGAACTAGGAAGATCAGTAGGAGAAGAAAGGGATAAAGAAAGGGGGGTAATCAGAAGGGGGAATGAAGCATGAGAGACTATGGACTCTAAGAAACAAACTGAGGGCTTCAGAGGAGAGTGGGGTGGGGGAATGGGATAGGCTGGTGATGGGTAGTAAGGAGGGCACGTATTACGTGGTGCATTGGGTGTTATACGCAATTAATGAATCGTGGAACTTTACATCAAAAACCAGGGATGTACTGTATGGTGACTAACATAATATAATAAAAAATATTATTATATAAAAAAAAGAAATGAGTTTTCCCGAAAGATTTGTAATGGTGTGGAACCCCTTGACATATATAGAACATACATAGAACATCAACACAGTTTTTTGAAAGAAACACTGCCAGTTTGGACTGAAGGGGCCAGAGACAGAACTAAATGAAGGAAGGCTGTCAGACTTCAAAGATTCTACGAGCAGGAAACGAGCTATACTCAACTGCAAATATATGCTATGCTTCAAGTAAAAGGAAGAATGACTCCAAGGGCAGTACTGTAGACACAGACACAGAGGACAAAGAGATGGACCCAGAAGCACAGGCTAAAGAAGCCTTCTCCAGCCCAGAGGGCAGATCAAGCCACAAAGAATGATTCTCAGGTCTTGAAACCAAATGGGATTTCCCTGCTAGGTTTTGACCTTGCTTGAGACAACTAGTTTCTCTTATTCCTTCTATTTTCTTCCTTTCAGAATGGGAGTATCTATCCTATGTTTGTCTCACCATTGTATTTTGGAAACAGACAACTTGTTTTCTAGATTCAGAGGTCCATAGATGGAGAGGAATTTTGTTCCAGAGTAGACCATACCCAGGGTCTCACTAATACCTGGTTTAGATTATTTATATTATGAGATTTGAGATTTAGTGTTGATACCAGAAAAAGTTAAGACTTTGGAGAATGTTAGGATGGGATAAATGTTGTTTTTTTGTTTTGGGGTGTTTTTTTTTGCATATGGAACGGCGTTCTGGGATCGAGCCCCACATCAGGCTCCTCCGCTATGAGCCTGCTCCTTCCTCTCCCACTCCCCCTACTTGTGTTCCCTCTCTCGCTGGCTATCTCTGTCTCTGTCAAATAAATAAATAAAATCTTAAAAAAAAAAAAAAGATGAAGTCATACTAGATTAGGGTGAGCCCCAAATATAATGACTGGTGTCCTAAGAAGCCCATGTTAAGACAGCACAGACAGAGACACAGGGAATAAGGCCATGTGAAGACAGAGGCAGAGATTGGAGTGATGCAGCTACAAGCCAAGAAATGCCAAGGATTGATGGCCACCAGAAGCTAGGAGAGAGGCATGGAATAATTCTCCTTTAGACACATTAGAAGGAATTAGTCTTACAAACAAAGACTTTACTGGCAACATGGCAACATTAAAATCATATCTCTCAGTAATCAGTCTTAATGTAAATGGTTTGAACCATCCCATAAAACGCCACAGGGTTGCAGATTGGATAAAAAGAAATGACCCATCCATTTGCTGTCTACAAGAGACTCATTTCAAACCCAAAGATGCATTCAGACTGAGAGTAAGGGGATGGAGTACCATCTTTCACGCAAATGGACCTCAAAAGAAAGCTGGGGTAGCAATTCTCATATCAGATAAATTGGATTTTAAACTATAGACTATAGTTAGAGACGCAGAAGGGCACTATATTATTCTTAAGGGAAGTATTCAACAAGTGGATATGACAATTATAAATATATATGCCCCCAACAGGGGAGCAGCAAGATACACAAGCCAACTCTTAACCAGAATAAAGAGACATATAAATAAAAATACATTAATAGTAGGGGACCTCAACACTCCACTATCAGAAATAGACAGAACACCCTGGCAAAAACTAAGCAAAGAATCAAAGGCTTTGAATGTCATACTCTACAAGTTGGACCTCATAGATATATATAGAACACTACACCCCAGAACCAAAGAATACTCATTCTATTCTAATGCCCATGGAACATTCTCAAGAATAGACCATGTTCTGGGACACAAAACAGGTCTCAACCGATACCAAAAGATTGAAATTATCCCCTGCATATTCTCAGACCACAACGCTCTGAAATTGGAACTCAACCACAAGGAAAAATTTGGAAGAAACTCAAACACTTGGAGACTAAGAACCATCCTGCTCAGGAATGACTCGATAAACCAGGAAATCAAAAATCAAATTAAACAATTTATGGAGACCAATGAGAATGAAAATACAACAGTCCAAAACCTATGGGATACTGCAAAGGCAGTCCTAAGGGGGAAATACATAGCCATCCAAGCCTCACTCAAAAGAATAGAAAAATCTAAAATGCAGTTTTTATATTCTCACCTCAAGAAGCTAGAACAGCAACAGAGGGACAGGCCTAATCCACGCACGAGGAAGCAGTTGACCAAAATTAGAGCTGAAATCAATCAAGCAGAAACCAGAAGTACAGTAGAGCAGATCAACAGGACTAGAAGCTGGTTCTTGGAGAAAATCAATAAAATTGACAGACCACTGGCAAGACTTATCCAAAAGAAAAGAGAAAGGACCCAGATTATTAAAATTATGAATGAAAAAGGAGAGGTCACGACGAACACCATTGAAATTGGAAGGATTATTAGAAATTTTTATCAACAGCTATATGCCAATAAACTAAGCAATCTGGAAGAGATGGAATCCTTCCTGGAAACCTATAAACTACCAAGATTGAAACCGGAAGAAATTGATTCCTTAAACAGGCCAATTAATTATGAAGAAATTGAGTCAGTGATAAACAACCTTCCAAATAACAAAACTCCAGGCCCGGACGGTTTTCCTGGGGAATTCTACCAAACATTCAAAGAAGAAATAATACCTATTCTCCTAAAGCTATTTCAAAAAATAGAAACAGAAGGAAAGCTACCAAACTCATTCTATGAGGCCAATATTACCTTGATCCCCAAACCAGGCAAAGACCCCATCAAAAAGGAGAATTACAGACCGATTTCCCTAATGAATATGGACGCCAAAATCCTCAACAAGATACTTGCTAATAGAATCCAACAGTACATTAAAAGGATTATCCATCACGATCAAGTGGGATTCATACCTGGGATGCAAGCGTGGTTCAATATTCGCAAATCAATCAGCGTGATACATCATATCAACAAGAAAAGACTCAGGAACCATATGATCCTCTCAATCGATGCCGAAAAAGCATTTGACAAAATACAGCATCCTTTCCTGATTAAAACCCTTCAGAGTGTAGGAATAGAAGGTACATTTCTCAATCTCATAAAAGCCATCTATGAAAAGCCTACTGCAAATATTATTCTCAATGGGGAAAAGCTGGAAGCCTTTCCCTTAAGATCAGGAACTCGACAAGGATGCCCACTCTCGCCACTATTATTCAACATAGTACTAGAAGTCCTTGCAACAGCAATCAGACGACAAAAAGGGATCAAAGGTATTCAAATTGGCAAAGAAGAAGTCAAAATGTCTCTCTTTGCAGATGACATGATACTCTATATGGAAAACCCAAAAGAAGCCACTCCCAAACTATTAGAAGTTATAGAGCAATTCAGTAACGTGGCGGGATACAAAATCAATGCTCAGAAATCAGTTGCATTTCTATACACGAATAACGAGACCGAAGAAAGAGAAATTAGGGAATCCATCCCATTTACAATAGCACCAAAAACCATACGTTACCTTGGAATTAACTTAACCAGAGACGTAAAGGACCTATATTCTAGAAACTATAAATCACTCTTGAAAGACATTGAGGAAGACATAAAAAGATGGAAAGATATTCCATGCTCATGGATCGGAAGAATTAACATAGTTAAAATGTCCATGCTACCCAGAGCAATCTACACTTTCAATGCTATCCCGATCAAAATACCAAGGACATTTTTCAAAGAACTGGAACAAACAGTCCTTAAATTTGTATGGAAACAGAAAAGGCCCCGAATCTCCAAGGAACTGTTGAAAAGGAAAAACAAAGCTGGGGGCATCACAATGCCGGATTTCGAGCTGTACTACAAAGCTGTGATCACAAAGACAGCATGGTACTGGCACAAAAACAGACACATAGACCAATGGAACAGAATAGAGAGCCCAGAAATGGACCCTCGGCTCTTTGGGCAACTAATATTTGATAAAGCAGGAAAAAACATCCGGTGGGAAAAAGACAGTCTCTTCAATAAATGGTGCTGGGAAAATTGGACAGCTACATGCAAAAGAATGAAACTTGACCACTCTCTCACACCATACACAAAAATAAACTCCAAATGGATGAAAGACCTCGATGTGAGACAGGAATCCATCAAAATTCTAGAGGAGAACATAGGCAGCAACCTCTACGACATCGGCCAAAGCAACCTTTTTCATGACACATCCCCAAAGGCAAGAGAAACAAAAGATAAAATGAATTTATGGGACTTCATCAAGATTAAAAGTTTCTGCACATCCAAGGAGACAGTCAGAAAAACTAAGAGGCAGCCCACGGAATGGGAGAAGATATTTGCAAATGACACTACAGATAAAGGACTGGTATCCAAGATCTACAAAGAACTTCTCAAACTCAATACACGAGAAACAAATAAACAAATAAAAAAATGGGCAGAAGATATGAACAGACACTTTTCCAATGAAGACATACAAATGGCTAACAGACACATGAAAAAATGTTCAAAATCATTAGCCATCAAGGAAATTCAAATCAAAACCACACTGAGATACCACCTTACGCCAGTTAGAATGGCAAAAATAGACAAGGCAAGAAACAACAATTGTTGGAGAGGATGTGGAGAAAGGGGATCCCTCCTACATTGTTGGTGGGAATGCAAGTTGGTACAGCCACTCTGGAAAACAGTGTGGAGGTCCCTTAAAAAGTTAAAAATTGAGCTACCCTATGATCCAGCCATTGCACTACTGGGTATTTACCCCAAAGATACAGACGTAGTGAAGAGAAGGGCCATATGCACCCCAATGTTCATAGCAGCAATGTCCACAATAGCTAAATCGTGGAAGGAGCCGAGATGCCCTTCAACAGATGACTGGATTAAGAAGTTGTGGTCCATATATACAATGGAATATTACTCAGCTATCAGAAAGAACAAGTTCTCAACATTTGTTACAACATGGACGGCACTGGAGGAGATAATGCTAAGTGAAATAAGTCAAGCAGAGAAAGACAACTATCATATGATTTCTCTCATCTATGGAACATAAGAACTAGGATGATCGGTAGGGGAAGAAAGGGATAAAGAAAGGGGGGGTAATCAGAAGGGGGAATGAAACATGAGAGACTATGGACTATGAGAAACAAACTGAGGACTTCAGAGGGGAGGAGGGTGGGGGAATGGGATAAGCTGGGGATGGGTAGTAAGGAGGGCACGTATTGCATGGTGCACTGGGTGTTATACACAACTAATGAATCATTGAGCCTTACATCAGAAACCGGGGATGTACTGTATGGTGACTAACATAATATAATAAAAAATCATTAAAAAAAAAAAAAGGAATTAGTCTTGCTGACACCTTCATTTTGTTTTTTTTTTTTTAAGATTTTATTTAGATAGAGACAGCCAGCGAGAGAGGGAACACAAGTAGGGGGAGTGGGAGAGGAAGAAGCAGGCTCATAGCGGAGGAGCCTGATGTGGGGCTCGATCCCAGAACGCTGGGATCACGCCCTGAGCCGAAGGCAGACGCTTAACCGCTGTGCCACCCAGGCGCCCCGAAACCTTCATTTTGAACTTCTAGCCTCCAGGACTGTGAGAAAATAAATTTCTGTTTTTAAGCTATTCGGTTTGTGGCAATCTTTTACAGCAGGCCTAGCAAACTAACACAGTCAGCATTTAGGTGTTGATTGGTACTTCTTCATTATATTCTAAATGTATATTTTCTGTTGGATATTTGAGTCACAAGTAATTTCCTCTAATTTGCCACTTTTCATTTTGTCTACGAAGTCATTAATGTACATGATTTTTAACACAAAAGATATAAACTTTTTCCTTCATGTGTTGTGCTTTTCGTGTCCTGTTTAAGAAATCCTTCACACTTGGGGTGCCTGGGTGGCTCAGTCAGTTAGACGTCCAACACTTGGTTTCAGCTCAGGTCATGATCTCAGGGTCGTGGGATCCCTCTGCCTCTCCCCCTGCTCGCTCTTTCTCTCAAATAACTAAATCTTTTAATATATATATAAAATAAAATTAAGAAATCCTTCATACCCTAAAATGATGAAGATATTCACCCATATTTTCTTCTAAAAGTTTTTATGAATGGTGTAAGATTGTAATTTTTTCAATCAAATGCTCCAGCACCATTTAATAAACTGCCTGTTCCTTGGCATGCAATTTCATCTTCATCATTTATCACATTCCATATTCGAAGAAGTCTATTTTTGGTCTCTTTCTTCTGTTCCATAGATCTATTTGTCTTTCTTTGCACCTATAACACATTAATTACTATAATTTTATAACAGTGGTTCTCAACCAGGGGTGATTTTACCTCTCAGGGGACATTTGGCAATATCTGAAGACATTTTGGGCTGTTAAAAACTGAGCGTGGGGATGTACTACTGGCATCTAGAGGGTATAAGCTAGAGATGCTGCTAAACATCCTACAATGCACAATACACTACCCCCACAACAAAGAATTATCCCACCCAGACATAAACGGCACCAAGGTTGGGGTTTTTAAATCATAATTAACATACAATGTTATATTAGTTTCAGGTGTACAATGTGATTCAACAACTCTATACATTACTCAGTGCCCATGACAATCAGTGTACTCTTAATCCCCTTTGTCTATTTCATCCATCACCCCACCCAACTCCCCTTTGGCAACCACCAGTTTGTTCTCTGTATTTTAAGAGTCTGTTGTTGTCTATCTCTTTTTTGTGTGTTCATTTGTTTCGTTTCTTAAGTTCCACATATGAGTGAAATCATATGATATTCGTCTTTCTCTGACTAACTTATTCTGCCTAGCATTATGCCCTCTAGGTCCATCCATGTTGTTCCAAATGGCAAGATCTCATTCATTTTTATGGCTGAGTGCCCGAGTAATAGTCCATTATATACATTCTTTATCCTTTCATCTGTGGATAGACACTTGGGTTGCTTGCATGTCTTGGCTATTGTAAATAATAGAGAGCCCTGCTTTATAGGAGACTTGGAATCTAATAGGACAGTACATTATCTCACTGAATCCTCACAATAACTCTCTGTCATAGGTAATATCACTATCCTTACTTTATAGATGAGAAAACCGAGGCTCTGAGGTTGAATGACTTGTCCTACATCACACATTTCTCAGGAACCTGGGTAAAAACCTAAGTAAAACTTCCTAATATAAGATAGTTCTCATCATGTCCTAAGACAAGGCTTCCAAATCCTAGCAAGTTTTCCGTTGATTGATTTTATCAGAAAACTCACTGTATATCCTTTATGTGCCAGCCTGGGCTAAATGGTGGGAACACTCAGTAAACAAGCCAAAAAGCCCCTGCCCTCATGGAGTTCATAGTCTAGTGGGGAGATAACTTGGGAACAATCTCTCCTAAAAATGCTTTTGCAGAGGGTAATCATCACTTTAGTTTCCTGTCACAAGACACTGCTTTAAAGTCTTCAAGGAGGGACACGTGGGTCGCTCATTTGGTGAAGTGTCTGCCTTCAGCTCAGGTCATGATCCCAGGGTCCTGGGATGGAGTCCCACATCGGGCTCCTTGCTCAGCAGGGAGACTGCTTCTCCCTCTGCCTGCTCTGCCTGCTGCCCCCCTGCTTGTGCTCTCTTTCTCTGATAAATAAATAAATAAATAAATAAATAAATAAACAAACAAATAAATAAAATCTTTTAAAAAGATTTCTCTGATAAAGAAATAAATAAAATCTTCAAGGAAATTTGCCATTCTAAATCCCAAATTTTGTTTAAAATAAGGAGGGCACATATCGCAATGAGCACTGGGTGTTATAAGCAAACAATGAATCATGGCACACTACATCAAAAACTAATGAAGTGCTGTATGGTGACTAACATAACATAATAAAAAAATTTTAATAAAGTTTATATTGCAAAATTTAAAAAAATAAATAAAATATGAATTTTAATCTGATGGAAAGTGTTTATTAGGCAAGGTTCAATTTTAACCCAGCCCCTGTTCAAGTTATTGTAAATTCCAAATAAACTTATCTAGTAGAACTTTACAGTGTTTAGGGGTATACAGATACAGGGCAATAACTGTATAAAGGGTGTATAAAGATTGGACAGCAACATTCATGAAAAGACCAACAACTAAATCTTTTCTTTTGTTGAGAGAAAATACTCGTCAATTGTATCTGAATTAATGGCAGGGAATCTGTGATAAAACCGCAGAATGAAAGTTAGCACCATTTAACCTCCCTCCCTCCACCCACCCCAGCTTTTTAGAAGTTTGGAAGGAAGGCCTGCAGGGTCATTAAATTCTCTGTGTGGTAGCAGGATGGATGTGTTAGTCTCAAACCATCCATAATAGATGGGTGTCTAGTCTAGCCTCAGAAATCTATTCATATGGTGATTGCTACACAGCCTCCCTCAGCAGTTAAGTGTTTTTAGAATTTTAATATTTATTAAATCCAAGCCTCATCAACTTATTCCCAAAGATAATGGCAGGCAAGATTTGTTGTAATTGATTCGTCACCTGTCCATCCCTTGCCAGGTTCTCATCTTCCATGCCAGGCACTTTCCAATGTCAAACGACTTCCTTTCTCTCCTAATTGCCAGACTTTCTTCTACTTAGTCTTACATCACCTCTACCCTCCTTTCCTCCCATTTGTGCCTCGTCTCTCCTTTCCTGGGTGCTTGACTGTCAGTCTCCTTTGGATCCAACTCTTGGAACAAGAGCACTTCTGATTCTAGCTGCTGGATTTTGCAAATTTTCCATTACCTGCCTTACTTTTTCTGAACAGTAAAGCTTTAGGCATAGGATTAAAATATCTAATTGTGTGTCACTGCAGCTGGTGAAGGGAAATTGATGCCCATTTTGTAATGTTACATTCATGAGAATTAATCTAGCTTTAAATTTTTTTACCCAGGGGGGTACCTGGGTGGCTCAGTCGGTTAAGCATCTGTCTTCAGCTCAGGTCACGATTCCAGGGTCCTGGGATCGAGCTCAGCATCAAGGTATCTGGCTGCCTGCTCAGCAAGGAGTCCGCTTCTTCCTCTCCCTCTGCCCTTCTCCTTGCTTGTGTGCTCTCTCTCTCACTCTCAAATAAATAAATAAAATCTTTAAAAAATAAAATAAAATTTTTTATCCAGTGATGCTCACAGTACAAATTTAGCCATTTTTACACCATCTTCACCTGTGTATTTCTCTCTCCATCATGCACTTGTATCCTGGTCACCCCACTTCTCACATCTCTCTCCGCTTCATCTTTCTCCTCCATTTGAAGATATAGGTATAGAGGAAAAGTGTATTTGTAGGTCACAGAATGGAAGTTCAAGAGGGTACAATGGGACGATTCAGGAGCAAGGCAAGGAGGGAGGGCAGGGTCAGTTGAGGAGATGTATAGAACAGGTAGAAGGGATATTCAGAAAGGTAAGATGATCCAATTAATGGGATTCATCCTGAGATGCCCATGGAGGAAGTGGCATTAACCCCGATCCCTATTCTCCTCAGGGCAGTGCTTTTTTTTATCCTACCCTAGAACCTCAGGTGAATTTCCCACTTCAAGTGTCTGGAAGGAGTGATTGAACCAGAGTCATCTGTCTTTCTCACAGATAAAGGTGGCAGGTTTGTCACTACTGAAGAGAAGGTCTTAGGAGAAGAGCTCAGCTCTTCTGATTTCTAGCCTGCCCTAATCTCGCGGCATCATCTTGGCTGTATCTGGGAAGTGGAAAATAAGAATACTGTTTCTTATCTATAAAACACTGGCTCTCTGGCTATAGATCTAATTTAGATTATAATCTCCTAGAATCATGTTTAGCAATACTACATAGAAAAAAGCATAAACCACGGTATCAGATAGACATAGGTTCAATTTTCAGCTCTGCCACTTAAACCAGCCATATGACTTGGAGCAAGTCAGTTAGTCTCCCCACACCTCAGTTTTCTCATGAGGATTAAAGTACTTATATCATAGGTTATAGAAGGGATTAAATGAGATGATGTATGAAAGCTTCACACCACTATGAGGTCTGAGACTATGCCAATTTTTTCCCATTTGTAGTCCAATGGCTGGCACAGAGTATGCCCTCAGTAAATATTTGTCACAACGGAATGAGTGAGGAGGCACTTAACAAACTGTACCTGGATATCCCTTTGTCCAGGCTGATTCTGGCTGATGGTAATGATACTCTGCTCTGACATAGTCTAAAAAAACAATCACTACATCAAATCCAGGGATAGTGGCACACTAGTCTAATGTACCTAGGGGATTACATCATGTCCCATGAGCTAAAAGAGGCTTGTGCAAAACAAAACTTTCAATAGTATTGATTGTGCCCATTGAGGAGTTTAATGTAGTGCTTCTCAAACCTTAATGTGCCTCCAAAGCAACTGGGGATCTTGTTAAAAAGCAGACTCTGTCTGTGCCATCTTTCCATGCTGTCATAATGGTGCATATCAGTGTCCTGACTAATGCTCTGAAGAATATCAACAATGCTGAAGAGAGGCAAACACTAGGTTCTTATCAGACCATGCTCCAGTCATTGTCCAGTTTCTAGCTGTGAGGTAGAAGCATGGTTACATTGGTGAATTTGAAATCACTGATGATCACAGAACTGGGAAAGTTGTTGTGAACTTCATGAGGTTAAACAAGTGTGGAGTGATCTAGAATATGATATGCCACTTGAAGATCTAGAAAAATGGCAGAATAACCTGCTCCTATCCCCTCGTTTTGGTTTCATTATACTGAGAGCTGGTAACACGGACCATGAAGAGGCAAGATGAAAACACACAGGAGGGAAAATCCTGGGATTCTTTACCTAGGGATGTAATACATACATGCAAATGAATGCCTCAGTGTGTGTGGGGGGGAAGCAGGTTTTGATTCAATAGTTCCAAGTGTAGGCTGGACAAGCTCCCTGGTGATACTGAGACGCCTGGCTTCGGGGCCTCATTTTGAGCAGCAGGGGTCTAACACAGAGGTCAATAAACTTTCTCTGTAAAGAGCCAGATAGTAAATATGGTAGCTTTGTGAAATATATGTTCTCTGCTGCTACTACTCCATTCTGCCAGTGTAGCACAAGAGTAGCCATAGACAACATGAAACAAATGGGTGTGGTTGTGTTCCAAAAAAATTGTATTTACAAAAACCAGGGGCAGACTGGATTTGGCCTATGGGCTGTAGTTTGCCTATGGCTGGTCTAATACAGTTAAAATCAGTATATCATTCTTATAATGAACATCAGTGAGCTTGTCTCCTGAGCTCCCAATAATTCCCCCATACATGATAACTTATCCTTCCGACAGATCCACCCTCCCCCTACCCACAATCTATATGGAGCAGAGCACCCACTGCCAGGTTCCCACAACAGGACTCTGACTCCAGACTCCAGCGGATTGATTCAGGGTAGGTAGTGACACAACTCTAAGGGGCATGATTCACATTCTAGTCTAGAAAATACCTTTTGCATAGAAAACAAGGTGAATGGCAACCTCTAGAGTTGTGCAACTTAGCTGAACTGCGCACCTGACTAAGTGGGCTACTGATAGTCTTTCCTCAAGATTCTGGAATTGAGTCTAGGAGATCCTGTCCTCTGAAAGGGAGGTAAGTGGAGATGGAGCCCCTTTTTTAACCCTGTTGATTGGGAGGCAGAGAAAGTTAGTAGTGAAAAGAAATGAAGCAGATATTCAGAGAGAAACAATGGTGAGAGCTGGTGAGAGGGTTTCCTGGGTTCTCTGTAGCACGGCAGTCCTTGGCTCCAAGCCATTTCTGTGGTCCAGATGCATCCTTGCCCATGAGTTCTATGAAAGGACCCATATCCTTACATAAATTCATTTTTCTTTTGCTTAAATCCAGTAGAATTCTGTTACATGCAAACGGCAGTCCTAATAGCATTAGCAAACAACAAAAGAGTACTTCAATAGAATTCAAGTTTGGTAGGATTTTTTTTTTAAATCAATGTACAGATTATTTCAGGAGCACATATTTTTGTTTGAAACTGGATCTCCCTAACAATAGAGTACATGAAATTTCATAAATATTAAAGTACATCTATATTCTAATGATCTGTATAGTAATAAATAATTGGGGGAGAATGCCTGGGTGGCTTAATTGATTAAGCATCCAGCTCTTGATTTCAACTCAGGTCATGATCTCAGGTCATGAAATTGAGCACCATGTTGGGCTCAGCGCTGAGCAAGGAGCCTGCTTGAGATTCTGTCTCTTCCTCTGCCCCTCCCCCAACCCCACCCTGCTCACGCATGTTCTGTCTCTCTCTCTCTAATAAAAAAAAAAAGACTTTAAAAAAATAAATTTTTCAATTATATAGTAATTCTCAACCCCTTACTCTTCAGTTAAAGTTTGGTGGCAGGGGGGAGAAAAAAACTCCTTGGGGCAGAAAGGGTTTATTGCAAGGTATCAAATGGCTTACAATATTGTTAGATGGGCTGAAGAAACAGACTCTAGGTTGATCTTCCAGGAACAATTTCTTTTTTTTTTTTTAAGATTTTATTTATTCATTTGACAGAGAGAGAGCACAAGCAAGGGGAGCAGCAGGCAGAGGGAGAGGGAGAAGCAGGCTCCCTGCTGAGCAAGGAGCCCAATGCAGGACTCAATCCCAGGACTCTGGAATCATGACCCGAACTGAAGGCAGAGGCTTAACTAACTGAGCCCCCAGGCACCCCCCCAGGAACAGTTTCTAAGCCACACTGCAGAACTGAGCTATGAAGGAGGCTGCTGCTCCTGCCAAGAACAGGAGGCTACCTGCTGAATCAGGGGATCACCACTAGTAGCCACAAGCTCTGGAATCATGCCTTTTCCACATCAGAAATTTACCTGCCAAATGAAGGAGCCGTCACCTCTGCTTCCAGGTCTAGACCAAACTGCTCTCCTTTAAACCATCAGGACCAGCAAGATAGATGCCTCACACTTTCCCTTTCTTTCCCCTCTTAATTCAGTTCATTTTCAGGTCCCAGGTGAATACATTTGATTGAAGGAACCCAAATCTCATTCAAAACTCAATACACGGGAAACAAATAATCAAATAAAAAAATGGGCAGAAGATATGAACACTTTTCCAATGAAGACATACAAATGGCTAACAGACACATGAAAAAATGTTCAAAATCATTAGCCATCAGGGAAATTCAAATCAAAACCACCTTGAGATACCACCTTACACCAGTTAGAATGGCAAAAATTGACAAGGCAGGAAACAACAAATGTTGGAGAGGATGTGGAGAAAGGGAATCCCTCTTACACTGTTGGTGGGAATGCAAGTTGGTACAGCCACTGTGGAAAACAATGTGGAGGTCCCTTAAAAAGTTAAAAATTGAGCTACCCTATGATCCAGCAATTGCACTACTAGGTATTTACCCCAAAGATACAGATGTAGTGAAGAGAAGGGCCATAGGCACCCCAATGTTCATAGCAGCATTGTCCACAATACCTAAATTGTGGAAGGAGCTGAGATGCCCTTCAGCAGATGACTGGATTAAGAAGATGTGGTCCATACATACAATGGAATATTACTCAGCCACCAAAAAGAATGATTTCTCAACATTTGCAGCAACATGGACAGGACTGAAGGAGATAATGCTAAGCGAAATAAGTTAAGCAGAGAAAGACAATTATCATATGGTTTCACTCATTTATGGAACATAAGAAGTAGGAAGATCGGTAGGAGAAGAAAGGGAAGAAGAAAGGGGGGGTAAACAGAAGGGGGAATGAACCGTGAGAGACTATGGACTGTGGGAAACAAACTGAGGGCTTCAGAGGGGAGGAGGTGAGGGAATGGGATAGGCTGGTGATGGGTATTAAGGAGGGCACGTATTGCATGGTACACTGGGTGTTATACGCAAGTAATGAATCATGGAACTTTACATCAAAAACCAGGGATGTACTGTATGGTGACTAACATAATATAATAAAAAATTATTATAAAAAATAAATAAATAAAATTTGCACTACTAAAAAAAACCCAAAACCCTAGCAGCAAAAGAGTCTGGAAAATGTAGTTTTAAGCTTTTCAGTTTTCAGCATTTGGGAAAGACACACCATAATAAGACCAGAACAGATGTTGAGTAAGCCAGTCCACAGAATCAGCCACACCCCTAATTGACCACACAGTTGTAAAACAAAAATTATATTTTTGTGAAGAAAATTTAAACATGAGCAAACAAACAATAACACAGTAGTTCATTGCATTTGTCAGGCTGATGCTGGCATAATTCAGACTTTCCCTATTTTTGCCAGATATTGTTAGTTATGCATTTATTCCTACTTAGGCATCTGGAAAAGCTTTTAACATCTGAATGATTATGATGAGTAAAGAGATTTATTCATTCATTCATTTATGCAACAAATATGTTTTGAATGCCTGCTACGTGCCAGGCATTGCTTCTGTGCTGCAGCTACACCAGGGAACAAGGGATGTTCCATCCTACCAGGTCAAGATTCCCTCTGAAAATTTCCTCCATCCTCTGTGAGGCTGAAAGGATTCAGGAGGTTCTGCTGACAGAGACAAAGACGAAGCAATTGCACTGGTGGATGACCCTTCAATATTTGGCCTTTTAAACCCAAAAGGTGCAAACATTTGGTCAAAGGATGCAATAACATGTAGGCCAACTTTATTGACTTAAAAATTGGGTAAAAATCTAGATTTAAGATTTATTTAAAAAAAGAAAACTTCACTTGACCAAAATTTCACCATTATTTTATGATCCTTAATCATCTTGTCTTGTCTGTTTCACTTCTATGCCAACTAATCTTTGGTAGTATGTAGTGGAAGAGCAAATACAATTAATCTATCCCTGTACTAACATCACTCAGTTAAACACCATCTTTCAAGGGTCAAATATCTATGCTGGCTTGTTTGTATATTTTACTCCAAATCATATGGATGAAAAACACTATAAAGTCAAATGCAGAGAAAGATCAAAACAAAGTTTCAGACACCTGATAGAATCATGACTAATAAAATTACTGATTGGTGCCAAATTATAAAAAAAAAAAAAGGAAACAAAGAACTGTCCATGAATTTGCTGGTTCATTCACTAAATAAGTATTTATTGAAAACCTATTATATTAGTTATCTATTGCTGCATAACAAATTATCCCAGAACTCAGAGGCTTAAAACAACAAAAATCATTCATTATCTCACAGGAAAAAATTTACTGGGGTGGTTCTGGCTTAGATTCTCTCATGAGATTATAGTCAGATGTCAGCCAAAGCGGCAGGTACCTGAAGGCTTGCCCGGGGCTGGAGGATCCACTTTCAACGTGCCTTCCTCCCCAGGCTGGCAAGCTGATGCCGGCTGTTAGTGGGAGGCCTCTGTTCCTCTGCATGTGGGCCTTACCACAGAGTTTCTTCAGTGACCTCACAGTAGCGCTTGACTTCCCCTGAACAAGTGATCCAAGAGTAAGAAAGCACCAAGAAGAAGTTGTATTCTTTCTATAACCTCAGAAGTCATGTACCATCACTTCCACCACATTCTGTTAAAAGCAACTTAAAAGGTCTGGCCTACATTCAAAAAGAGAATTAGACTTCCATCTTGGAAAGGGGGAGTGTCAAAGCATTTGTGGACATATTTTAAAACCACTATACTGGGGCGCCTGGGTGCCTCAGTCAGTTGGGCGTCTGCCTTCAGCTCAGGTCATGGTCTCAGGCTCCTGGGATCGAGCCCCACATTGGGCTCCCTGCTCAGTGGAGAGTTTACTTCTCTCTCTCCCTCTCCTGCTGCTCTCCCCACTTGTGCTCTCTCTCTCAAATAAATAAATAAAATCTAAAAAAATTTTTTTTAAATAAAATAAAACCCCTATACCAATTTTGTGCAAGTACTGGGATAAATGCTGGGAGACCATGTGTAAGGCCTCATGGAACTTACAGACAAGAGGAGGAGAGACACTTTAATTAAATGAGCACACACAAAAAATGTAAAATTACAACTGTGATAAACTCTGTGAAGGAAAGGCACACAGTGAGAGAGATTAATGGGGGAACCTGGAATATACCTGAAGAGTGATGTTTTAGTCAAAATCTGAAGAATAAATAGAGCGTTCCAGGCAGAGAGAAGGGCATGTGCCCCTGCGGCAAGGAAGAACATGGCAGGATGGAGGATCTAAAAGGTGACTGCTGGGTCTGTAGCAGAGTGCAATGGAATGAGAGGAAGCTGGAGAGAGAGGCAGGGACCTAACACAAGTTGAGCTCTCGGTCCAAGTGACTGTTATATGTGAACCTGAGATCGGATGCCTTGGGCCCCCTACCGCCCTCTGCATACTACTTCTAGGCCAGATGAATGGGAAGCTGCAGAGCCGTAGTACCATAGTACCGTCTCGTTGCCAAATCACCACAAGAAGGCTCCCAGCTATGCTTGGCCAGTGTGTACTTCTTTCAGACAAGATAAAAAATAATTACAAGATAGGGGCACCTGGGTGGCACAGCGGTTAAGCGTCTGCCTTCAGCTCAGGGCGTGATCCTGGCCTTATGGGATCGAGCCCCACATCAGGCTCTTCCGCTATGAGCCTGCTTCTTCCTCTCCCACTCCCCCTGCTTGTGTTCCCTCTCTTGCTGGCTGTCTCTATCTCTGTCGAATGAATAAATAAAATCTTTAAAAAAATAATTACAAAATAATTATTTTGTATATTGATACTCAATTGTCCCAGCATCATTTGTTGAAAAGACTACCTTTTCCCCCACTGAATGGTCTTGACATTCTTAACAAAAATCAATTGACCATGGGTATATGGATCTATTTCTGGACTCTCAATTCTATCCCATTGATCTATAGGTCTATCCTTACACTAATAGTCTTTGTTTGCTTACCAGTTGATCATTGTGAGTAGAGAGCTCTGGGGTCAGAAATGCTGAATTCAAATCCTGGTTCCACTATTTACTTACTGTACAACTCCAGGCAATTACTTAACTTCTCAGAGCCACAATTTTCACATCTGTAAACAGAGATAATAAGAGGACCTATTACACAGGAAAGCTGTTAATAACTGGGATAGTCTGCATAAAGCACTTAGTATCTGGAATATAGTAAGTGCTCAATAAGTATTACTATCATTTTATTATACAGTATGTGTCAGGCAGGAACAGGCAAAAAGAGTCACCATTTATCTAGAAACGTTGAAGGGAGTTATGTAATAGGTACGGTACTTCAGCTTGCTCAGATTGAGCACCTGATACATGTAATAAACTACAAAAGATACCAAAATGAGTAAGGTATAGCCTAGGCCTCTTCCTATCTTTGTTGAAATCATTGATGGCTTAGCATTCAGTCTATAAAGTATGTTCAAAAAAGGGAACTCAGAGGCTGCCACATCTAGGTAATGATACATGAAGATGAGTGATTCTTACAGTTTCTATATTTGGGTCAGACTTACAAGGCTGACTCTCAAAATGGCCTTAGTCTGCTTAATGTTGGTCAGTCCAGTCATGTGATACAAATGCAGCTCCAGCGATAAGGTAGGCATCTGGTACAGCCCAGTGTTCACATGCAGGTAGTTTACTTTACGAGGTAATCCTGGCAACCAAAGTCGGGGACTAGGGAGAGGGAAACACAAAAGAAGAGAAAGCTATTTCAAGAGCACATGCCTGAGATATGGCATCTGGGTGGCTCAGTCAGTTAAGCGTCTGATTTTGGCTCAGGTCATGATCTCAGGGTGGTGAGACGGAGCCCTGCATCGGGCTCCATGCTGGGCATGGAGCCTGCTTAAGATTCTCTCTTCCCCTCTCCCCTTTCCCACTCCCTCCCCCACTTTTGCATGCTCACTCTCTCCCTAAAAGAAAAAAAGAAAGTGCATGCCCAAGTTGACACAGCTGTGGAAAATGGGGCTTGATCTTATTGGAATGTTCTGAGGAGCTATGGGAAACCGCCTCAAAAGTGTCTGCCCATCATCCATAAGAGAGGAGCATTTATCCTTCAACTCCCATCTCTTTTTGGTCAAGAGTTGTCTCATGATGTGTTAAACCCTCACAATTCCTAGGAGCACCAGTATGAATGCAGGTAGCTCTTACAGAAGCCCTGAGACAGAAAGTAAGAGATGTGGAGGAGCTGAGATGAGTTGCTGCCACATAACACTTGTGTGAAGCTGGTTCCCCAGCAATGATGGTGTCAAAGGAGGACCTAGAGGATATGAGGAGGGTACAAGAGATAGCCAGTACAGTGAGTAAAGCAGTCATTGGCTGGCCTTCAGCACAAGATTTATTGTTGTTTTTTCCTGGTGGTTGACATCATCTACTGGCAGGAGCAAGGAGCTGAGATTAGAGTCCTAGGGGAACAACACATCTCTGTTCTTTATCTCTTACTGAGCTCTCTCCCCAAACTGGGAATGAAGTACATGCTTTTTCCTGATTACAAAGGCTGGCAATTTATTTATTTATTTATTTTATTTATTTATTTTTTAAGATTTTATTTATTCGACAGAGAAAGACAGCCAGCGAGAGAGGGAACACAAGCAGGGGGAGTGGGAGAGGAAGAAGCAGGCTCATAGCGGAAGAGCCTGATGTGGGACTCGATCCCGTAATGCCGGGATCACGCCCTGAGCCGAAGGCAGACGATCAACCGCTGTGCCACCCAGGCGCCCCAAGGCTGGCAATTTAAAACAGCGAAGGACAAACAGACGCAAGCTCCTAGAAGAGTTGAGACAAAGTTCTGAATGTAGAAGACAGTGTGACAAGTGTCTCAGTGAATAGTGTGTTACAGGGATGGAAAGGAAGAAAGGTTTTCCACTGGGGAAAATGATGAGTTTCAAGTGGAAGATGGATTTGGGACAGGCCTTGGAAGGACAGATGGAGTTGGGTAGATATGTTCTTGGGCTTAAGGACTCAGCAACATCCCCAAAGGGCCCTCTACCTGGAGGGAAAAATGGAACCGAGGAAGACAAAATCTAGCAGATCTTAGAGAAAATAGAGAACAATTTAAAGGGGTAAAAAGAAACAAAAATCTAAAAGTGAACCTTCACATATTGCATGGTGCACTGGGTGTTATACGCAAATAATGAATCATGGAACATTGCATCAAAAACTGGGGATGTACTGTATGGTGACTAATACAACAAAATAAAAATTATGAAAAAAAATGAAAAAAATAAATGAAAAAAAAAAGTGAATCTTGCTGTTGCCCCTTTTAGGAATTAGCTAGGAAGGTATGTTAGTTTACTATTGCTTTTATAACAAATTACCACAAAATTAGTAGCTTCAAACAACACAAATTTGTTATGTTGTAGTTCTAGAGGTCAGAAGTTCAAAATAGGTCTCACTGGGCTAAAATCAAGATCATTGGCCGGGCTGTGTTCCTTCTGGAAGCTCTAGGAGATCATCCATTTCCTTACCTTTTCCAGCTGCCAAAGGCAGCCTTCCTTCCTTGACTTCCTCCCTTCTACCTTCAAAGTCATCAAAGGTGGATTAAGTCCTTGCATCGAATCACCCTAACCCCTGCTTCCATTGTCACATCCCCTTCTCTAACTCTGATTCCTCTTCTGCCTCCATTTTCCACTGTTAAAGACCCTTCTGATTATATTAGGCCCACCTGGATAATCAGCTGATTACAACCTTAATTCCCCTTCGCTATATAACATAACATAGTGACAGGTTCCGGAGATTAAGACACAGGTTTCTTTGAGGGATCATTATTCTTCCTACAGAAGGGATAACGGAATAAAAACTCTTTCCAGTCCTTTCCATGTTCTCTGAGCAACCTGGCCTCCATTGTTGGGAGAGTTTTTGGCATTCATGGGCTTTATTTTGGCCAGCGCCATCTGATAGTACATCTTGCCTGCTGCAGTCTCACAGAAGGGTTGAAGGCAGTGACAACGTGTGCCTGCACTCCTCCCTTTACCCAGGATATCTTCAGTATTCCTCACTGCTGCTCTGTAGCCTCCCCAGTTCAGGGGCTGGCCCTTTCCAGCTCCTGCCCTTGGGCATCCTCCAAAGAAGGGGAAGGAGTCTCTTTCCTCCAGCTACTTTCTGTGTAAGAAAAACTGCAGATGCCGGGGAGGAGTCATACTGACTACATACCCACACAGGACTCTACTCAATCATGTGTCTCATGAAAGGAAACACGAATCAAACATATGTACCAATACTAAATAAAAACCACTGAATTGCACACTTTAAAGTTGAGAATTTTTTTAAAGATTTTATTTATTTATTTGACAGAGAGACAGCCAGCAAGAGAGGGAACACAAGCAGGGGGAGTGGGAGAGGAAGAAGCAGGCTCATAGTGGAGGAGCCTGATGTGGGGCTCCATCCCATAACGCCGGGATCACGCCCTGAGCCGAAGGCAGATGCTTAACGACTGCACCACCCAGGAACCCCTAAAGTTGAGAATTTTATAGTGTTTGCATTACGTATCAATAAAAACAATGTTACAAAAAAGTCTGTGGCAAGACTATTCATCCCTTCCTTAAGTAATTCATGTATTTATATGTTCGTTGATTCAGCATATATTAATTGAGGGCCTACTAACTGTGAGTGCCAACTCTGCAGGAGGACACTCTGGGAGCCATCTTTTTTGATGCTGTATCAGTTTAACAACTGCCTTCTTGAAGAATGACCTCTCCCACACCCGCCTACAAGGTTGGGGCCCTGGGACTCAGCACCACATGTATCTGACTTGACTCTAACCCCTTAACCCCAGCCGGTTGGACTCAAGCTGGGCAAATCAGATTTTCTCTCCCAAAAAAACTGGAGCTTGGTTCTCTTCTCTACACACATGCCATATTATGCCTCAAAGATGGCACTCTTCCCCACAGCTGCATTTCTATTACAATGATTTCCAAATCTATTATCACCCAACCAGACCACTCTCTGAAGCTCCACAGGTGTCCATCCCACAGCCCCTGGGCAGCTCCATGTGGATGTCCCACGGGTACGTCAAACTGTCTGAGCTTTCACTTTGCTCACATCAGAGGCTGCTTTCTGTTGTCTTTTCCTGATAGGAGCGAATGTCCCAATCAAAGCCTCCGGATCCTGAGGCAGGGACTGTGCCCTGGATTTCTTTGTGTCTTCCACAGTGCCTGGCACAAAAACTCACACTTGGTAAACACTGATTAGTCAGTGGGTTGAGTTAGGGCTAACTACTCAGATCAACTATAGGTCCATTTTAGCAAAGTCTACAGGCAGATATTGTCAAGGTTGAATTGCTTTGGTGATTAGTAGATGTTTGGGGTTTTTTGTTTTTTTGTTTTTTTAGCTAAGTCAATATACTAAAAATAAAATTAACTCCTAGAGTTCCCAGTTGCTTTCAGACATGATGTGATTTATCACAATTCCCACCCAAAGGAACAGAGAAAAGTCCCAGGGCTTAAGAAAATCGGAGGTGCCAAAAGGCTGAAAGCCATATTTATCTATGGAGTTCTGGCACTCTCTGAATGCACTGCCATTGTCTGCTCTTCCCATTAGAGACAAAAAAGTAATTAGCATAACTGAGTCTTTGCTGTATGCTAGATACTGACATATGTCTACCTTCCTGTTCTGGGCTGAATGAAGTCCTAACCCCCAGTACTTCAGAATATGACCATGTTTGGAGATAGAGCCTTTAAAGAGATAATTAAGGTAAAAAAAAAAAAAAAAGTAGGCCCTAATCCAATATTGCCATTGTTCTTACAAGAAGAGGAGATTAGGACACAGACACATACAGAGGAAAGACTATGTGAAGAGACTGGAGGAAGATGGCCATCAACAAGGAGAGAGACCTTAAAAGAAACCAGCCTCTCAGAAACCTTGATCTTAGACTTCTAGCCTCCAGAATTGTGAGAAAATAAAATTGGGTTGTTTAAGCTACCTAGTCTGTGGTACAGGCATACTTTGAATATATTGTGGGTTAGGTTCCAGACTACTGCAATAAAGTGAATATTCCAATAAAGAGAGTCAAGTGAAATAGAAACAGAAGGAAAGCTACCAAACTCATTCTATGAGGCCAATATTACCTTGATCCCCAAACCAGGCAAAGACCCCATCAAAAAGGAGAATTACAGACCGATTTCCCTAATGAATATGGACGCCAAAATCCTCAACAAGATCCTTGCTAATAGAGTCCAACAGTACATTAAAAGGATTATCCATCATGACCAAGTGGGATTCATACCTGGGATGCAAGCGTGGTTCAACATTCACAAATCGATCAGCGTGATACATCATATCAACAAGAAAAGACTCAGGAACCATATGATCCTCTCAATCGATGCCGAAAAAGCAGGAAACAAAATACAGCATCCTTTCCTGATTAAAACCCTTCAGAGTGTAGGAATAGAGGGTACATTTCTCAATCTCATAAAAGCCATCTATGAAAAGCCTACAGCAAATATTATTCTCAATGGGGAAAAGCTGGAAGCCTTTCCCTTAAGATCAGGAACACGACAAGGATGCCCACTCTCGCCACTATTATTCAACATAGTACTAGAAGTCCTTGCAACAGCAATCAGACAACAAAAAGGGATCAAAGGTATTCAAATCGGCAGAGAAGAAGTCAAAATGTCTCTCTTTGCAGATGACATGATACTCTATATGGAAAACCCAAAAGAAGCCACTCCCAAACTATTAGAAGTTATAGAGCAATTCAGTAATGTGGCGGGATACAAAATCAATACTCAGAAATCAGTTGCATTTCTATACACGAATAACGAGACCGAAGAAAGAGAAATTAGGGAATCCATCCCATTTACAATAGCACCAAAAACCATACGTTACCTTGGAATTAACTTAACCAGAGACGTAAAGGACCTATATTCTAGAAACTATAAATCACTCTTGAAAGACATTGAGGAAGACATAAAAAGATGGAAAGATATTCCATGCTCATGGATTGGAAGAATTAACATAGTTAAAATGTCCATGCTACCCAGAGCAATCTACACTTTCAATGCTATCCCGATCAAAATACCAAGGACATTTTTCAAAGAACTGGAACAAATAGTCCTTAAATTTGTATGGAAACAGAAAAGGCCCCGAATCTCCAAGGAACTGTTGAAAAGGAAAAACAAAGCTGGGGGCATCACAATGCCGGATTTCGAGCTGTACTACAAAGCTGTGATCACAAAGACAGCATGGTACTGGCATAAAAACAGACACATAGACCAATGGAACAGAATAGAGAACCCAGAAATGGACCCTCGGCTCTTTGGGCACCTAATCTTTGACAAAGCAGGAAAAAACATCCGGTGGGAAAAAAAGACAGTCTCTTCAATAAATGGTGCTGGGAAAATTGGACAGCTACATGCAAAAGAATGAAACTTGACCACTCTCTCATACCATACACAAAAATAAACTCCAAATGGATGAAAGACCTCGATGTGAGACAGGAATCCATCAAAATTCTAGAGGAGAACATAGGCAGCAACCTCTACGACATCGGCCAAAGCAAACTTTTTCATGATACATCCCCAAAGGCAAGAGAAACAAAAGATAAAATGAACTTATGGGACTTCATCAAGATAAAAAGCTTCTTCTGCACAGCCAAGGAAACAGTCAAAAAAACTAAGAGGCAGCCCACGGAATGGGAGAATATATTTGCAAATAACACTACAGATAAAGGACTGGTATCCAAGATCTACAAAGAACTTCTCAAACTCAATACACGAGAAGCAAATAAACAAATAAAAAAATGGGCAGAAGATATGAACAGACACTTTTCTAATGATGACATACAAATGGCTAACAGACACATGAAAAAATGTTCAAAATCATTAGCCATCAGGGAAATTCAAATCAAAACCACACTGAGATACCACCTTACGCCAGTTAGAATGGCAAAAATTGACAAGGCAAGAGACAACAATTGTTGGAGAGGATGTGGAGAAAGGGAATCCCTCCTACATTGTTGGTGGGAATGCAAGTTGGTACAGCCACTCTGGAAAACAGTGTGGAGGTCCCTTAAAAAGTTAAAAATTGAGCTACCCTATGATCCAGCCATTGCACTACTGGGTGTTTACCCCAAAGATACAGACGTAGTGAAGAGAAGGGCCATATGTTCATAGCAGCAATGTCCACAATAGCTAAATCGTGGAAGGAGCCGAGATGCCCTTCAACAGATGACTGGATTAAGAAGATGTGGTCCATATATACAATGGAATATTACTCAGCTATCAGAAAGAACGAATTCTCAACATTTGCTGCAACATGGACGGCACTGGAGGAGATAATGCTAAGTGAAATAAGTCAAGCAGAGAAAGACAACTATCATATGATCTCTCTCATCTATGGAACATAAGAACTAGGAAGATCGGTTGGGGAAGAAAGGGATAAAGAAAGGGGGGGTAATCAGAAGGGGGAATGAAGCATGAGAGACTATGGACTCTGAGAAACAAACTGAGGGCTTCAGAGGGGAGGGGGGTGGGGGAATGGGATAGGCTGGTGATGGGTAGTAAGGAGGGCACGTATTGCATGGTGCACTGGGTGTTATACGCAACTAATGAATCATCGAACTTTACATCGGAAACCGGGGATGTACTGTATGGTGACTAACATAATATAATAAAAAATCATTAATTTAAAAAAAGAAGGAAAAAAAGAGAGAGTCAAGTGAGTTTTTTGGTTTTCTAGTGCATATAAAAGTATGTTTACACTATACTGTAGTGTATTAAGTGAACAACAACATTATGTCTAAAAAAAACAATATATATATACCTTAATTTAAAAATGCTAACCATCATCTGAGCTTTCAGTGAGTGGTAATCACTGATCACAGATCACCATAACAAATATAATAATAATGAAAAAGTTTGAAATATTGTGAGAATTACCAAAATGTGACAGAGACACAAAGTGAACAAATGCTGTAGGAAACATTGTTTGTTTTTGTTTAGAAACAGAGAGAGCAAGAAGAGCACTAGCAGGAGGATGGGGGAGGGGGGAGGGGCAGAGAGAGAATTTCAAGCCTCAAGCAGGCTCCAAAGTCAGTGCTCAGTATGAAGCCCAACACGGGCCTTGATCCCATGACCCCAAGATCATGACCTGAGCTGAAAATCAAGAGTTGGAAGCTTAACCAGCTGAGCCACCCAGCACCCCAGGAGCAAATGCTGTTGGAAAAATGGAGCCAATAGATTTGCTCAGTGTTGCCACAAACCTTCGATCTGTAAAAAACAGTATCTACAAAGCACAAGAACGTGAAGAACAATAAATTAAAGGTAGCCTATGCAGCGCTTTGTCATGGTGGACTGAGCAAACGAATAGTTTTATTGAATCTCCTACCAACCCTGCAAATAAGTTCATTAGCTTCACTTTGTAGATAAGGAAACTGAAGCACAGAGAAGTGAAGCGACTTTCCTGACCCTTCAGCCCATAAGGGACAGGGTGGGGATGGAAGCCCAGGTTTGCGTGACATACAGTGCCCATTGCGACCAGTGTCTTTTGTTCTAGAAGCTACAGGCCATTTGTAGATTTGGTAGAAGTGTGGTGTGCTCCTGCTGACCGCCCCTCTCTCTGACCTTTATGGGTTCTCTTGATCTCTCCCTCTCTCTGAGTACCTCCAGCTCAACCCAGGCATTGTCGATGACTCCCTGGGAAAATCAGTTCCTAGGTTTCATACAAGTCACTTAGAAATTTTTGAGTGCCCTTGTGTAGATGCTCTTCCTCAAAACCCTCACATTTTAGGGCCCATCTTACCCCAAGATTCCCACCTAGAATTGGGGGAGGGGGGCTCTCTCCACTACTTTTCCCATCTAGAAAGACAGGCAGAGGGCAGGGCAATTGTCCAAGAAGAACACAGCACCAGTCTGACCTCATAGTGCTTCCCATTCATCATTCTATTTAATCCTCACAACAAACCTATGAGTTGGGCATTATTATCATCTTCATTTTACAGATGAGAAAACAGAGGCGGGGCGCCTGGGTGGCTCAGTCGTTAAGCGTCTGCCTTAGGCTCAGGGCGTGATCCCGGTATTCTGGGATTGAGCCCCGCATCAGGCATCTCCGCTGGGAGCCTGCTTCTTCCTCTCCCACTTCCCCTGCTTGTGTTCCCTCTCTCGCTGTCTCTCTCTCTGTCAAATAAATAAATAAAAATCTTTAAAAGAAAGAAAGAAAGAAAGAAAGAAAGAAAGAAAGAAAGAAGAAAGAAAGAAAGAAAGAAAGAAAGAAAGAAAGAAAGAAAGAAAGAAAGAACGAACACAGGCATCAGGCAGTTAAGAAACTTGCCCAATGCCCATAGGTAGACTGGGGAGTCTGTGAAGGCTTACTTGGAAAAGTATATTGAAACTGAAGGAGTAGAAATGGAAGAATAGCATGTGCGAAGATCCTATGGCAGGAGAGAGCCTTTGTGTTTGAGGGGCTAAGGGAAGAACGTGTGACTGAGCACAGAGTAAGAGAGAAGAACACAATGAGGCAGGAGCCAGGCTAGACAGGGCCTCAGAAGCCTCGCTAAAGGTTTGGGTCTCTGTTACAAGAGCAGCAGAAGCCATCAGCAGGTTTTAACCAGGGAGATAACAGAATCAGGTTTCCAGTTTGAAAAGATCTTTCTGAGAAGAGTGTAGATAAAAGATTATAGGGAGGGTGAGATGCAGGGAGACCCTTAGGGTCCACGGCAGTAATCTAGGCAAGAGACGCTAGTAATATAGACAATAGCAGTGGAGATAGGAGTGGAAACGAAAGCAACTAAATGCTTTTAAGAGCTATTTCAGAAGGAAAATTGACAGCATTTGGTGATGGATTGGGCGTGGGGTGAGAGAGGGTGAGAGGTCCCATGTTTCTGACTCATGCAACTAGCTGGGTGGTGAATAGTTTCTTCAGAGAGGGGACACTGGACAAAAAGAAGGTGTGCGCAGAATTATGTATTCAGCCATGGGTATGTTAAATTTGAGGTAAGACACCCATGTGCAACTATCCAATAAGCAGTTAGATGTGAAGGTTTGAAGGTCAAAAGGAAGGTATGGACTGGAGATGGACATTTGGGAATTGTATCTAGGGACATTCTATCTACTAAGCACACTAGGTCCAGTAGTTCTCCAATACTTTTAGGGATCCAAAAAAAAAATGCTTTAATCTTCTTTAAGTGAGAATAAAAAACAAACTTCTAAGTCAAATATGTTTTAATGTACAATATTAATATATTCATCTCTATGCCAGTGCAATCATGAAAATGTAATTTAAAAAGCAATTGTTCTGTAAGAAGGGAACCACAAAAGCTATAATGCTGCCTTGGTCGTATCAGGAAGAATGCTTTCTGCTCCAAATATCGGCACGCACATTCTCTTCTGCAGTGACAATATTTAATTTCCCTTGTTTGAGGAAGTTCAGCATTAGGGTGGCCCCTGGGGCCGGCAGACCGCGTGCTGTCAAGGACAAAGACTTCTTCCAGCTCCGCACTCTGCTGTCCTTGCTGTTGGATACATCTTCAGCTGTTAGTACAACGGCTGCATTGGTTACAGTCCACATTCAGGGCTGACAGCATTCCCAGCAAGAGCCACTATTGCTTCCAGGGGCTCTCTCCTAGGAGTGAAGAAACCTTTCCTAGAAGCCCCCAGAAAATGTCCCCTTAGCCTCACTGGACAGGACCAGAGAATATCCCCATCTCTAAACCAATTACTAGCAAGAAGCCTGGAATATTAATATGATGGACTCAGAGTAATCATCTGGGGTGGTATTGAAGTTAAGGAGTCAACCATAATGCCTATTTTAGAAGTCTGCCTCCAGGAGGTGAGAATCGAAGCCAAAAGCATGGACGCACTCCCCTAGGGAGAGTGTGCAGAGGGAGAAGCACAAAGGACACAGGAGCTTCAGCATTGCCAACATCTACTGAGGGCTAATGCTGCCGAGACTGGATCAGTTATGGGTCCTGCTGCAGAGGAACTCCCTGTCGGATGGAAGAGATCCACCGTGAAACACAGTTATAAATGGACTAGAATTATAGCTGGGGTCAATGCAGGGCCTATGAGAGCAGACTGGGTCGGAGTCTCAATGTATATTAATAATTGTGTGACCGGGCAGGTTTCTTCAGCTCTCTGCCTCAGTTTCCTCTCTGTAAAGCACCCTATGCATAGGAAATATCAAATAAAGGCAGTTTTTATCATTTTACTATCATTCACGTTATACCATATTTAGGGGGTGGGAAGCCATTGGAAGGGAATTAGGCAAGTGTCCTGGTCAGATCTGTGTCTTGGTTAGATGGCTTGGGCAGGTTGTGCCCTGTCCCTGCCCTGGGTTTCCTCTTCACTAGGTCACCATGAGCCACTCACTGAGTTTCCTTCCAGCTGCCTCCAAGGCTGAGTGCCACCAAACGCCCGCAGGCCCCGGCAGCATCTCCACAAAACCCCTGTGTTGGTTTTAGCAGCGTTCCTGTGCCTTGGAATCAGGATGAATTACTGTCCCTCCTTTCACCCCTGTCCCCTTGCATTGTTGCCACTCAAAGAAATTAATCAGGCTTATTAAGCATGACCTCCCTTTTGTGAGCCCTGCTCTCAGTCTGCTGATCTGTACCTGTCTGCTGCTCTCCTAGCTTGGTTCCAGAGAGGCCTCAGCTTCCCTTGGTCCTCTAGTGGGGGCAGGGACAGACGGCCGGTGGCCACATCTTTTGTTGTTTGCAGAGACTGACGCACCGGACTGGATCGGACAAAAGCAGGACACTCTGCTGTAGCGAGCACAAGGCTCTTTGTTGCCATGGCTGTGGAAAAAATAGGAACAAAGAGGATAAATGTTGCGTCCAAATATGCTAATAATTAACACTTAGCACCATGGATATAAAAAGCACTTAATACTAAATCACTATGATCATAATAGCTGTTCTTTATTCAGCCCTATTCCATATGGCATCATGGCTTGGTAGTTAGGTATGCCTGAGCTGGAACCTGACTGTCTGGGTCCAATTCTAGATCTGCTATTTACCAGCTCTGTGACTTTGGACAGGTTACTCAATCGAGCCCCTCAAGTCACAGTTTTGTGTTTATAAAGCATAGACGATGAAAGTATACAACTCATAGGGCTATATGAGTCCATGCTATGCTTATAAAGCCCTTAAACAAAGGCGTGCCACATAATAAGCACTAAATAAATGTCATATTTTTATATACCAGATTTAGGGCTTTATATACATTGGTCAACGAGTTTAGATTGCAAAACAAACTTGTCACATCGACATTACTATTATTCCTATTTATCAGTTGAGGAAATCAAGGGTCAGAGACATCGAGTAACTCTCCCAAGGTCACCCAGCAAGAAAGTAGTGGAAACCAATTCTGTTTGACTCTAAAGTCATGTGCTTTCCACTACACCAAGTCACTGTCTTCCATGAGCTATTGGCAAGAGGTCCCACATCAGTGTCATGTTGTATCATTGGTGACTATTTCACAAAATCCTCCTCCCTTTAGTCAAGTTGGAGTATATGAGGTATTTTTAGAATGAAGGCCCAAGGGTCCTGTGTACAAAGCAGCTTTATTGATGGTTTCCCTCCTCCCCAGTCCTCCTTTATGCCCGGTGTGTGAGGCCCAGTTCTCTGGTAGAAGTTGGAAGGCCAGCTAGGGAAGAGCAGAGAGCTCTGGGGAGGACTCTCTTAAGTTCCAGCTCTCAGATGACTTGACTGGCAGAGTGGAGCCAGGGGCAGAACCTGGCCACAGGGCGCCAAGCCATACCAGGTCCAGGGGTGGGCAGGTCTGCAGACAGCTCTTGCACCCCAAAAGTCTTTGGACATCACCAAGGAAATAAAGTAAAATGGCATAACTCAAATCACTTTCTTGCCAGAGAACTTTACACTCTTAAAGGAATCCAAAGTCTTATTATACTTCCTGTGGAGCAGACATCTGGCAACCAGACCAGTGAGTGCCCATCAAGGCTCTGACCATTGCCCAGCCCAGTCAGGCCTTTGCCCATACCTCTACACAAAAAAGTCAGTCCTCTGCTCATAATTCTACACACCAACTCTTGTTGAGTATTCAGAGGCAGCTCAATTGCTAAAGAACCACCTAGGCAAAAATAAAACCCGGTCCTACAATAGCTCTGGGAAAGAGAAGTGGCTATCTATATCATTAATTGCAACCATTCACTGAGCCCAAACTTTGGGCAAGCCACAGTACTTAGCATGACCCTTGTCACAAATTCCACCTATCCTTCTACCCTCCCTTGTCCTTCTAGTTCATGGCTGGCTCCTGATGGCTCTTCCCCTGTGCCTCTCCCATGTCCAGATGCCCACTTGCAATCAAATAAGAACTGGCTGGTTTCATCCTGGACTCCAGGAAACACAACCCTGGCTCCTCAGTGAGGACACGACTTGGTGTCAGGACAATGGCCTATGATGGGGGTCTCCTTAGAGATCCCCAGGCTATGTCCATACTTAGTTCAAGATGGCAGAGCCCACTTATCCGTGGACAGGTGAGCTGTCTATGCTATGTGGACCTCCCACACACCCTGATCACAGGCCTCTTCCTCAATCCCTTCAACCTATACCTGCCTCTGGCCTCCTACAAACACAATCAGGACTCCCAAATGAAGAAGGAGCAGGAGGGAAATGGTCGGGCTGTAGATTCAGTGAAAATAGCAGGAGCTCTGTAGTCAGACTGACATAGGTTTGAATTTCACCATTTTACTTAACAGCTGTGTGACTTAGGCTGGTCACTTAACCTCTCTGAGTCTTATTTTCTCATCTCCAAAAAGGGGAATTATCTTCTATACTCTTTGGGTTTCTGTGAGGATTAGACACAATATATATGTGTGTTATGCCCGGTGGCACTCAACCAATGTCAGACATAGGTGGGTCTCTTTACATTCATTAAAACTATATATACTTTCTGATCCCAGGGTCCTGGGATTGAGCCCCACATCGGGCTCCCTGTTCAGCGGGGAGTCTGCTTCTCCCTCTCCCCTTGCCCCTGCTCTCTCCCTCTCTCCATTGTGCTTGAGCTCTCTCCCTCTAATAAATAAGTAAAATCTTAAAAATAAAATAAAATAAAAGTATATATACTTTCTGTCCCTAAATGCTTACAACCACTGGGCTGCGAGGTCAGCCCACCAGTGGTGTTGCTGTGATGAGCTTGGCTGGGTTATAGCTAAGTTCTCCTGCTAGCCTAGACCTTAGTCTCATGCAGACATGGAAGTTTTGGCCCCTCTGATCATGGTTTGCCTGGGATTGTCGCAGGTTAAGGACTGAAATTTCCACATCCTGGGAGCACTGGAAATTCAGTCTTGGGAAAACTGGGATGGTTGGTCACCCCATCAAGGCAGCTGACCCAGAGCAGGTGGAGTAGTTGTCAGACCTGAGAGAGGAAGCTGGGCTTCGGGTAACCTCTCCCAGCTGGAAGGCCAGGTAAGCACCTACTCAGTCCTTCCTCTGGGCTCCCAGCCAAGTGCCTGTTAAGCAGAGGTCGTGGGTGACACCTAGAGGTTATGTTAAAAACTGCAGTCTGATAATCACCCACCAGCCCCTTGAGACCTCAGTTTGTTCATTAATAAATATTGAGGCACTGGACGTGTCTTGGGGGTCTTGGAAGACATCCTCAAGCAAGTTAAGCTGAAACATACTGATCGATAAAGTGTTAGCCAGGTCAAGGCAAGTGGGAAAGAAAGTATTCTAGGCAGGAGGGAACAGCAAATACCAAAGTTCTGAGTGGGAAGAAGCACGAAACTTTCAAGAAACTACAGTATGGGGGGAGGGGTGGTGACAACAAAAGTTGGAAAGGTTGTCAGCAGCTAATCAGCTAGGGGAAATTTTTTTGTCTTTACCCTAAGTGCAAGCAGAATTTAGTGAAGTAAAACCTTCAGGACAGTAACATATATCAGATCTACATTTTTCAAAGCTAACTCTGGCCACAAGGTGGAGACTGGCTAGGACAGTAGTAAACCTAAAGCCAGGCAGGCAAGTAGTAGTGTCCAGGTGGTGCAGAAACAGTGAGACTCTGCACTTGGGTGGTTCCGAGGGATGAAGAGGAAGGTGATGGTTTGAGAGATGTTACGGAAATAGGGCAGGGACACGGTGATTGGAGGCGAGGGGTGAGAAACAGCAAGGTTCAAAAATGATGTAGGTTTCCAACTGGACCACTGGAGAACAGTGGGACAGGTGCTGAGATGGGAGCATGAGAAGAAGGGGGACAATGTTGGGCATGTTCAATCTGAGGCGACAGTGGGACATCCAAATCAAGACGGCAAATAAGCAGTAGAATAAAGATTAGGAAGGGGGACATAAATATGGGGATTATCTAGCAAGGAGATGGTAACTGAAGCCCTGAGCAGCACCAACACTTAAAAACAGGCAGAGGCAGAGGAGAGAGAACCGGCCAAAGGAAAACCAAGTGAGTATGAAAAGGGGGTCAAGAGTATTTCAGAAAGTAGACGGTGGTCAACTGCATAAAATATTTCTGAGAGGCGGTGAGATGAGATCTGAAAATTGTCCACTGAACAACGTGAGCCATCATTGGTGACCTTAAGTCCTTTTAAGGTGGAATGATGGGCAGAAAGACAAATACTGCATGATTTCACGTATATGAAGCTCCTAGAGCAGTCAAAAGTAGACTGGTGGCTCCAGGGGTTGGGGGAGGGGAGGGCGGGGGCTTCTTTAATGAGGACAGAGTTTCAGCTGGGGGATAGGGAACGGATGTACTTAATACCACTGAACTGTGCACTTAAAAATGGCTAACAAGGAAATATTACTATGTTATGTGTATTTTACCACACACGCATACACACACACAAGTCACCTTCTCTGTGACGTCTTCCAGGCCACCCTTTGTAAAATGTCAAGCCCTCCACGGACTAGGAGAGCAACGGCATCAGGTGGAGGCGGGGCAGGAGCAGGGCGAGAAAGGCGGGAGCTTCCGGCGCCGCCTCCGTGAGAAGGGGACAGGGAAGGAGCGCGGGAGGGGCGGGTTAAGCTGAGGCCGAGGGTGACACCTAGAGGTCATGTTTAAAAACAGCGGCTGATAATCACCCGCCTGGTCCTGGAGGGAAGGAGGGTTGCGGGGTGGGGCCTGAGAGGCGCGAGTTCTGGGAGAGGAACTTTCAGGTCCTGAGCCACCAGTTTTTTTCTCCAAATCTTGCTTGAGACCAGTGAGCAAAAGATTGTTGAGAGAGAAGCGGGGTTGAAGAAAGAAATAGGTGCAGCTGAGAGACTGACAGAAACGAGAAGGGGTTTGTAGGATCTTCCTATAGCATCAGTTTCTCTGGACCAATTTGGGGAGGAAAAGAAAACCTGTAACATTTTAATATTTTTTAAAGTCTTAAAGGAACATTACTACTCAAAGGCAAAGTTCTCTAGAATTTTTAAGCTAAAACATAACATTGATAAGAAATTCCGTGCTTGGGGCGGGAGGTGGAGGGGGTTAGGAATTCTGGCTCCTCCCCCAGCTAGTGTGGGTTCCCTTTGCTCTAAGTTTAGGGGCTGAGAGAAAGCCGCGCCTGGCACCGAGTGAAGGCAGCTATTGTGATCTCCGAGGGCGGGGAGAAGGGGGGCTCAGGGCCCAAGGGCGTGGCCCATCCAGAGGCTCTGGGAAAGGGCAGTCCCGCGTCCCCGGGGCACCCTCGGCGACAGGGTCTGGGTGGGAGGGGGAGAATGTGAGCCGCAGCCACTGGCACCGCCCCCTCGCTCCGGCTCCACCCTCGCTCTGGCTCCACGTGGTTTTCGCCACCCGCCGCGCAGACCCGGTGGTCCCAACGCAGCTCGGGCCTGGAGAGGGGGTGGCCAGGAGAGCCGCGAGCCCCAGAGGGGGTCGGTCTGTGACTTCGCCTCGGAAAAGAGTGAGGAACCGCTCTGCGGGCAAAACTGGACTCCACAGGCTTCCGACGACAAACCTGGGACGGAGAGTCCGGGAGTCCTGAAAAGAGAGGTGAGCGGCCCTAGGACAAGGACGAGCCAGGGTCACCATCCGGACCGCCATGGCCGTGCACGCCCGTCGTCTGTGCCACATTGCCTTCCACGTGCCCGTGGGGCAGTCCCTCACCCAGGATCTGCAGCGTCTCTTCGGTTTCCAGGCCCTGGCGGTGCGGGAAGCGGAAGGCTGGCGGCAGCTGGCCTTGCGCAGCGGCGACGCGGTCTTTTTGGTGAACGAGGGCGCAGGGCCGCGGGAGCCGCTGTACGGCTTGGACCCACGTCATGCTGTGCCCAGCGCCACCAACCTGTGCTTCGACGTGGCGGACGCGGGCGCCGCCGCCCGGGCGTTGGTCGCGCGGGGCTGCAGCATGCCGGTGCCCCCGGTTAGCGTGAAGGACACGCAGGGCACAGCCACTTACACTGTGGTGCGCTCACCCGCCGGCAACCTCAGCCTGACACTCCTGGAGCGTGCCGGCTTCCGAGGGCCTTTCCTCCCAGGATTCCAGCCTGTGCCCTCTGCAGCCAGCCCCGGCTGGGTCAGCCACGTGGACCACCTGACCTTGGCCTGCACCCCTGGTAGCTCCCAGACACTGATGCGCTGGTTCCACGACTGTCTAGACTTTCGCCACCTGCCACTGAGTCCAGGTGAGGATCCCGAGATGGGCCTCCAGGTGACAGCAGGATCTGGGCAAGGGGGACTGAAGCTCACTGCCCTGCAGACCCCACAAGGCAGTGCTGTACCCACCCTCGTGCTGGCTGAGACCCTACCGGGGGCTTCTAGTGGACAGGACCAGGTAGCACAGTTCCTGGCCCGGCACAGGGGACCAGGACTGCAGCACGTGGGGCTCTACACACCAAACATCGTAGAAGCCACTGAGGGGGTAGCAGGGGCGGGGGGCCAGCTCCTGGCTCCTCCGGAGTCATACTACCAGCAGCCGGGCAAGGAAAGGCAGATCCTAGCCGCTGGGCACAAGCCTAGCCTGCTGGCCCAACAGGGGATCCTGCTGGATGGTGATGAAGGCAAGTTTCTGCTTCAGGTCTTCACCAAGTCCCTCTTTCCAGAGGACACCTTCTTCCTAGAGCTGATTCAGAGGCAGGGGGCCACAGGCTTTGGCCAGGGCAACATCCGGGCCCTGTGGCAGTCAGTGCAGGAGCAAGCCGCCAGGGACCGGGAAGCCTGAGGAAGGCTGGGGCTGGGTTCACCCTCTGTCCTGGAGCACAGGGCCAGCTGGAACTGAGAAACACCTGCAGAGGCTGGGGGGTGAAGGGCTTTGTCCCCAGGGGCCAGGTATGGCCACCATCTCTTGAGTACCTACCAGAACTTGAAGGTCTCACTGGGGTCCAAAGAGCTGGGATTTTTTTTTTCTTTTAAAACTATGAAATGTTCTTACATAAGTCTATAACTAATATATATGCAAGATATGAAGAATAATAAAGGAATTACATATTTAGGAAATAGAACTTACCAATACTTTTGAACCATCTCTGTGACCTTCTCTGATCCCATTTCCCTCCCTCTCGCCCCCATTTTATGATTATTAACCCCTTGATTTGCTGTATTGTTTCATTATATATGAAGCAACACAGAAAAAAATTTAGTATTTTAGGTAGGAATTTAAGATAAAACAAATCCTCCCATTTTGCTTTTCCCTAGGGAGCAGCCTCTGCAGGTGGGGAGGGGCTGGATCAGTGCTGAGCCCAGCCGAATACCGCTGCTCCCAAGGGTGTCGGGTGTCAGCCACTGGCAGGGACCCCCTGCAGCTGCTTTCTCCCTCTCTCCTGGGGGTTCGGGGAGGACAGATCACTCTGGACAGAACACCCACCCCCATTTGCCCAGGGCTGGCTGGGAGCTCAGGCAGTGGAAGTCAGCACCAAGCAGGATTTTACCACTTTCTGGGTCCCTCCGAGGGGAAGAATGAGTGGGCTAGGGAGGGGGTGGAAAGTCTCCAAAATGACTATAAAAATAAGCACTTTATTAAAAAACTGGATTCTCAGGAAGTGGCGGGTGCCCGAGGTGTCACTGGGCAGTACTGTTGAGGCTGGGTGCATCCCTTGGGATATGAGGCCGAAAGAAACTATCCAGGAGTTGCTGGCCCGGGCTGGGCTTTTTCCGGCTGGACGGAGTGGACACCGGGGATCTTTTGGAACCCTGTGCAGAAGCCAAAGGAAGGAGGCACTAAGGGGGCAGCGGAGAGTCCTCTCCTTCCGCCCCCTCTCCACTCCACTGATAAAAAGCTCAGGTTCTAGTCTAAACGCTGTAAGGCTTCCAACCTGTCTCCGGTATCTACCTCTTCAGTCAACTCTAAATGGCAGCCCAAGGCAGTCTTCCTAAGATACAAATCGGACTCCTCTCTCCACCAAAAATGCTTTAGTGGCCTGGTGTTCATGGCCCTGAACGGCTGGCGCAGGCTCTGCTAATCAAATGCGTCCCGCCCCTTGAGCGCTGCAGACCCCATTACGCCAGCCTTTCTCACCCTACTCTTGGGCCTGGTAAGAACATTCTTACTGTGGATTCCCCTTCCAAACCTGGAGATAATGATTCGCTTCTTTGACCCAGATGACCACCTGTTTCTTCTAAGCAGCCTTTCCTGATCCTTGCCTCCCAGACAGAACCAAAAGCTCTCCACCTCATATGCTACAAAACCTAGTACAAGCATTTTACACACCTGTGGCCCTATTGTCCCCATCATTTGTTCTCATTCTCTCTCCACCCTGGACTTCAAGCTATAAGGTCTCCAGGGAAAAACTATCATTCCTCTCCCCACGGCGAAATCTGGAGTGGATAATGTTCACCCAAGCATGTGTCATTTAATTCACTGAAAACCCGTGGATTCGGGCCTGGGGAAAGACGGCTGGGTGAGGGCCAAGAGACTCACCTTGCAGGCCCCTGGCCGTCGGCCCTCGTACACACGGAACACCTAGCCAAGGAGAGAGGGCGAGAGAGTAGGGCTGGCATCTTCCCCCAAAGAGCCAAACCTCTGTGGCCTCTCCTCAACTTCATGCCCCCACACGTTTAAAATATGCTTTTGTTTTTCCCTGTTTACATGGTAATAGGTTCACATAGAACATGCAGGAAACACGAAAAAGTACAACGAAGACAACACAGATAGTGCCTTTTTCATAGCGGTGGAGACAGCTGCAGTGTGAAACTCCTCGCGGGTCAGCCAGCGAGCGCCAGGTGGTGTGGTGGTCACCGGCGTCTCCCCTTCCAGGGCCAGACCGTATACTTCGTATGTCAGTTTGATGTGAGAGAAGGTGTGGACCACCTGGAGGGAGGGCCAAGGGGCTGAAACAGGCCCGTGGATGTGCCCACAAAAGCTGTCACCCTACCTCTCCCACTGCTCACTCACCTGCCCCAGATGCCGGAGGCGCGTGGCTGGGAGGGGCCCAGCCCATCTCTGCAGTTCCTGCAGCAGGGCCTGACGCTGACGTTGCCCAGAGGGCTCTGTGGTCACAGACGGGAATTCCCACAGTCCCGCCAGCAAACCTGTGACGGGGCAGCCGGGTGTGGCCAGGCCTTAGCTGTTGACTCCATTTCCCCCTTGTCGCTCCTGCCACCACCCTCCGCTCCGAGGATCTAGGTACCTGAATTGGGCCTCTGCACCAGCAGAATTCGAGGACCCCCAACGGCCCTGGGCTGTTCCAGAACACAGGTGGCAGAGCACTCCTCCCTGGGGGGCCTGCGGCTGGCCTTCCTGGGGAAGTTGGTCACTCCCAGGGTCGGGTCCCAGGGCTCTGAGGGAGGCGCGCACAGCCGACACTGCCCCGAGCCGGGAGCTGGGAAGAGAGATCCCCAAGCGCCCTTCAGGCCCAGTGAGCTTAGGTGCCAAGCCCAGAGAGCAGGCCATGGCCCAGCTCTGCAGAGGCTTAACCAGGTTGTAGGATAAATGGGAAGGTGGCTTCCACGAGCAGGTCCCTGACGGTGCGGGAGAGGGCTGGGGCTGGCACTCACCGCACTCCTCCACATCAGGGCTGCCTGGCAGGCTCCGCGAGGCTAAGAGCTGTTCCCGCTCCACCTAAGAGGCATGAGGCAGAAGTCATGTGGCAGGGGTCACCCTCTAGGACCCCTGCCTGCCCCTTCCCCAGATGGCTCACCCTCTGGTGTGCCCGACACAGGCTCCGCACGGGGCACTGGCTGCAGCGCGGGTGCTGCGGGGTGCACACTGTGGCCCCCAGCTCCATGGCTGCTTGGTTCAAGTCCCCGGGCCGCGCCGGGTCTACCAGCTGCTGGGCTAAGCTCCTACAAGGGAACGTGGCTGAGCCAGAGACACTTTGGAGGCACCCTTCCCGGTCTCCCCATGACCCCGATATCCTACCAGAGATGCTGGGAGACAAGGGCGCTGCTGGAATCCGCACCAATGGCTCGGACGCGGCATAGCACCCGTACTACATTCCCGTCTACCACACCAGTTGCCTGGCACAGAGGAATCCAGGAGTCAGCCCACTCTGAGAGGAAGGAGGCTGGGCACACACCGAGTGGGGCGGGCTAGGGGCTCACCTGTCCAAAGGCAATGGAGGCAATGGCTCCAGCTGTGTATCGCCCCACGCCAGGCAGGAGCTGCTGCAGGGTCTCTGCTGTACGTGGCACATGGCCCCCTAGCTCCTCTACCACCTGATTGGGGGGGCAGGTTCTAGGTTATGAGACACCTGATGCCCTGGGGCTCACCCCCTTGTCACCCCGTCACCCCCTTACCTTCCGGGCTCCCTCATGCAGCCGCCGGCCTCGAGAGTAGTAGCCCAGGCCTGCCCAGAGCTGGTTCACCCCCTGTGGGTGAGATGGGAGAGACCAGTGGTCAGTCCTCAGTTGTCCCCACTCCCCCTACCCCAGGGGGACTCTTACCTCCAGGGAAGCACTGGCCAGATCCTGCAGCGTTGGCCACTTCTGTAGCTCGAAGGCAATCAAAAAGAAGTAAGAGCACGGTCGAGGGAGGTGGAGGAAGCCTTCTCTGCCCGACCCCAAAGGCTGGGCTCTCTCTGGGGTCTGGCTCATGACCCTCCCCTTCCTCCCCTGAAGTCACCTGCATCCATCGGGTATAATAGTCGATCACCGTGGCAACCTGGGTCTGCTGCAGCATGACCTCTGAGACCCACACTGGGGGAGAGGGATTGGCATGAGGGCACTGTGAGCTGCCCTGCTCCCAGCACACAGCCCCGAGACCCCAGACCAGTGGGCGTCCAGGCACAGCAGCTCTGCTCTCAAGACACGCACTCACCCGCGTAAGCCCGCCTGTCCAGGTCCACCTCACCCTCTGCCTGCCAAAGCAATTCCAGGTAAAGAGTTAGTATGGAGAGAACTGGGTACCCACCTCCCACCCCACTGTCCCTGGCCCTCGCCTGCTTACCCGCCTTCTCCAGGGTAGGTCGCGCTTCTCTCGGTCGTACCATCTCAGTAGGTTCTCCCGAAAGGCTCTGACCTCAGCTGTGCCTCTGAACAGATGGTACGGGGACACAGAGGCCTGCACCACCACCTCCTCCTGCCGCCTGGCCAGGCCTGCTGGGGCCCCAGGAAACTCAGGCATCGTTCCTGCACAGGCTGTGTACCAGGTACCAGGGCACTGCAGCCTGGCTGCTCCCACTGAGGCCGTCCCCCACCCCAACCCCTTGCTTAAGCTTTGGACCTGGAGTCAGACCAGAATGCTCTAGCTGTGTGTAATCTGAGCCAGATTTCCGGCCTTAACGTTCCCAGGGGGATACCGCTGCCTCCTTTGACTCTGGGTCACAATGAAAACCCAACAGTTTCAGCCAAGCATAATGTATACGTGTGCAGGGCTTTCCCATTTACGAAACATTTTCAGGCTCATAAACTCATTCGATCCCATGAAAGCCACAGGAGGAAGGAAATGCACAGAGTCACTGGTAAAAAAAGCAGCCATTCAGAGCAATTATCCCAAAATTGTACAGCAAAGTCAGAATGAGACCCTTAATTAGTCCCTTGCGGTCCTGACACATACCGTGCTCCCTTCCCAGCCCAAATCTCCCTCCCTTTCATGGCCAATGAAACCAGCACCTTCATCTCTGACTAGGATGGAGCTCCTCACCATTGGGGGTAGGAGGCTTGACCTGGCTGCTGCTGAGGACACGCTTCTCCCTTCCCTCCTGGCGGGATGCCTGCTTCCTGGGACGACTCCTCACAGCTGTTCGTGGCTTCTTCATGATGGCCTAGAAGAAAAAGGCCCAAAGTAGTCACAATGAGGCTGAATCTTGGGGCCCCCCAATGGGCACAGAACCACCTCCCTCTCTACAACCCTCATTATGGTGTCTAGCTTTCCTCACTCTCCAGATGCTCATGGGTTGGCTCTTGGCTGGCTGTGGCACGGAGGTATGACCAGTGGGGCTGAATTTCTGCAAGGGACTTCAGAGAGACCAACATTAGCATCATCTCGGAGACACACGAAAGAAGAGGCCAGGGCTGGGCTGGGCTGGTTACACCTGTGTATCCTGGATGCTCACCGTGACTGTATGTGTGAACAGGGGTTCATTAGGTGTGTCTAGAAGCACAGGGCAGGGAGGAAGCTTATCTGGTGGAGATGCAGCACACGAAACAGCCTTGAGCCATCATGCAGCCCAAACCGCCACTCTACAGAAAGGAGAAACCAAGGATCAGAGATGGGAAGAGATTTCCCTGAGAGCAGATGGCAAGTTGGGGTGGTGGTGGGAGGGGATGTGCTATTTTTATTCCTAATCTTGATCTAGTAAACCAAAGCTGGCTGCCCACTGGTAATGAGAAATGTTTCTGGTTGATCTTCACTGCTCCCTTACTGTTCTTTTGGTGCCCTTTTCTCGAACAGCTAACAGTGAGGGCTTACTGTATGCCAGACCCCATGCTAAATGTTTTACCAATTTCTCAATCTCCAGACAACTCCATTAGGCATATGCTAGTACCACCTCCCTTTTAGTTATGAGCAAATTGAGGCTTGTAGGGATGAAGCAACTTGTCCACCCAAACCCAAAAGGTCTGCATCCAGAGACTGCACTCCTGTGCTGTGCTACAGTCCCTGCTGAGCCCCTGGTTCTACCTCTTCCCCTGAAACCGACTTCATCACCTCATTTTCATCAAAAGAGCTTGCTTCCTCCTTCAGAGGAAAAAAAACGAATGCACACGTTGACTGCACTCTGTACTTATCTGCATTCTCCTTCTTCCCCTCGTGATATGAAACAACGATCTCTCCTAAACTGGCTGAGCTCAAGGTCCTGCTCCTCAATCCCTTTTACAAAACCCACTCTCCTTCCCTTCACAGCCAAACTTCCTTCACCAAACTCACTAACTCGATAAGTCACTCTACAATCTATTCTCCAAACAGTGAAGCAGTCTTTTAAGACAAGATCATGTTATTTTCTTACTTAAAACCTTCAATGGCTTCCTACTAATTCACTGACCAAATGTTTATACAGTGCCTATATGCCAAGCAGTTTTAAGTACTTGGAATACTTCAGTAAATAAAACACCAAAGGTTCCTATCATCATAGAGCTTATATTCTAATGGGGGACAAACAATAATTAAATTAAATTATATAGGATGTTAAGTGATAAATACTAACATAAAGAGAAAAAGTCGAGTAGGTGAAGGGATAAGGAGTGGTGATGGAATGCTGCAATTTTTTTTTTTTAAGATTTTATTTATTTGACAGAGCAAGAAAGCACAAGGAGGGGGGCAGAGGCAGAGGGAGAAGCAGACTCCCTGCTGAGCAGGGAGCCCATGTGCGCCTCCATCCCAGGACCCTGGGATCACAACCTGAGCAGAAGGCAGATGCTTCACCGACTGAGCCACCCAGGCACCTCCTGGAATGTTGCAATTTTAGAGTACATGATCAAGGTGGGCCTTATTAAAGTGGTATTTGACCAATGATTTAAGGCAATCGAAAGAATTAGCCAAAGGCATCCTAAAAAAGGAGCTAGAGCAATGGCCCTAAGGAAGGTACCTGGTGTGTTTGCAGAATAATAAGGAAGCCAGTGTGGTTAGAAGGGACCGAGAAAAGGGTGAGTAGTAGATGAGGTCAAATAAGTAAAGAAGGTAGGGAGCACAGGATCACTAAGTACCTTGGGAGCCACTGGAGGACTTTGGCTGTCACACCCATTGCTCTGAGAATCCAATCCTCTTAATATAGTTTTGTAGGCTCCAAAGATTCCCCACCTGCCTCATCCCCTCACTCACTATGCTCCAGCCACATCTGCCTAAATAGTTGCTTCAATCCCCCACGTGTCTGTCGGCCTTGAAATCTCACCCAATCCTTTCCCTCTGTTTGGACAGCTGTTATCCTGTGCTTCACCTAACAGTTACTCATTCTTTCAGGTCTTGACTTAAATGTCCAAATCAGCCCCTCTCCCCTAGTCTCACCCTCTTACGTAATTCTCCATTTTTCCTCTTATACTAATTATAATTTCACATTTGTTTCTTTGATCAGTGGCGGCTTCCCTGACATGACTACAAAACTCCATGAGCAAGGACTGAGTCTCTTTTGTTGACTGTAGAGTCCCCTGAGCTGAGCACAGTGCTAGGTAAGTTATATACAAGCACTGTTAAGTTAATTAACCAGATGAGCGACAGTAAGAGGTTTTCTTTGTTCAGAATGGGAGAAATCCAAACTTCTAAATAATGATGGAAAAGGCTCAGTGGAGAGAGAAAGGCTGAAGATGAACTAGGAACAGTGAACAACCAAGGAGAAAGGGTTGAGCTTTCTTGGTGGGTCGAGAGGATGGGAACCGGAGACCTGGAGAATCAAGTGCAATCACTCCCTAGGTCAAGTATACCTCTGGCCTGGATTATTGCAAAGGCTTCCTTGCCAGTCGGTGGCTCTAACCCCTCTGGCAGCTCGTCTCGAATCCTCCTCCCAGCCTTTTCACTTCCTGGAAGTGAGGTCTCCATCCCGCCTGTGAATTTGCCTCTTCCCAGAAGATCCTTCTTTCCCCCTAACTGCCCGGTCTGTGCCTAACTCCCAAGCACGCTCCAGGCTGGCCCGGGTAGCCTCACCTCCTCTGGGGACCCCCACCCCACCTCGGGGCCGCGTGGCTGAAGACCGTCTACAGCGGCCGCCCACGTTCCCGCCGGCAGAACGCGGAGAAGGAATTACCTTCCCGCTGGGTCTCCCGCGCCCGGCTCCCGACGCACTCCAGGGGGCGTGGCTCCGGCCCACACGGCGCCAGCGCATAGGTCCCCGCACGGCGCCAGCGCATAGGTCCCCGCGCGCGCCAGGCCGCCTCCTCCGCGCCAGACCCGGGAGGTGTGAACGGAAGTCCGACCCGTCGGCGACTCGGCGACTCGGACGGCAAGGCCCCGCCCCGTCCCCGACCGCCGGAGCCGCGCAGGGATAAGAAGCGGAAGCCCCGCGTACCCGCCAACTACTTAGGCGAGGGGCGCGCCGTGTCATGGCCGCGGACAGTGGCGATGGCGTAGCCCCAGCCCCAGCGGCCCCTGACGGTAAGTGGCTTTCCAGGGTTTCCCGCCTTAAAACCCTGTGCGCTCCGGAGAGGGGAAGGCCTCGGGCTCTGGGCTCTAGAAACTGATCTCAAGGTTCAGAGGACTAGCTTATGCCTTCTGAAGCAGCCACGAGGAGACTACAAGTCCCGGTGGGCACCGCGGCTCCGGCTGCAGCGGCTTGGCGTGCTGGGAGCAGTAGGGGCCGGTAGGGGCGTGTCGGGAGGTGTAGTCCAGAGCTCAGGGTTCTGTTAAGTGGCGCGGGTCCGAAGGAAGTGGAACATACTGGGAGCTTGGGTGTGAGCAATTATTTATGCGGCTCTGGGGCGTCCTGTTTCCGCCGCTTGTGGCTACTGGGGCCCCGTGGGAACAGTACTATGGAGCTTTGGGGGATATTAAAGGAGTCGCATTCCTCAAGCCCTGAGAAGGACTTCCTGCGGGATGTGGGAAGGAACCTCACCGATCGTCTAGTCCAGCCTTCCTCTTCTAAAGATTGTGATGCTAAGGGGAGAAGTAATTTTCCCAGTGTCTCACAGAAACCACTGGAAGGCGCCGGCTTTCTCTCCCCAAATTAAGCACTGTTCACTCCAAGGCCTGTGTGTAGAACATCTGTGATACAAAGGCTTGGAGGAGAGAGGTGCTTTTTCTTGCCTTAATGGCCACTGCCCCCCAGCATTCCACCCCCAGCCACGGCTTACCTTGGTATCTGCTCCCTGGGCCACTGCCCCAGCATTACCATCCATCCTCTCCTTACCCTCAGGCGGTGTCAGCAAAAGCACAAAATCTGAGGAGGAGCTAGTAGTCCAGGTGCCCGTGGTGGATGTGCAGAGTGACAACTTCAAGGAGATGTGGCCATCCCTCCTGCTGGCCATAAAGACCGCTAGCTTCGTGGCTGTGGACACGGTGAGGGTTGGCGAATGGGGAGGGCAGGTAGTTGTGAAAGGGCTGGTGCTGGGAACCTGACACCAAACTCTCTCTTTACACACTCCCAGGAACTGAGTGGGCTTGGGGACAGGAAGAGTTTGCTGAACCAGTAAGTATAAGCCCTGATCATAGTGCCAGCCTTGGCAGGAGGGGCAGACCTCATCCCTGGAGTAGAAGTCACGGTCCTGGGTGGTTTGAGGGCTAACTCCCAGCCACAGCCACCCCCTAAACCCGACCCCAAGGTGCATCGAGGAACGTTACAAGTCCGTGTGTCATGCGGCCAGGACCCGTTCTGTTCTCTCCCTGGGCCTTGCCTGCTTCAAGCAGCAGCCAGACAAGGTATAGACTGATCTTCCTATTCCTTGTCTGTGGTTGGGGGGAGGAGGGTGGAGATCCTGAAGAACATCGGGTGTGAGGTGTTTTTATCCCTAATTCTGACGTGGCAGATCCTTTCTCTCTCAGGGTGAACACTGCTACCTGGCTCAGGTGTTCAATCTGACCCTGCTGTGTATGGAAGAGTATGTAATAGAACCGAAGTCCGTGCAGTTCTTGGTACAGCATGGCTTCAACTTCAACCGGCAGTATGCTCAGGGTATCCCGTACCACAAGGGCAATGACAAGGTAGGCCTCCAGCCTTGAGACTGCCCCTGCTGTGACTTCATTTCCTCCTAACTGAGGCTGGGTGCGGGGGGAGGATCTGCTTCTTAGAGAATATGGGAAATCACTAGGGACAGGGCTGTGGAAACAGGCCTGATCCACAGAAAACTAGCATTGGGTAAGGCAGGGAGGGAGGGCTTTCCAGTTAGGGGTGCCTGGAATAAGTGTCCTGCAAGAGAGGCTCCCTACGGGACTGTCCTTCCCGACGACCCCTTTCCTTCCACCCAGGGCGATGAGAGTCAGAGCCAGTCGGTGAGGACGCTGTTCCTGGAGCTAATTCGGGCCCGCCGGCCCCTGGTCCTACACAATGGTCTTATAGACTTGGTGTTCCTGTACCAGAACTTCTATGCGCACCTGCCCGAGAGCTTGGGAACCTTCACTGCTGACCTGTGTGAAATGTTCCCAGCTGGCATTTATGACACCAAATATGCTGCTGAGTTTCATACGCGCTTCGTGGCCTCCTACCTAGAATATGCTTTCCGGAAATGGTGAGGAACTGTTTAAGGCGGGGGGGAGGGGTGGTATAAGCCTGATTATTTCGTTTACTTAACGTATTTATTGAGTGCCTACCATGTGCCAGGCACTGTGTTAGGTGCTGAGGATTCAGCAGTAAGCAAAACTGACCCAAAAAACCCTATTCCTACGGAGTTTATAAGCTGGTGGACCAATACCCTCTCACGCTGTTTCAGCGAGCGGGAAAATGGGAAGCAGCGGGCAGCTGGCAGCCCACACCTTACCCTGGAGTTCTGCAGCTATCCTCCTAGCATGAGGGCCCACATTGACTACCGCTGCTGCATGCCTCCTACAGCCCACCGTCCTCATCCCACCAGCGTCTGTGACAACTTTTCGGTGAGTGCACCCACCCATTTCTTGGGGGAAGGGAGGTGCTGATGCCTGGAACCCCTCTCTAAGCTTCTTTCCTCCCTCTAGGCCTATGGTTGGTGCCCCCTGGGACCCCAGTGTCCTCGGTCCCATGATATTGATCTTATCATTGACACCGACGAGGCTGTGGTGGAGGACAAGCGGCGACGACGGCGACGTAGGGAGAAACGGCGGAGGGCTTTGCTGGGCCCGCCTGGGAAACAGACCTCTGAGGAAACTGAGGATTGTCCTCCCGTGAAGCAGGTCTGTGGGGATGGCCTTAAGGCTGAAGAAATTGAGCAGGAGGTGGCTGAGGATGAGACTAGGAGCCAGCCTGGCTTGGAGCAAGGTCACAAAAATGACTTGGAGCTGGGGCTTAAAGCAGCAGGGCCGGAAACAGCTGATACGGCTGCCTCCGAAGCGCTGGGGAGTCAGGCCGGTCCTCACCCAGTGCCTGGAGATGGACTCCATCGGGCTGGTTTTGATGCCTTTATGACCGGTTACGTGATGGCCTATGTGGGAGTGAGCCAAGGACCCCAGCTCTGTAGCTCTGGCCCCTGGCTACCTGAGTGCCACAACAAGGTATACCTGAGTGGCAAAGCTGTACCCCTCACAGTAGCCAAGAGCCAGTTCTCCCGATCCTCCAAAGCCCACAACCAGAAGATGAAGCTGGCTTGGGGCAGCAGCTGACCCAACCTCTGCCTAGCACTCAAGGCCCAGGAAGAGAACGGAGAGTGAACAGGGGTGTCTGGGTCCCTCTAGCCTGTGAATGGTCTACTCCCACCTTCTACAGACTTGGGGCGGGGGGGTGGTCCTGGCCTGGACCTTCTTCTTTACCCTAAAGGCTTTGGAACAAGCGTACACGTAAGGAGGCTGACCAGCACCTGTAACACAGACTTTATTTAATTTTTAAATCTGAAAGTGTCTTGGGAAAAAGTATTACCAAAAAATCAACAGAAACAAGTTATGAAAATATTTGACCAGCTTCATCTTTGGTTATTTCTTATTGCGGCTCTGTAAGGACAGGCTGTTCCCGTAGCTCCAGCCATAGCAGGAAGGGAAGAAAATCGGTCCATGTATAAACCATTGAACCAACTGGGTGTATCACACGTTGACAAATACATAGAGCAGGCCCTGCGGCCTACAAAACCAGCCCCACTCCCAACCACAGGGTTGAAAGTTTCATGGGGCAGAACATTAAGACTCCTTCATAAATATGAAAATAGATTAATCAACTGGAAAAGATCTTTGAATAGGTTAGCTAAGAGCCATGACCACCACGCTGCCTCACCCTCCCCTCGCATAGAAATGTAGTGATGTGGTCTGACCATGCAGTAAGTGCAAACAGCAATTATTCAAGTGTCTTAAGACGTCCTGGCAAGAAGCTCCCCGGTGTTCAGGTCTGAGAAATAGCCACGCCCTTTATGGCTTCCTGGTTAGCTCCAGGTTCCATCCAGTAGCTTATGTGACCCAGGAAAGGGCAAAAGACAGACCTGGGGTGGGAAAAGAACCTGGGGTATTAGCTGCCTGCCAGCTCAAACTAGAACTAGGAGTCCTCTAGTCCTGTCTGGAGACGTGCACTGGGATGACGTCAGGTGGGAGCCAGAGTTCCTTGCTGGATTTCAGAAGCTTCATATCAGCTTTTGGCCCTAACTAGGAAGGCCTTTCACTGCTGCCTCCCCTCTCATACACAGCCATTGGGCACTTGGAGCCCCCAGATTGAGCCTGGCTTGGCCTGGCCTGCCTGCTCTGTAGGCCGCAGGGAAGAGTCGTGGCTGTGCACCAAGGGGGCCCTGTGGCTTCAAATGTAGGTCCACCCCCAAGGTGAGCTGAGGACTAACCCCCTCACCCATCCTGTTTGCCCTGGGTTTTCAGGCCTGTGCCTGAGACAGAGAAAGGGACTGGAGCCAAGCCTCTTGGCCTTTCTTCTTCTACCTCCATTTCCTCAGAGGCACCTGCAAGGCACAGACTGGCCCCCCGGGGCCTGGGCCCAAAACCATTTTCTTCCTGGGCACTGGAGCAGTCCATGGCTTCATGGGCTAGAGCAGCTGGGAGGGCAGATGCTCGGAATGGCGGGATCTCTCTCACTCTATACTTGAGATTACTGAGGCGTGGTGGGGGCCCATCAGATAGTGATTCTTCTCGGCCCACAAATGGACAGGCCTCTCGATGCAAGAACTCTGGTGAACCAGGCAAAGAACGCCACCGGCGAGCAGGTGGCGCCAGGGGCTCCTGCCAGTCAGCCACAGGGAGAGTTCCGGGCCCTGGTGCATCCAGGTCAAATACCAGGGAGATGACAGACTTGCTGGGCAGGTCAAAGAACTTGATCTTGCCACCCTTGAGGTCCTGGCGAGCACTGAAAGGGTTGATTTTGGGGGTGCGGGCAGCACCATCTCGTTGTGGCCGGTAGTACGGGTCCAAGACATTCACTGTACGTGGGGGCTTACGGGAGAAGATGTCTGACTGGCTTCGAGACAACCAGATAGTACGTCTTGGGCGTGGGGACTTGGGAGGGATCTTGTCATCCAGTGAGCTCAGTCGCTTCACCCCAGGTCCTTTCTCCAAGAGTCCTGAGAAACAATGAGTCAAATCAGGGTTACTCACACTAGTCATAACAAACAGAAGCGGCACCTTGTGCCACAAAGCATTTCACCAATGAGAAAACAAACTCAAGGGAGGCAATATGCCAAGTCATAATTCTTGGAGTCCAGTACTTTTTCCATCATCCCCTGCCCCTCCGCGTTCTGGACATGGGATCCTACAATCAGCCCTGGAGAGGAAGGCCCCACATCCTGATTTCTTCCCTTGGGGTCAGGTAGAACACTCTGGTCTGATCTCTTACCCTTGGCTGTGGGCAGCAGCTTCCTGTCCGTCTCCAGCTCTTCTTCCTGTAAATGGCTCAGAATTTCCTCCAGGGTCTTCCCAATCTCCGCAAAGGATGGGCGCAGTTTGGGGTCCATCTGTAGTCATCCACACCAGCCATTAGCCCTGCCCTCCTATCTTCCACCCCAAGGATGGCATTTGAGTCTGTTTCTGGCATCTTCTAAGATTCAGACATGCAGCTAAGAGATCTTTTCTAAAGGCCCCAGACCATGAGGGTGATTCCCAAAGTGAAGGTCAGGGAAGATGCCATTGTCACATACCCGCCCCTTTCAGCACCCTTTCTGTATGTGTCTTATCCCCTCGAAGGGCACAGAACCATCCAAAAGGGTATGCTTACATTGCTTTGTTCTGTTCTTGCATTCTACTGCTAACATGTTTCTGGGAGCTACCTGGACAAAGCCCAGCCACCCCTTGATCATGACAGGTAGGTCCAGCCCCAGAGCTGTATAATATAAATGAAGGCTAACAAAAGCTCTTCCCATGGGCCTTAAGAGCAGCTGGACTCAAAGTCCAACTGAAACCTGACTGGAGCTCTATCAATGTCCAAGGCAAGAGGTGGTGAGTCTGCCCTGCAGGCTGAGGACTGTGTAATACAGAGCAATTTTCCTTTCCTTGGTCCAGGGCTCTGGACAGTCTGTCAGGCCTGGAGGAGGGGCCGTGGGCACTGCCATTCGTCAGTGAAAATGAGGCTCCTCGTGAAGCTAACTGAGCAGCCTGTCCCTACAGTCCTAACCAGATGGAAGGGGTTCAGCCAGCCCCTGACCGAAGCTGGGGGGAGGGGAGGGAGACACTCACGTTACAGCAGTTGAAGGTGAGCTGCAGAAAGTCGGGGGGACAGTCTCCCACCATATGCTGGAACGCGTCATAGTCTAGCCCGAAGTTCTGTGGATAGGTATGGTAGGGTGGGCACATGGTGGACTGGTCATTAATCCCTCCACGCATCCCGGCCTGCTTAGCAGAGGCTGAGAATTGCCCCGAAGTAACCACACAGACAGTTCCAGCAACTCCACCCTGGGAACAACAGTTCCATAGCTTCAAAACCAGCCCAATCCCACTGGCACTGTGCGCGATGCCTGCAGCTCACCTCTGTGCGGGGAAGATAGTCCGGATCAGCCTGGATGCGGGCGATAATCTCACAGAGGATGATACCATAAGAGAACACGTCCGCCTGGTGGGTAGTGAGACCTCAGTTTCCTTCTCAGTGGGGTGAGAGATGGGGATTCTGCCTCTCAGGTCCACCATCCCAGGCCTGAGCCCTATTGTCTGTATTTCATTCAGTTCACTTACTGGGCAGCTCCCGAGGACCAGTCCTGCTCTTAGCAGGATAGAGGTCCTCACCCGGAATGTACAGGGTGATCCTGGATACCTTCTGCTAAGAGTGGATTCTAAGAAGAACCAGGCCCCAGGGTCCCCAGACTCACCTTTTCATTATAGGGCTCATCTCGGAGAACCTCAGGTGCCATCCAGAAGGGTGAGCCTACCACGGCCAGCTTCTCACTCCCCAAGCTGTGGTGTGGGGGTGGAGGGGAGAGTATATGGAAAATGAGCTTGCCACTTGTGCAATGGGATATCTGACCACTGGGAATTCCTCTCCCTGAAGGACAGGCACTAAGACTGACCAAATTTAGGGAGCTGGCATTGAGCTGTGACCAAGTTCTGGCCTCTGGGGAGGAAGCTGGAGTTTTCTCTTTGCTTCAGTCCCTTCTGTGACCCCAGTACCTATTAGGGCTACCCACCTGACGTCAGGAATCTTCTCAGCCAGGCCAAAGTCAGCTACCACTGCAGAGTAACCATTCGCATCCCTCTTTATCAGGCAGTTCTACGGTTCCCAAAGAAGAAGATAATGTGGCTCAGAAGGGGGACCAGCCAGCCATAAGGTTACCACCACTCTTCCCTGCCACAGGGCACCTTGGCCTCTCCTCCTTGGTGAAACCACACGCTTAGGCTGACCCCAGTGGTCAGACTTGGGGGCTCTGTCAGCCATGTGAGATGACACAGGCCTGGATCTTGGGTGGCTGCCCTAAGATTCATATGCTTCAAACAAATATTTATCTTTGCTTTCTATATACTAAGCATGGTTCTAAGTGCCAGAGATACCTCAGTGAACAGACATCTTTGTCCTCTTGGAACTTATAATCTAGTGGAGGAAGACAGACTATCAGGCCCCCGGCCTCCCATCTTCTTTTCCTCAGAATGCAGAGACCCAAAGGCTAGCCTGCCCTGGCCAAGCAATGTAAACGTTAAGACAAGTGCTCAGGCCTGCACTGCCTTCCACTGCCCACAGGATCACAAGCAGCTTCCTCTCCGTCTATGATCCGGCTCTAACCAACTGACCTACCCCCTGCCGGTCCCACGCACACATCTCCAGCCAAACTTGTCCCAGACAAGCTGGACTCCTGAAGCCTGAACAGCGCCCTCGGGCTTCTGTTGTTGCTTATACTGTCCCCTTCCATTTGGAGTGCTCTCCCAACCCCTTTTCACCTCAGAAGATTTCATGTGTTTTAAGGTAAGTGACCTTTCCACCCTGTCCTCTCCAGCTCTCACCACCCTCTCTCTCTTCTCAGCTCCTTTAACGCCTCCTCTCTGCCACTTCCTCTTGCAGTGTAGCAGGGAGCACGTTCTGGTTCAGGCCTTCCCTCCTCATAGCGCTCAACTCATGAGAGAGGCTCAGGATGCGCTCACTGAACAAATGCTGTGGTTCCCAGAGAAAGGACGAACCCAAATGACTTGTAAATAAACACAAAGCAGCAACCAGCTCTCCCCGAACAGCCGCATTCAAAACAGCCCTACAGCACTCATGCAGCAGGCACCCCCCTCCACCCCCTTCCTCCCGAGGCAGGAGACAGTAGGCATCCTTGGCTCAGGGACATCTCCGGGGCCAGCAGGCCCTATTTGACCCACACCTGCCCTCCCTCCTCCTCACCAGGCTTGGCATGCAGTTGCTGAGGCAGCGTCAAGTCACCTCCTGCTTCCTCCGCCTCAGGTACTAATCACCCCCTTCCTTTGGCCTCGACGTGATCATACTATTGTCCCCCCCGAGCTGGAAGGAGCCTGTGACTTCATCTTCTCCTACCCTGGGTCCCAGGTAGAATGCACCATCCCTGGCTTCCAAGCAGGACCATCCCTGTGCTTGTCCCGGCTTTGGCCCTCCCACCAAGTTGTGCTGGCTCAGCACCCCGAACCCCCTGACTATCGCTGTGAGAGGATGGACCCTAGGCCAGCTTGCCTATAAAAAAGCCAAAGCCCAGGCTATAGGGCACAGGCTTGTGACGGCAGTGGCAGCTCAGATCTGTCACGTATTTTTCTCCCCTCCTCCCTTTGCACCAACAACTCAGGCCTCTGTCTCTAAGGCTCAGTCTAAAGTCCTACCTACTATTTGCTGTATAGCCCTCAGAAACAGCCCTGTAAATTCAGCCTGCGGGCAGAGATAAGGAAAAGAATATGGCCACTGTACACTGCCCCTGTCAAAGCTGTGCGGTTTCCGCCCCAGATTCACGTTCATGACCATCTATGTCCACTCACTGCAAACCACCCACCCAGGGGTAAGTGACTTCACAGCTTCTCTGAACAGCTGACAAATGGCTAACACAGGGATGACCAGGGCGCCACAATATGGGACAAGGCGACCCAGCTTAGTGCCCCTCTTAGACCTTCCGACAGCCAACAGCTGGCATTGGAGCCAAAGACAAAGATGGGCTACTGCAAACCAAAAGAGCCAAACTTCAGGAGTCTGTATCTGAGGTCATAAGGAAAACATGGAAGAACCCTGATGGATTAGCCCCTGTGGGATTTTCCAGAAACTCCCAGCCTGCCCTTAAGAGCCTGCCCTTAATGGGGTCTAGGCTAGTGAGGTTTGGCTGGCTGTTTTTACTTTTTTACACACTTTCTTAGACTTTTTACTGTTTTACACACTTGCTGTTTTTACTTCCTTATCTCCCACTCATTCCTCATGGGTTTCTGCTGTGAGTTCCCAGAGAGGATACCAATGACTTCTATGGCATTCATTTCAATAGACAAAACTAGTTCTTAGATACTTGATCTTTCTGCTGTTGACATTGCTGATTACTTCTTTCAACACTTGTATATGTTGATTCAGGAATCTTATTAATACTGGGTGTGCAGGGGCACCTGGTGGCTCAGTCGGTTAAGCATCTGCCTTCAGCTCTAGTCATGATCCCAGGGTCCTGCGACTGATCCCACATGGGGCTCCCTGCTCAGTGGGGAGCCTGCTTCTCCCTCTCCCTCTGCCCCTCCCCCCTCCTCCTCCTCCTCAAATAAATAAATTAAATCTTTAAAACAAAAAATACTGGGGTGCAGAGAATAATCAGTTGTGGTCCTGGAGCTAAGAGACTAGCTATTAGAGGCTAGTTAGAGGCTACTCCTGTTCCCTTTTGATTCTTCTCTCCTGGCTTCTGTGACGCTACAGTTCTGGATTTCCTTCTCTACCTCAGGCTACTCTGCAGGCTCCAGTGCACGCACTTCCCATCGGATGCTCTCAGGGTACTCTCTTGGGCCTACATCTCTCAGGCTCCATTTGTGCTGATGACTCCAGAATGCACATCCTCAGACCTGACCTTTATCCTCAAGCTTCAGATGTGCATATCCACTCTATTTCTGGATAGCTCCTGGGTAACTCATATTCAACTCCATACATGGAAACCTGAAGTCACCTTTTCCCCTCAAAAGCTAAAGCTCCAGCTAGCTGTATTTTCATGTCAGCTGATACTGCCATTTTCCACCCAGTTTGCTAAGATAGCAACCTGGGATTCATCCTAGATTTTTCACTCTTAACTCCAACTAATTTAGCTTCTAAATATTTTTCAAATCAGGGGCGCCTGGGTGGCTCGGTTAACTGTCTGCCCTCGGCTCAGGTCATGATCTCAGGGTTCTGGGATCGAGCCCCCATAGGGCCCCCTGCTCAGAGCAGAGCTGGCTTCTCCCTCTCCCTCTGCTGCTCCCCCTGCTTGTGCTCTCTCTGCAGCTGTCTCTCTCTCTGTCAAATAAATACATAAAATCTTTAAAATATATATATAATAATAATAAATTTCTTTTCAAATCGGTCCCTCCCTCTTCATCCCCACTACCCGTGCCTTAGTCCAGGTCCTTCTCATTCCTCCCTGAATATTGCAATGCTCTTTTTTTTTTTAATTATTTATTTATTTATTTGACAGAGAGAGAGACAGCCAGCGAGAGAGGGAACACAAGCAGGGGGAGTGGGAGAGAAAGAAGCAGGCTCCCAGCAGAGCAGGGAGCCCGATGTGGGGCTCAATCCCAGAACCCTGGGATCATGCCCTGAGCCGAAGGCAGATGCCTAACCACTGAGCCACCCAGGCCCCCTTGCAATGCTCTTCTAACTGGTCTCTCTGGCTTGGTCCAAGCTTGATCTCCATAATCCACCTTCCTCGTTCCTGCCAGCATGACCTTAGTAAAATGTAAACCTGTGTTACTCCCCTATTTAAAAGCTGTCAGTGACATATTGTATGATTCCATTTATATGAAATGTCCAGAATGAGCAAATCCATAAAAAGTGAAAATGGATTAGTGGTTGCCCAGGGCTGAAGGGAGGAGGGACTAGAGTGTGGGGCTTTCATTTTGGAATGATAAAAAATTCCAAAATTAGATAGTGGTGATGGCTGAATATACTAAAAGCCACTGAAATATATACTTTGAAAGGGTAAATTTTATTTTATGTGAAGTATATCTCAAAAAAGCTGAGTGGTTTTCTTCATTTCCTGTCTAGAAGATTCAATCCAAGTTAGACAATATATGATCAGAGTCTTCTCTTTCCAACTCTTATTCCCTACTACTCCTCCCTCCCAGTCTGCACATCATACGGTTCATGCCACTATGCCTTCGTTTATGCAATTCCCTGTGTCTGCTCTGGTCGAGAATATGACCCCCAGCATGTGCACTAATAATAATTAAACTAAACTAATAAGTAGAATTCAATTTTCAAGATTCAGCTCAGCTACCACCTCCTCCAAGAAGCCTACTCTGTACCCTCAGGTTGGGTTAAACACCCTTTTTTCAAAGCATCCTATGCGCTGTCCTCTCTGTAACCTTTGCATCTACCATGTTATAATGAAAGTGTCTGTATAGTCCCTTCCTATGGCTAGACACTATAAGCTTTAGGAGAGCAGTGATGCCTTAACAGGGAGATGGCCCAGAGAATATTTCCTAGCCCCTTAGGTAAGGGAAAGATTGCCTGCTTCTGTCTATATGGTACCTAAGAATTGCAAAACATTTTTTACAAACACAGTCAAAACAACATTGTCAGGGGGGCAGATCCAAGATTTTTACATGTAAGATGAGAAAAAAGAAGTTTCCAACTATAAGTGGTAAAGACCCAGGTCTCCCAATTCTGAAGAGTTCTCCCATGATTCTGCCCTCCCCAGAAAGAGGCTGAAAAGCTCTCCCCCAGGGACTGCAAGGCCATGGCAGAAGCAATGCAGTCTTAAGAGCGCAGCAGGGGCCAGGGCCCACGCAGAAGGCAGCACTGTGTGTAATGCCATAAGACCTCTTCATCTGGGACTCCAGCCACTTATCTCAAATGCTTCCTAAACCCAAAGGCATCTAGTACAGTCCTAGCATTTGTCACCCAACTCGGACATGGCCCCAGTATAACTATGTGGCTACAGAGTACAAAACACGAAGCCCAGAACACTGTGGGGTTCTGAAGAAGCCAGACCAGTTTTCAGGCTGTGTGGAACACAAGGTCCGGTACATAAAGAACGAGGAATGCTTATTTCAAACGTGTCTTTGGGGCGCCTGGGTGGCTCGGTTGGTTAAGTGCCCAACTTGACTTCGGGGTCATGATCTCAGGGTTGTGAGACTGGGCCCTGCATCAGGCACTGTGCTGGGCGTGGAGCCTGCTTAAGATTCCCTCTCCCTCTCCCTCAGCCCTCCCCCCCCCCCCCCCCCCCTCTAAAAAAAAAAAAAAAAAAGGTATCCTTGCCTAGAGTAAGCAGCAGACATAAGGGAGGCTCAGACAGACTTCCCTGAGGTGAGAGGTTCCTGATTTTCAGGTTCAAAAAGGAGCCTAGTCACTACTGCGGCCTGGTTCCCGTTCCTCTGTGTCCCCTCCCCTATTAGAAGTCATCACACCACGGCAGAGAGACCTCTATGTTTGCCTCTTCAGTGACAGAATGCTCCCATTCATCTCTGTCTCAGACCCATCTCTGTCACAGACACACAGAAAGGGCTTAGCAAAAGTTTGTTATATGAAAGTTTGGGCAGATAATTGAAACAACTGGGCTTCTTTTCACATGTGTCAAAGGCATACACTAATCATACATTCAACTCTCCACTGTGGGGACTGAGCTGACAAGGGACTCAAATGGGTGGCCATGAATGCATTTCTGGAAGCCAACACAAATCGTTCAGAATTGGGCCAGAGCAGACACCTGAGAGCAGTTCCTAGAACAGCTGCATAGTCAGTATTAGCACTGAATAAAGCCGCCAGAGTAGAGAAATGTCAAGTCCATTTGTTAATGTTAGTTCCAAGCTAAAGCTATCTCTGCAACAAGATGGCTTTCAATGTGCCATTACCTCTTTCCCCTCACCCCCAACAAATTCACTCCATAAACCCAGTTAGGATCAGAGAGGAAAGGACTGATTCTACATCTCAAGAAAGGTTAAGAGGTTCTTTTCACAGCACAGAGAGATCAGAGCCTGGAATGCCCTCCTAAATGCCCCAGAGGCTGCTACAGTCCAAGTCTCCTAGAAGATTATCTGGTTTGCTGTAACGGGTCCCACCCCTTGCTCTCTATCCCACCCTGTGATCCCATATCTTTCCCACAGCTCTTATGTAATAACCTTCACATAGTTGTCTCCCCAACCAGACTAAGAGACCATCAATGATACAGACTGGGTTCCAGTAATTTCTATGTCTCCAATACTATGTCTTCTAATAGGCCAGTACGAATGGTTCCCAAAAGCTGTTGATAGTTTTCATCACAGAAAACAACAACAACAACAACAACAAAACTAGAGAGTGCCCTAACAACAGACACTCTATGTCTCTCCAGCATTCAGCTTTGTTCCTAATTCATGCTCTCTTCAGTCTCTGAAAATTGGCATTTTCTGCTCATAGTTGTGTGGTATAGCCTAAGACCGCAGCTGAATAGGCTTTTCACTCTGGAATCACCAGCGTGGCTTCTTTAGAGTCCGTGAAAAACCAAACACCAAAACCCACAACCAAGAACAGAGGTACAATTCACAATCCATACTCCTGGGGGGAAGAAGACCAGTGGTGCTTGCCTGCTCCTCGGAAGTCACAGTATTCAGCAGAAGCAAACTGCTCTCTTGGCCGCTCCGACAAGCCAACCTCACGTACAGTTGTACCAGTTACTCCTAAGCTACTGGTAAGAGCCTGTGTGGGGTGATTGCCGCTTCTCAATGGAGCTCATGAACTGAATATTACATATTTACTTCTTACTAAGTAAACTATCAGCATCACCACTGCACAAATCTGTAAACGGCTATTTCTTAGAATTACAAAATTAGACTGAACAGCCCTATCCAACAGACTTCTCACTTTTTTTTTTAAGATTTTATTTATTCATTTGAGAAAGAGAGCGCGAGCCAGAGCACAAGCAGGGAGAGGGGCAAAGGGAGAGAGAGAAGCAGACTCCCCACTAAGCAGGGACCCCTCCCCCCCCCCCGCAGGGCTAGATGCCAGGACCCCGGGACCATGACCCGAGGTGAAGGCAGACGCTTAACCAACTGAGCCACCCAGGTGCCCCGAGGCTTTTCACTCTTGAAAGCAGTGTTTCAGCAACCACTGACGTGTGAATCCTGCAAAGGCAATACTATTTTCAGGAATCACTCTGATAGGAAATTAGGGTTCCTTTTTCCTCTACTATAGGCTCACAATCACTTGGAAAAAAGCATCTGCTTCTCTCTGCCCTGGTTTACCCGCCTGGAACATGTTTCCACTACTGTAAGTCTCCTGTCATCTCTGGTCTGAGAAGCTCAGGCTGATGGTTCCTGTGAGGTCAAGGACAGAATCTGCTTTACAGATTGGGCATACTAAGGTCCCAAGAGCACTTAAGTCACTTGGAGAGGTGGGACAAACTGGGTCTGAGATTCAAAATCCAAGCTCTCAAGCAGATGTTTTGGCCTCTGTGCTATCAACTGCATTCTCTGAAAGAAGGCCAGGAAGCCCCTCCTCCGACAGGCTCTACGCTAGGTGCTAGGAATAAAAAGGTGAGGAAGAGGAGCACTTGTATACTAGTGGGAGACAACACAATAGAACAATCACATAATATGATGGAGACACTACTAAAATATAAGTAAGCCTTTTATTGTCCTTAAAGAAAGCAAGCTCAGATTCAAGGTTGGCAACGAGACCACCTGGAAACCTTAAAGCCCTATTCTGTCCCTTTAGCTTTATTTATCCCTTACGGACTTCTCATTCTTACGGCCACTATCACCACCAAACAGGTCTCCTGGGTGGGGCTGCTCTGTGCATGGCCATACAACCCTCTCCCTAATCCCTGCAACACAGTTACAATAAGGCTGAAACATTCAGACAAAACTTTACCAAAAGTTCAGAGATTAAAGGAGAAGGAACACAGACAGTCTCTAGAACTGGATGGTCTGGCTTATAAGATCCACTTGTTTTTCTTGAACTTGAGATTCCCCATAGTGCACCTCCCAACCTGTCTTCAGGTTGCAAAGTCATTTGTTCCCACCACATGGAAGTATCCTCAATACCTCCTTACAGTTCAGACCCAGGAAATCATAGCCCAGAGACACAGGGAGCTCTTTCTCCTAAATTCCTAATTTCTCATCTCAAGGGAATACCCACTCCCTATTAGGAAAACCAAAGGATAGTGGTCTTACCCTAAAGGTCCAAAGAGGTTAGTCATTTTTACAATATAACACGAAAAGCCCAGATAGAGCTATACTTGACACTTGCATGATGGGACAAACTGCTTTGGAAGCACAGAAGGGAATATGATCAGCTCTTAGGAACTCGCTGGGGGAGCTTTGCTCCAGAAAGCCTAGCCACCCTAACCTAGTGATCTTTCTTTTCCCTGAAAACCTACAGTCTGAAGCTGAACACTCAATTATTAAATGCTGCAGGCTGTTCTTTAATTATTTTCCAACAAGACTGTAAGTACCTCTAGGTCAGAAATTGTCCTTTTGTAATATTCCTTCATCCGTGGTGCCAGGCATAGGAGATATTCATGTGGGGGGGAAATATCTATGTGACTGATAGATAATTCATCAGGATCTCCCTCAACCTTGGAAGAAATGATGCTCTCTCAATAGGCTGCCAAGATGTGATTTCGGCGGCCTGCTCGAGGTGAGAGAAGGCTATCATCAACCCAAGGCAGTGTCTTGATATGACCCTACCCATTTGCCTAGAACAAGAGCAGGTTAGTCTTGATTTTCTAAAACATTCTAAGGAAGAAGAAAAGGCTAAGAGGGGATAAGATACCACCTTTCAGGTCCCAATAAAGATAAAGGACTCCTTATAACTAGGCCTCAGCTGGTCACCAGATTCCACTTGCTGTCTTTTTTTTTTTTTTTTTTTTAAGATTTATTTATTTATTTATTTCAGAGACAGAGAAAGCGAGTGAGCGAGTAGGGGGAGGAGCAGAGGGACAGAATCTTCAAGCAGACTCCTCACTGAGCAGGGAGCCTGATGTGGGGTTTGATCTCACGACTCATGAAACCATGACCTGAGCCGAAACCAAGAGTCAGACGCCCAACTGACTGAGCCACCCACGCCCCTCCACTTGCGACGTTAATGCTGCTTCAGTAACAGTGCAGCTCACTACAAATGGCCCTGCCACACCCAGGGGCCACACATCCACGTCCCCAAAGCTGTTTTCTCTGTAGTAGTTTATAAACCAATGGCCAGGGTCCCTCAGGGGCAGTACTGCTGTGTGGAACACGAGAACCATCGTGTGTGAGGTAGCCAAGGACTTACTGTTCTAGGCGTCATTGGCTCTGACAGTACAGCTTGCTTGTGTCCCCTCTGCAAATTTTGTCTTAAAAAAAGCTCCCTTCCCCCTCATTCATGACAGAAGGGGTGCAGGAGTCTGTGAATGCATGTCTATATGTGTGCATGTGTAGGTGTTGAGGGGGGTTGGAATTAAATGACAGCTATTCTTGGGCAAGTACGAACCTCCTCAATACCTCTCTAGAAGACTTTAACTCTTGCACAGAAGTCATATTAGATGGCTTATAGTTCCCACATCAATGATCAAACAATACTGTTTATACAGGCCTGGTCACGGTGGTGTCCTGGGCCACTTGGCCCTGAAGTGCCTGCCTTGTAGCATGGCCAACTTCCTCTAAAAGCAACTCTTTTCTAACCTGGTCACACAGCAATTTGGACAGCAAGAGACTAGCTGATGCCAAAGAAGAACTGGCAGAAGGGCAGAAACTCAATCACACAGATAGAAAATGGGTCAGTACGTTACAGCCCTCAAAACCTGCATTCAAATGACAAAACCAGTGAACCCCTGCTCTCAGTTAACAGCTACGTCCTGAAGCCACGAGAGAGAACTCTAAGACACAGGCTCCCAATTTGCAATGACTGCTGTCACTCCTATAGGACAGTAATCTCTTAACTCTCCCATGTCACCTGCTCCTGCAACACTCATTCAGACTGGAGTCAAGCATTAAGATTCTTAAGATATATGTGTTGCCTGGCTCAACACTAAAAGGTATCTGCTGTGAGCCAATTGGCTTTCTAAGGACTAGCTATACAGAGTATTATGTTGTATTCTCTGTGATTAAATGTTAAATCTATATGAGATCTTCATCATTTCAAAGCTCATTAATGATTGGTTTCTTTCTTTCTTTTTTTTAAGATTTTATTTATTTATTTGACAGAGAGAGACAGCCAGCGAGAGAGGGAACACAAGCAGGGGGAGTGGGAGAGGAAGAAGCAGGCTCTCTGTGGAGGAGCCTGATGCGGGGCTCGATCCCAGAGCACCAGGATCGATCCCAGAACGCGGGGATCACGCCCTGAGCAGAAGGCAGACGCTTAACAACTGAGCCACCCACGCGCCTCCTGACTGGTTTCTTAACATAGCTTTTTGGTAATGGAAGACAGTGTCTCCAAGAGTTGTGCAAGTACAGCCTTCATACCTTAGATGTGAGGTCCCGATGGAAAATGCCTTTGAAGTGAAGGTAGCTGAGGCCCACTGCTATGTCATAGGCCAGTTTCACCCTCACGGTCCATGGCAAATGCAGGTTACTGTCTAGCAACTGTTCCAGGTTTCCGGAGTTGATATACTGCAAAACAAAAGGAAAAACCCAGCCACCATTTGTCAGGAACGTTTAGGCTGGTGGTGAAACCATCAGAAAATAAATACCTAGAGGATAGAGATTCTACACTTTTTAATTTTTTTTAAGTTACTGAGGGTGTAGTTGGCATCCAGGCACTATGGCAGGCGCTGCACACGAAGACCCTTGCCTTTGCGGAGATGACAATCTATTAAGGGGTACAAACAGTATCCTGTGGTAAATGCTAAAATACCGCTTTGTACAGGTGCGACAGCACTATGACTGCAGAGGATAAAGTTACAAAGTCCATCTGGGCATATCAGAGGAAGCTATAGAGAGGAAATAAGGAGTCAAAAGGATGACCTGGAGGACCAGGAAAGAAAGACAATCCACACAGAGGGAGCAATATATGCAAAGTTATAGATTAAGGGCAAGGTGCATTCAGGAAACTAATTTACTCAATATGGCCAGAGTGCATGAATAGTAGAAACAGGTGAGGCCACTATACTTTGCTAAGATATATGGACTTTATCCTATCGGAACAAAATAAGCCTTTTAAGCAGAAGAGCAAAATGTTCATCTTTGCTTTTCAAAGAAAAGATTATTTAAGCAATGGTATGATTGCTGGATTAGGTGGAGACTATGGAGAAAGGTAAATAGGCAATTATTGCAATAATCTTGGTGCGAGGTCGGTAGCTCAGTTAAGGCGATAGTGCAGACGTTGGAACAGGGCAAGACTCAAGATACAGTTAGATGGCAGAGTTAAAAACAAACAAACACACACACAAAACTTGATGACTGTCTGGATGGGGGCGGGGACGGAACAAGCACAATGAAAATCCCTAGGTTGATCCAGGCTATTAGTCCCTGGATGCCATTATTCAATATCCACAGAATAGAGAGAAGGACAGATTTTTAGAAGAAGAAGCAAGGTTAAAAATAGTGAGGTCAGGAGTGCCTGGGTGGCACAGCGGTTAAGCGCCTGCCTTCGGCTCAGGGCGTGATCCCGGCGTTATGGGATCGAGCCCCACATCAGGCTCCTCTGCTAGGAGCCTGCTTCTTCCTCTCCCACTCCCCCTGCTTGTGTTCCCTCTCTCGCTGGCTGTCTCTATCTCTGTCAAATAAATAAATAAAAATCTTTATAAAAAAAAAAATAGTGAGGTCAGCTATGACATGTTGAGTTTAAGCACTTGTGGGACAGCCAAGGTAGATATGTCCTAAAAAGAGCTTAAAGTTTAGGAACAAAGACTGAGCTAAAGACCAACATTTAGGAGGCAGTAACATTGAGCTGAAGTAATCACTGATGCCAAGGGATGTATGAAGTTGTCCAGGGGTTAACATATGAAGTGAGAAATTAACAGAATCCTAAGGTATGGCAACATTTAAAGGAGCAGGCAGAGGAAGAACCAAGCAAGAATGTTACCATAGAAGCCCAAGAAGGAGAACATTCCAAAGTTCAGATGACCAAAAGTATCAAATGCCATACAGATCAAGTAAGGTGAGCATGAAAAGTGCCCACTGAACTTGCAACTAAGAAGTCATTGGCAACTATGGCCAAAGGAGTTGGTTAAGACCAGAGTTAAGACCAAAGTGAACTGAGGAGTGAACGGAAGATAAGGCTGTGGAGAAACTATGTGAAGATGTACTCTCTCAGTAAATTGGCTGTTCATCATTTCTACATACCCATGAAGGGCTGCCTTGCTTAAAAAAAAAAAAAAAAAGAGCAAATAAATGTATTTACATAGAGATGATAATAAGAGCAAGGGTAATAATAATAACAATAGCAACAACTAGTATTTATTTATATAGTGCTTACTTTGTGCCAGGCACTAGTCTAAGAACTTTACATTAATTATCTTGTTTAATCTGCACATAACCCTATGAATTAAGTGTACTATTATTCTCATTTTATAAACGGCATTTAGACTTTAAGAGCCAGGGCTCAAACCCAGGCAGTCTGGCCCAGGGTCCACATTCTTCCCCACTACATTACATTAGAGTTACAGGCCACAGCATCTGAGTCGAAGAGCCTCATACAGAACAGGAGCTCAAAAATTTTTACCAATTAGATCATGAATTTATTTAAACCTCACATGATATATTATCTCCCTCCTGCTTCCACAAGAGATAAAGGGGAAAATTCCTCTAAGCCTAAAATTAAGCTCTTAAATACCTATTTTGGGGGGTGATACTGAATTTTTCAAAAGACTAGGGAACCTAAAGGGATAGCAGGCAAGAGATCTGAATTTTAGTCCAATTCTGCCTCTTAATAACCAATTACCTTTGGACAAATCAACTAATGAGGCTATCCTTCAGCTTTCCTACCTATAAAACAGATAATTCCTGATCCATATAACTTACAATGTCATTATGTGAATCTAATACAAACATATGAAAGTGCTTAGAAAAATATTTAAGCGCCACATAATGAGATGTCACGATGTGGTAACATAAGCACCAAAAAGGACCAGCTGGGGGCAGCACGATGCAGCAGCTCAAATCCTCGGATGCGGTGGAGCAGGCTTGGCACCGCAGAGAATGGCTAAAAATAAACCTAACTTCTCAAAAGGGAAACCTGTCAATCTGCTTCATTCTGTTTTTAATCCATCTTGGAAATCTCAAAATGGGCATAACGACGGCATTAACACAGCGCCTTTCATCTCTTCACTTTAGTTGAATCTGTCCACGGTTCACATTTAAGGAGCTCGCTTGCTAAAAAGAAACTGAACTTGCAAACTCCAAGCCTATTGGGGACAACACAGTGGACGCTAATCATACAGACAAATTTCTTTAGTTCTGAGAGCCAGAAAGACCTAAAAAGGTGTTGGTTCACTTCCTTGATAATGGTGAGGATGCGACGTGAAGGCCTGACTTCAGGAGCCCCTGAGGTTTCCCAATGGAGGGCCAGGCAGAAAAGACTATGATGAAAAGGCTATATTTGCATTCTCTCTGGGCCAGGCTAAGCCAGTACTCTTGATTCTGGTTCAGAAAAACACATATTTACTCTTTTCAGCATGTCTCTAAAGACTTGAGAAATCCATAGATCAAGGCAGAAGGTGGAGAGCAGAGGAGAAAGGTGGGGCGCATCACACCACTAGTAGGCTCTGGTTTTTCCAGCAAGATGGAAGAAGCACAAACCAGGACCAGAGAAGGAAACTAAATGGAGTTTATTGTTAGAACCCATTTCTCTTGCTTGCCTTTGGTGAATATTTTTAGAGGGGGCTGATAAGCCTCTGGGCCTTCAGAAACCACAACTTCGGAGTGTCTCAAGACCTTTGCATGTATGAAGAAAGGAAGTTTGAGATCTGCCAACAAGGAAGATTTCTAAGTTGCTACACACTCTGTGTGCCCATTAGCTGGGACGTTCACTTCCCCATAAGCAACTCCCAGGGCAGGCTCAGCTGGTGTGTCCTCTGAACAAATCCCTCTGTGGGAAGCAGAGGCAAGATCAACTACACCAGCTTCCCAGAATGAGAGTAACAGCTGCTTCCGCTTTGTTTTCTTCCAGACCACTCCCTTGAGCAGCTCTACAAAACAACCTAAGGCATTGGCAATGCACTTAATTAACCTACTAGAGAGAGAAGTTTTTACGTTTTTTATTGTTGTCCTTTTAAACTTTCAAGTTCAGAAAACTGTAATATCAGCCCATCAAATGTGATAGGTACTTCAGTACCTCTTAGTGACTCTTCCCCAATTTCATCTACACTAAAACCTGCCTTTCCAACTCGTGGTCTAATAAAATATTATAACAGAGTTTTTACCATTTCATTTGTGTTTGATACTTGATTTCATTAAAGACTCTTCCTAAAAGGCAGTCAATAAATAAATGTGTGCTGGAGACTAAACAATATTACGTATGCAAGAAATCATATGTCGGGGCGCCTGGGTGGCTCAGTCGTTAAGCGTCTGCCTTCGGCTCAGGGCATAATCCTGGAGTTCTGGGATCGAGCCCCACATCAGGCTCCTCAGCTGGGAGCCTGCTTCTTCCTCTCCCACTCCCCCTGCTTGTGTTCCCTCTCTTGCTGGCTGTCTCTATCTCTGTCAAATAAATAAATAAATCTTTAAAAAAAAAAAAAGAAAGAAAAGTCAGGAATTGAAGCCAGGAGAATAGTTAGGAGGCTTCTGGAGTCATCCAGCTGGGAAGGTGTGAATAAGACAATGACCGCAAGAACGAAAAGGAGGCTAATATCTGGAGACAGCTGAGAGGTAGAAGCAACAGGATCTGGGGTTTAATTAAAGGCAGGGAGTAATTAAAGGAAATAATGCGTACAAAGTATGCCCAGCATAGTGCTTAGCTCATAGTATACAACTCACTCTTCCCACTATCAATATCTTATCTTCATAACCCCTCCCTGGGTTATTCCACTGGCTTTCTAACTAGTCTTCTTGTCCATTTCTTGTATCTTAAACAGACACAGCCCTCATTGCAATCCATGTTCCATAATACAGCCAAATACTCCTTCTGAAATGCCCACCTAGAGTCAATCCCCTGTTAAATTATTCAGTGATGCCCTATTACTGTTAGGATAAAACCCACAACCCTTACTTGGCATGGAATATGAAGCCTTTCACTCCTGCTTATACAGGTCTGACCCCTGCTTATTTGCACATTTGCACACGTTGCTGGTCCTTTTACCTGGAATACCCTTCCCTCACCCAGGCCTGGCTAATCACTCACTGTTGAGGATTCAGTTCCATTTTATGGAAGCCCATATGTAGGACTGGGAATAAGAAGGACAATCTGTGCAAAAGGAACACAAAGATAAAGTGCAGAAATTAGTAGTTATTCCTTTACTTTTTCCTGAATGAGGTATAAATAGGGAGAAGGGATGAAGCTAAAAAATAAAGATGGACGGTACAGTATAGTGGAAAAGCCCACATACCACGGAGTTAGACTGCCTAGGATGGACTCTCACCTGTGACTAGCGGTGTGACCCTGGGTTGGTCATTAAATTTCTTTAATACTCATCTATAAAATGGGAATAAGAATACTATCTACCCCCCTCAAAAAAAAGATTAGTACCTAACCTATAGAGTTATAAAGATTCAATCAATTGATGTGTAAAATGCTTAGAACAATGTCAAAGAAAGTTCTCAGTATATGTCAGTTGTTATCTATTGCTGTTACTATTTTATTTATTATTACAAATGTGTAATTTTTAGAGAAGTTCTGGAACAGCAAGATGAAACATCTACAGTTAATTTGTCAGATCACAGGGGCACTAAAGATTTACAGGTAGAGTATATTATGATCTGTCGTGTGTTGAATCATGTCTCCCCAAAAGATATGCTCACGTCCTAACCCCTGGTAATTGTAAATGTGACCTTTTTGGGAAATAGAGTCTTTGCAGATGGAAAATCAAATAAAGATGGGATCATACCGGAGTAGGGTAGACCCTTAGTCCAATAGGATTGGTATCTTTATAAAAAGAGAAGAGACACAGACACACAGGGAGAGTGTTATGTAATAAGGGAAGCAGAGATGTGACTGATACATCTATAAGCCAAGAAACACCACCAGAAGCTAGGAAGAGGTAAGGAAGGATATTCCCCTAGAGCTTTCATAGAGAACATGGCCCTGTCAACAGTTTGATTTTGGACTTCCAACCTTCAGAACTGTAGAAGAATCAATTTCTGTTGTTATAAGCCACCCACATTGTAGTGTTTTGTCATGGCAGCCCTAGGAAACTAATACATGCCCAAAACTACATTTTAGAAAGGTCATGCTGGTAGCAGGATAGAGAAGGAACTAGAGGAAGGTCTGGAGGGTACTGTGACAGTCCAGATGAGACATGACCAAATTCCTGACTTAGGCATGAAAAGGTGGACTAGAGTTAGAAAACGCAGAGATAGAGTCTAAAGGATATAGCAACTGGGTGGTAAATACGAGAACTGAAGGAAAAGAAAGGTAACTCAGAGATTCCAAACTCAGGTGTTTGGAGAAGATAAGAAGGGGTCCTATCATCTTACATTCCATCAGTAAGTCAGAAACACATCAGAAACCAGCATCAATGTCAAATAACCAAATCAGTGACTTGTCAAACCTCTGTTCTTCGGATAAGCCCTCCACAGATGAGGGCCCGGGCCCCGACCTAGTTTTCACTGAAGCCCAACAATGCCATTGTGCCAGCCACTGTATGTTTTTTGGTTGGCTCCAAACACAAAGGCTAGCAGACATCCCATCCTGCTGGCTTGGTTTGAAGAAGAAAAGCAAGCTTTGTTACTGCCCCGGGTAATTTCAGGACAGGCATCCCAAGAGCGCCCTGTGGGAGGCTTGTGCCCCCAAGGAGCCTCCTGTTCTCAGCTCGAGGTTCTGCAGCCACCACAAGCATATATCCCTTCATCTGCCAAAACCCGCATTCGCCACTGTTCAGGAGGTCCACTAGGGCTTGCCTGACTGAAACAGTCAGTAGCAACGAACTGACCCAAAAAGAAAGGGAACCCAAAATGTGTTTGAACATATTTAAATGTTTCACTCTCTTTGCCTTCATATATGTTTATCTACTGCCCAGAATACTCTTCTTCCCCTTCATAGCTTTGTTAACTCTTATTCATCCTCCTAATCCTAGCTCAAGTCTTCTATTTTGGAAAGCATTTCCTAACACCCTATTCTATACTTTGTGACACTTTAGCCCCCCGTATGCATTTCTACTATTGCTTACCACATTGTACTATAACCTTGATGGCAGGGACCAGGTCTTTCTCAACTTTGTGAGCCCAGTATCCAGTGAACAATAAATTGTTGAATGAACAAGTGAATAAGTACATTTAAATACATGCAGACAGGTTTTAAGCTCTCTCATATTAGAAGCCATTCCAATTCAATGTAGATCAAAAGGGAAGTGTGCCTTTAGAGAATTTTTCTGATAAATAGCATCCAAAACAAATATTTAATAATGCTTATTATTGGCATTACTGGCACCAGGCTGACTCAGTTGGTAGGGTGCGTGACTCTTGATCTCAGGGTTTTGAGTTAGAGCCCCATGTTGGGTGTGGAGATTACTTAAAAATAAAATCTTTTAAATAATAATAGTAAAAATGCCTACTATAGGGGCGCCTGGGTAGCGCAGTCGTTAAAGCGTCTGCCTTCGGCTCAGGGCGTGATCCCGGCACGCCAGGATCGAGTCCCACATCGGGCTCCTCTGCTGTGAGCCTGCTTCTTCCTCTCCCACTCCCCCTGCTGTGTTCCCTCTCTCGCTGGCTGTCTCTCCGTCACATAAATAAATAAAATCTTTAAAAAAAAAAAAATGCCTACTATATGGCGGATATTATGGTAACACTGGAAATAAAATGAAACACAAAACAGTACATTTGGCCACTCAGTGATATAAAATTCTGAGGATACTTTTATCAGACTATTGGCAAACTCCTTCAAGTGGTCAAAATCACATGGACTTAAAAAATATAACTGCGTGGGGTGCCTGGGTGGCACAGCGGTTAGGCGTCTGCCTTCGGCTCGGGACGTGATCCTGGCGTTATGGGATCGGGCCCCACATCAGGCTCCTCCATTATGAGCCTGCTTCTTCCTCTCCCACTCCCCCTGCTGTGTTCCCTCTCTTGCTGGCTGTCTCTATCTCTGTCAAGTAAATAAATAAAATCTTAAAAAAAAAAAAATATATATATATATGTATTTTGTTACATGTAAAACANTTAAGCGTCTGCCTTCGGCTCAGGGCGTGATCCCGGCGTTCCGGGATCGAGTCCCACATCAGGCTCCTAGGCTGGGAGCCTGCTTCTTCCTCTCCCTCTCCCCTGCTGTGTTCCCTCTCTCGCTGGCTGTCTGTCACATAAATAAATAAAAAATCTTTAAAAAAAAAAAAAAAAAGAATATGTTTGCTTAACACACCTGAAGCAGTAGGAGTGTTTTTCTATGCATGTAAGCTACTATAAACATCAAAATGACTGTTTACCTACAAGATTTGAAAAAGTGTGATTAAGCTTTTCCCAGATTTTTAACTCTTCCATCAAACATCTCATAATCAAAATCAAATTTGTTTAAATAAACTAAACATTAAAAGATAAATCCGTAGAATAAATCTTCTCAAAGAAATAAACTAAGAAATAGTAAGACTGTTCCCTTTACCCTGTGATGCTCTACTCACAATCAATGGTTGTAGACATGATTTAAGATCAGGCCGGGGCTCCTAACTACTTCATCCAGTTTGCTTTCGTATTCCCAAATCCATAAGGCTATTGCGTTCATGCTTAAAATTATTCTTACCTCCAGCATGCTACCCCACATCTACTACAACCCAGCACTCTGCAGACCCACATAGGAATCTTTGACATTCACCTGGTGACCGGGCTCAGAGCGAACAAAGCAATCCATTAAGGAAGACAAACACACCCTGGCTCCCCATCATATCTGAGGAAAAGGGGCTTGACAGTGGACAAAATGAAAATAGAAACCAAAAGAAGTGAAGTTTCTAATTAAGGTGATTTATATCAAAGGAACTGCATCTTCAAATGAACCAATCATTTCTTCTACCTACTCTGCCTATATTAGCATACCACTTTGCCTCGGAATAAGGAATAAATCAAGCAGAAGTTAAAAGAAGCAAACAAGTTTAAAGGGTATCTTCTAGTGGCAAACAGTAGGTGGAGGGGTAGAAAGGGAGGAAAGGTTTCCAACTTGCTATGGGAAGATAGCTTCCCACCCCAATAGTCACTCCAAGTGCAGGCAGAAATCTCTTCCAAAGGGTAAAGGTCAAATGGGTAACTAAATACCCTCATGTTCACAGAAATCCATGAAGACTACTACAAGTTACCAAAGGAAGGGGTGGAGACAGAGGACCCAGCCAGGTCTGGTTCTATTGCAGACAAAACAGATTTGAGGTCTGGTATATACACAAGTATCTATAGCCTCAAACAAGAAAAGAGAGCCTTCTCTTTTCCTTGGTTTCAAACCATCTCAGATGTCAGAATGATGTCCCCTCTTTAATGAGAGAATGAGAAAAATCAGGTGGTTAATCTTGAGTGTAAATCTGGATTTATTCTACCAACTTGTTTAAAATTATCTTTCCTGTCAGCCACTGGGACTCCCAGGGAAGCAGCTAATGCTAGTCTAATGCCAACTCTCAATTTAAGTAAAGCAGCAGATCTGGATATAATGCCATTCGGAAGGATTTTGGGGATTCTAAACTGAAAAAATGTTTTTTCCAAATGACAAGAAGCAGAGAAAGAACATATCACTCAATTCTGAAACGCTTTCCAAATAAATTCAGAAGGTCCTGACACATAATTAACTTCTTTTCATGAATTCATTGAAAACAGGTTCAATACCGTGTCTGGTAAAGTAGGCCCCCATAAATACTTGTTGAATGAACTAATGAATGAAGTGTCCCTAGCCATCTATCTACATATAGGGATTCCTTCTCCACACTCCATGAGTCAGCTCTCATCAGCTACCTCAGTCTTCAGGGCTTAGACCGGGAAGGTCTTGCTCAAGGAAGAGCCTTAAGTTGGGCTAAGAAAAAGACTGAGCCTGGTATTCTATAGTGAAGAAACTATGCCAATTACAGCATTATATTTAAAAAAAAAAAAAAAGGTTCCCAGGTAATATACACACAGCAGAGAAAGGAGAAATATTCCAGCTCTACTCCAAGTTTTCCACATCTCAGTAAATGGCACCACCACCTACCTAGAAACTGGGTACCATCTGATTTCTCATTCTCCTTATCGAAGTCACAGTCAAGACCTTGTGTTTATATTTTCCAAGACAGATCTTCACATAGATACCACCCCAGTCCAAACCATCCACATCTGTCATATAATCTCTAATATAAGTTTCTCCTATGGTTGGTCTCCATGCCCTCACTTTTGCCCCTCAACAATCTATTCTCCCCAGAGCAGCCAAGCTGCTGTGTTTTAAATGCAAATTGTATCATATTCCCTCCTATCAAAAACCCTTCTGGCTTCCTGCTGCATTTAAATTTCAAAATCCTTACCATGGCTTGTAAGACCCTGCATGATCTAGCCTCTGTCTTTTTCCCCAAATTTTAATGTTCTTCTATCTGATCTTCATGAATGCCTCCTTATCTTTTAGGTAGTGTCAGAAAAGTATTTGATGACGTTACGTACAAGATAAGTTAGTCAGGGGGCAAGATTAGTCTGGGTGGCTTAGTCAGTTAGGCATCTGACTCTTGATTTCAGCTCAGGTCATGATCTCAGGGTCATGAGATCCAGCCCAGCACTGGGCTCCCTGCTCAGCATGGAGACTCATTGAGATTCTCTCTCCTCTGCTTCTGCCTCTCCCCTTGCTTGCTCTCTCTCAAAATAAATAAACAAAATCTTTTTTTTTAAAGGTAAGTTAGTACCAGCATATGTCTACTATACTGTTCTTATTTATCTCACTTGCCATGATGGATAAAAATTTTTTTCAAAAGTACAAAGTACATATTCATAGGGAAAACAATGCCAAAGTCTACAGAATAACAATATGACAGAATATATCTGAAAGGTAAGCCATTCTAAGCCCCATATCAGACATCTTCCTTCTATAACGTCCTTGCAAGTAACCAAAGCAACCCATATTAGCTTCATCAAGAGAAATAGGTAGTGAAGAGACTAAGAACCACACTAAACACAACTGTTCTCCTTAACTGTGGTGCCCTCGGCTAACAGTCCAGCCTCCCAACATGTAACAACATTGTCTTTAACTTTCCTGACTTGATAGAAAAGCAGTGCCTGAAGAAACCCAACTAATCCTTCTAACCTGACCCCTATCCCTTCAATGACCTGCTACCTATTTCTTGCTAGTGGTAAACAAAACAGAAAACAGCCCTAGTCCTCATGGAAATATGGGAGAGAGAGAGACAATAAACAAACATTCATATAAATGAAGAGTTATATGTTATATGTTATAAGATGTGCTACAATGAAAGAAAAAAGAGTGCTAACAACGAGAATTAGAACCCAACTCACAATCTGGAGGTAGGGAGGTCATTAGGAAAAGCCACTCCAAAGAACTGAAAATTTAAACTAAGACTTAAAAATTGAGGCGTTAAGTTGGGTAAAAAGTGGGAGAATCACTTTTCAAATTTTATCTCTCTAATTCTCGCTTTCTTCTTACATGAAATAGCAGTAATAACGACTATATCTCACAGGGTTGTCGTAAGGATGAAAAAAGAAAATACATATAACACTTAACATTCCAGAAATAACAGCTATTTCTTTAATGAGTATGTCTGATTTTAAATTTTTTAAAAAAAAGTTTGGGGGGGGCACCTTGGTGGCTTAGTCAGTTGAGACTCTTGATTTTGGCTCAGGTCATGATCTCAGGGTCCTGGGATTGAGCCCCAAGTTGGGCTCCATGCTGAACATGGAGTCTGCTTGAGTATTCTCTCCCTTTCCCTCTCCCTCTGCTCTTCCCCTTGCTTACTCTCTCTTTCTCTCTCTCTCAAATAAATAAATAAATAAATCTTCAAAAAAAAAAAAAAGTTTTTTTTAAAGTGTCCCTGGTACTGCCAACTACGATAAATTATTGGTTTAAAAAAAATGAAATATTTTCTTATCCAAAACTTTCGTTGACTTATCAGGTAAGCAGGATGTCTATTGTTTTATCTGTATTTCCAAAAGTCCAGTGCTCAGTTCTGTTCCTTCTGGGTGTACCAGAAATACATGTTTGACTGACGAGCTAATCTGGATGGAAAATAAGTTGTTGAGCAAATTAGTTACAGAGTCAAATGATGACTATGCAAGAGGTGTTATAATTAAACAACACAAAAGCCATTTAGAAATGATTCCATTCATGAGGCAAGAGTTCTAGCCATTCGTACAGGCCCCAAAATACATTTTTAAATGTATTTTTAAAAGAAATTTTTAAAAGAAAATTTACCTCCACTTTGGCATAAAATGTGCTTCCTTTTGCCCCTATTCAGTCATTTAGTCAATATCTCTAAAGTGGCTTCTAACTACAAAGTACTGCTGGGAGATCAGGAATACACAGATGAGTAAAATACTACCCCTATAATAACCAGCAACTAATTGGTTGTATAAGGCACTTTCATAGTTACCTCATTTGAACCTTGCAACATCCCAAAACATTCTTGTTATCCTTTTTAAAAATTTTTTTATAAATGAGGAAATCAAGCCTAGAGAATTTAAATAATTTGCCTATGGTTATTCAACTAGTAATGGTGGAGTCTGGATTTTTACCCAAGCCTTTTGACCCCAAAGCCTGGGTTTCTTCTACTCTGGAAGCTTATATTTATATAGGGAAACCAAAGAAAAATAACTTTAATACATGACAAAATGTGTAATAAGATGTATATGTATATGTACACACACACACACACACACACACACGAGAAGAAGATCAATGGAAGGGCCAAATTTGGCAAGGAGGGGGGAGCAAACAATGTCAATGAAAGAATCAGAAAAGGTTTTATGAAGAAATAAGTGGACTTTTGAGCCAAGTCTTGAAGAGAAAGAAGATTTCTATAGGATAAAGAGAAAGAGTACATTTGAAGATAAAAAAAAAATGAATAAGGAGGCAAAAAAACGCAGACCATGTTTAGTAAACACATGAAAAGTAGTTTGTCTGAAGGACAGAGTACTTGTTAAAGAAGACCTAGCAGAAAAAAGGCAAGATGATGCTAGAGCACAGAGGACTAGGATGCCAAACTGAGAGTATCCGAATTCCATGTTGTTGTTGTTTTTTAGAGATTTTATCTACCTACCCATTTGACAGAGAGAGACAGAGAGAGAGAACAAGCGGGGGGGGGGGGCAGCAGAGGAAGAGGGAGAAGCAGGCTCCCCGCTGAGCAGGGACTCCAATACGGGGCTCAATCCCAGGACCCTGGGATCATGATCTGAGCCGAAGGCAGTCACTCAACCGACTGAGCCACCCAGGCGCCCCCTGAACTCCGTGTTTTAAACCTAGCTGTGCACAGGATAAGCTAGGCACTTTATAAATTCATGAAATTTTTAAATACAGACACCTAGGCCTCTTCCAAGACTTTAATTCAGTGGGTCTTGTGTGAGGTCCTGGCATCTGCACTTTCTAAAAAGCTCCTAAGCAATTCTGGTAAGCAACTAAGGTTATAAAACTACGCTATAATCAATGAAGAAATCACTGAAGGTTTTGAGCCAGAAAATGCCACTGATTATTCACAACAAATATGATAAGCAGCTATCATTTTTCAGGCTTTATACTAGGAAGCAACTGATAACAATGTAAATAAAATGGTCCTTGCCCTTAAGGAATTTATAACCTACATACATGAACGGTAAATAAAAATCAATGATAAATACTATTGTAATATTGAAGTAAATAGGAGGGGTACCTACCCTTAGGATATCAGAAAATAAGAGAAAATAAGTTAAGTAAGAGTTCGCCAGGCCAATGGAAGATGGAGAGGTTGTGTTCTAGGCAGAGAGAAGAGCTGGTACATAGGCCCAGAAATGGAAAAGGTCATGTCCCATTGTGGAACTGAAAAAGTTCACATAATTGAGACAGCGGCAAAGAGGTCAGAGAAGTGAGCAGTGAGGCCACACAGACAAGCAGTAGTAGGATCAGATGTTTTGACTTAACCCTGAGGACAATGAGGAGCCACAGAAGGGTTTATACACGGAGAAACAAAATTAGATTTGGATTAAACACTGTGCTTCTGTCCATCAACAGATGAATGGATAAGTAAAATGTGGTATATATTTACAATGGAATATTTTCATCCTTAAAAAGGAGGGAAATCCTGTCACATGTTACAACATGGATCAACCGTTAGGACATTATGCTAAGTGAAATAAGCACAAAAAGACTGTCACAAAAAGACAAAATGCTGTATGATTTCACTTTTATGAGGTACCTGGAGCAGTCAAAATCATAGAAACAGAAAGTAAAAGATGAAAAAGATCTGGAGATCTGTTGCACAACAATGTAAATGTATTTAATACTATCTACTGAACTGTACACTTAAAAATGGCTAAGATAGTTAAAATATATATTTGTACTTTAAAAGGACCACTTGGCTGGCAACATGGGTAGTATGGATTTAAGGGGAGAAGAAGACTGATAGACTAGTTAGAAGGTTATTGCAAGATGGTGGCAGAAGGAACTGGTGTAAGGTGAATGGATTCAATATAGGAAGAAGGTAAAGTGGACATGGTGATTGATAAGACCACAGAAAGTGGGAGAGGTTGGGGATGAAGGAAAAGAGAACTATCAGCTAAATAGTAGAAAGGCTAAACACTATACTAATACTTTTACAGGTTATTACTTTAACGTTTATTAAGCAGCTACTTGTGCTACACGTACAAGAAGGCTTTAGACAGGGGCGCCTGGGTGGCTCAGTCGTTAAGCATCTGCCTTTGGCTCAGGGCGTGATCCCGACGTTCTGGGATCAAGCCCCACATCAGGCTCCTCTGCTAGGAGCCTGCTTCTTCCTCTCCCACTCCCCCTGCTTGTGTTCCCTCTCTCGCTGGCTGTCTCTCTCTCTCTCAAATGAATAAATAAAATCTTAAAAAAAAAAAAAAAAAAGGAAGGCTTTAGACAATTGTTCTGCCATCTTCATAGACTAGCTTCTCTTTTTCGAAGTTGACCTAAATAAGCCCTTGACCGAAAGTGTCTGCTTAATTATTTGTTGAATAGAAAATAAGCATAAGCAATTACTACAGGAAGGTGAAATGTGCTAAAATGTACTATATAAGCAAATAATGGTGACCATGATAACAAGAAAAGACCAACACGAAGAACAAGTAAACACAGAAAGTGCAGACAGCGATGATGTATGGGGTGTAAGGAATGCTGAAATGCCCTTGAGTAGCAGGAATGTACGAGAGGTATATTGGGAGACCACCCTCCTTCCACTGTCCTTCCATTCTCCTACAGGATCCAAAGTAGGAACAGCTAGCTCTCAAGGGCCTACAAAGAGACCCAGTTGCCGTGAATGATACCACTTATCAAGTTAAGAAAAGCACACCTGTCAAAACTTCTGTTAAAAACTGGTTTACAGTAAACTCAAAAAGAGCTCTATAAATTCAGTTGCCACACTAGTCTCACAGTCATAGAGAGGATTAGGAGAAAGATTAGCTAGAAATCCCCTAAAGTGTTTTTCTAAATCCTCCTGCTGTCCTGTCACTACCAACACTGAGAAAAGATGCATCAAATGGATGGACAAAACCACCTTGAAAGAGACAAATGTTTTTGTGGCAAACAGATTAACTGCTGTAAGTTCAAGTGTGGGAAGCAGTATTCATTCATTCATCCATTTATCCACTCACTCAACTAGTATTTATTGCATGCCTTTATGTGCCAGTTGCTGAAGACTCATTAGTGAACAAAATAACCAAGCCCAAGGAGCTTAAAGTCTAGTAAACACAGGATTGTAGTCAGCCAGAACTTGATTCAAATTCCAGCTCCATTACTTAGCTAAAAAGACCTTAAATTAATTTCTTTCTCAGCCTCCAGATTCCTCATCTGTAAAATAGGAGAAACACTACCTATTTTATGGTATTTTGTGATAATTAAACAATATAGAGAGAGAGGGAGAGAATGAGAGAGAGAAAGGGGGAAAATTAGCGAGGCCTGGAACATAGAAAGCATTTAGTTAAAAATACAGGCGGTGCCTGGCTGGCTCAGTTGGTAGCACACGAGACTCTTGATCTCAGGGTCATGAGTTGAGCCCCACGTTGGGTGTAGAGATCCCAGGAAGGAAGGAAGGAAGGAAGGAAGGAAGGAAGGAAGGAAGGAAGGAAGGAAGGGAGGGAGGAAGGAAAACAACTTAGTGATTTTTTTTCCCACTATTATTACTCAGGAAGTAATACAGCAATTGAAAATGCCTCCTTCCAAATCAGTGAAATATTTTCTAATGAAAAAGTTGATAAACAGGATCTGAACAAATAAGGTATCAGCACTCAGAGTACTCCTTGGAATCCCTGTGATCTATGAAGCTACCTCCACTTGGATGTCCAACAAATATTTCAAACTCAACCTGTTCAAAACTGACCTCTCCATCCTCTCCCATCTTGTACATCCTGTTGTCTTCCCCATCTCTATTAATAGCAACTCTATTCATCAGGTGTTCTGAACAAAAACCTCAGAGTTATCCTTGACTCCCTTTATCTTCTCACACTCCACACCTAAAGCATCAGTAAAGGCTAGTTTACTCTCAAAATAGATCCAGAATCACCAGCAGCACTCTGGTCCAAGTTATCATCATCTCCCAGCCTTTTTGCATAGTCTTTATTTATTGCACAGTCTCGACCAGTTCTCTCTTAACTAGTCTTCCTGCTTTCACCCTTGCCTCCTTTTCAATCTATTCACCTCACAGCAGCCAGAGTTATTTTTGTAAAAGATAAGTCACATCATGTCATAGCTCTACTCAAAAACCCCCAAAGACTTTACAACTCAGCCTGAGCAAAAGCTGAAGCTCTTGCAGTGGTCTACAAGACTGTGTGATCTGGCCCGCACTTCCTCTCTGACCCCCTCTACTATCCTTTTCACTCTCTCCGCTGCAGCCACGTCACCCTCCATGGAGTTCTTCGACCACACCAGGCACATTTCTGCCTATGTGTTTTTGCACTTGCTGTTCCCACTTTCTAGAGCACTCTTTCCCCAGATACTCATACAGCTAGTTCCCTTACCTCCTTCATTTGTGCTTCTTCAGTGAGACCTTCCCCGACCACATATTGAAACTGCAAACTCCACAGCACTTAAACACATATATTGTAATTTGGTTCCTATGTAGTCTAACTCTCCTACCCACACCCCGGCTGATCACAACGTACGTTCCAGAGGGCAGAGATTATTATTTGTTCATTATTATATTCCCAATGCCTAGAAGAGTGCTACATACATAGTAGAAGCCCAATAAATATTTTTTGGGTGAATAAAAGAGCCAGAAGCAAGCTAGCAAGTCAGGGGAAAGCTACTTTAAGAATAAAGTAAACTAAATGAACTCTTCTATTATTTGTGGGTTAGACTGCCAACCTCAGATTCTTGTTTCTCAAATGTCATAGGGAGTTACTAAAAATAAGGGCAGAAAACATGTGCTACAATTTATTTAGAGATTTTTTTATTACTAAATGACCAAACCAAAAAATTAAATAAAAGCTACCTTTTTCAAAAGTAAAGATGCCACCAGGTATTTATAGGAACATGTTTAGCTATTTTTACAAGTATAAATGAAACAAACTTCTAATTGTGAAAGGACTTGAGATGTGACATTTCACACTATTTCTGACCTCAAGCTCTTTCCACCAGAGCTAATTCAGCTTTCTGAGAGCTGGGTCTACACTAAACAACCAACTATAAACACCTTAAACATATACTTTGGGCCCAACCACACAAAGCATTATCATTGACCTTATTTAGGAGACAGAGCTCCATAAGAGAGCCTGGGATTTGACATAACTTGGAAAGTGGGAGGGGAAGAGAGATAAGGGCATCCCACGTCCTGGAAGGCACATCTAAGGCCAGCATGTGTAGAAGACAGCAGAAAGATCCTCCTAACTAAAGGGAGGGATATATATTCTGAAATCAAATAGAGAGAGTCTAGAATGCTAAACAGAAGTTTCTAAGAATTTTTTTAAAGATTTATTTATTTATTTTTGAGAGAGTGGGGAGAGAGAGAGAGAGAGAAGTGGGCGCAGGTGAAGGGGGGAGGGGCAGAGGGAGAGAGAAATTGAAGCCGACGCCGCACTAAGCGCGGAGCACCACACAGCGTTCAATCTCACAGCCTTGAGATCATGACCTGAGTGAAACCAAGAGTCAGACGCTCAACCGACTACACCACCCAGAAGCCTCTAAACAGAAGCTTTAAACAGAAGCATCACATTATCAAGGTATACCTAATGGATTATTTGAGTAGTGATATACCAAATTAAAGCAAAGAAAGATTAGAGACAGGAAAACCAGCCAAAGTCTTTGTAGGAATCAAGACATGGAATAACATCATGGCGAGAATGCAGAGAAAGAAGAACCAGAAAGACATCATGAAGAAAACAAAAGGATTGGGAACTGATTAAATTCAAGAGATGAGAAAATATGAAAACCAATTCTGTAGTTATTTGGAGGAATAAGTATTCTAACAACAAAAAATGGTAAGATTGAAACGAGTGACCTAACTGAGCTGTTGTATTTGAAATATTAGTAAAATAATTGAGTGGAAAACAGGAGATGACAGAAAAAAAGAATATGAACTATAATGAGTAACAACTATTAATACATAAGGAGATGCAAGAGTTAACAGCAGGGAGTAATGGCTGGATATTTAAAAATAGCTTTTAAGGAAGGACATAGTAAGAAATTTCTCACTACCCCAGTCACTAAACACTGAGTTCATGAAAGACATCGCAGTGGAATAAAAATGGTCAGTGAGATGTAAAGTCTAATAATTCCCCTCCCGGTGGAATCAGACCTGACCAAGAGAATGCAGCACAAGTGACATTCTGGAACTTCAAAGGTAGGTCATAAGAAGTCTTTCAGCTCCCACTTGGGAGGCCTATACCTCTCTCCAGTCACCGTATACAAAGTCCAACTATCCTGAGATCACCAAGCTATGGGAAGCTCAAGCCATATAGAGATGACCTAGCAAATGAGACACCATGCAGTGAAAGAGAGGGGCCAAGCCACCTTCATTCACCACGGCACCAGGCATGCGAATGCAGCAGCCATCCTGGAAGTGGGTCCTCTAGCTGACACATGTAGATCAGAGACCCAGCAAAGCCCTTCCCAATTCCTGACCTACAAAATCACAAGCAAAATAAAATGGTTGTTTTAAATCACTAAGTTTTAGGGTAGTTTGTTATACAGCAATGAACAGGGGAATAGGCTTCTTTTTTATCCTGAGAAGCCCAGAGCCTAGCAGACTGCCTAGCCTACAGCAGATTCACTGAAAGTGGTATGTATAAAGTGAATCTCTTTCTTCCCTTGCAGATGCTAATTCACAGTCTGTCATCTCTCCTAACCTCACCATTCCTTTAGAAGTCTTGAGTCACAGGGGCAATCATTGTTGGTACATCTGGAGTGTCCTCTTCACTATCATGTGGTAGAAATAGTCTCTTCAAAGCCACCCCATGCTTGAAAGATAGGTATGGCTATGCTGCAAAAGTTAACCCAAGGCAGGCACCAGACAATACTGCATCTGGCTCAAGGTAAATAAGGCCAAGAGAATACTCTGTACTGGGCCACACGGGAACAAAAAAGAAGCAGGCACAACTAACAGCAATATCACAGCACACCAAGAAACTAGAATCGGGGTCTGGCTGCTCATTTTTATAAATAATGCATGAGTTTGGTCACTGAACCAACAGAGTTTCCTTTCATTATAAGCCCTCTGATTATATAAGACTTCTTATAAGTCTGACAAAAAACAACTCAGAAACAACATATATCAACGCACATAAACAAGGAATTTCCAAAGTAACTACTCTTTAAAAAAGAAAGAAGGTGTATAGTGGGGGTAGAAATGGTGAGTGAGAAGAAGATGAGGGCTATGTGAATAAAAAGTTCTTTTCAGCCACCTGCAGGGCTGATCCATTCCCTCATGAGCTAAGAGCATTTCTTTTAGTACCAAGTATCTGCCTGACTGAAGTCACTTTGCTGTAAAAAGAATGAATCACCTCACCAGCCAAGCAATTGCTGTGTTATGGCTGAGTGATTCTTACTGGAACCATGGGAAAAAAGCATAGTTTCTCCATGGTAGAGAAGGCAAGAGAGTCCCCAAAACATCTGCCAAGCAATTCTTTTGCTGACTCTTTTAACCAAAGAGTACTGTCACTTGAGATCCCTACCCGACAACCTTATACCCCACTCATTCCCCAAATTTCCAATCTTCTAGGCACTGAAAGATTCTGCACAAAGAGGATCCCTGAACTGTTTGATTATGAGGCTATTTCCCTCTTTGTGCCTTTCTTTTTTTTTTTTTTAAAGATTTTATTTATTTATTCGACAGAGAGAGAGACAGCCAGCGAGAGAGGGAACACAAGCAGGGGGAGTGGGAGAGAAAGAAGCAGGCTCACAGCGGAGGAGCCTGATGTGGGGCTCGATCCCATAACGCCAGGATCACGCTCTGAGCCTAAGGCAGACGCTTAACTGCTGTGCCACCCAGGCGCCCCTCTTTGTGCCTAGAAAGAAGACATTATGAGATGACACATAATTTGTCTCGAAGCATCTCTCTCTTCTGTCTTTGACAACGCTCCACACCTCCATCTTGGATATGGAAGAGAAAACATACAGCATGTAAGCTGGTCACTGCTACTTCTTGAGTAGAATGACAGCCACCTTAGGATGAAGTTGACAGAGCAAAGTGATGGAAAGACATGGGGTCTCTAAATAACATCTATTTAGCTGCTGAATTAAACCAACCCCTAACCTAATAAGCTACCGGAATTCCAGTTATATTAGTCATTTTGTTGTTTAAGATCTTTTGACTATTTTCTGTTACTTGCAACCAAACACATTCTAATATATCCAAAAATCAGGAAATATCTTTTCTAAGTAACCCAAAATATAAAAATAGTTAAAATCAAATTCTACAAATACTACACATGCTATACATACAAGAACCCGTGGGGATACAGATAAGCACTTAGCACTGTGGATAATATATAAGTGAATTAAGGACAGTGTGTTATAATGGAAAGGGTATAGGCTTTGAAGTCAAATGAATCTGGATCCAAATCCTACTTTGGAAATTCTCTTAATTTCTCTAAGCTGAGTTTTCTCATCTATAAAATGGAGAAAATACGATTACAGAATTGTGAGAATTATAGCTAATATATAAAGCAGCAAGCATAGCACTTAGCCTACAGTAGGTGTTTAATAACTAACTGGTAGCTATGATTTTTATAATGGGAGAAAGTCTTTGCCCTCAAGTAGGGTAGAAAAGACAAATAATTAAGATTTTTTAATTGGGATATTTATAGGATATGGGAGATTGCAACAGTGGTTCCAATTCTTCACCCCTTACGGAATCCATGCCCTTTGACATAGAACTTTGCAGTATGCTCCCAGTGTGGACCCAGGTGTGTGATTTGTTTCGTCCAGTGGGGATGCTGGCCAAGCAAACCTGACTATAAGCAGAATCATGAAAAGCACTTGTGCAAATGGCTGGCATACTCTTGCTGTTCTGGTATCATCACATCCAGGCTAGTCTGCAGATCCCAGAAGAAGGGTGAGAAGCAACTGGAGCAAAGCTGTCCCAGCAAAGCCCAACCTAGATCAGACCACCAGCTGACCAGCCAGATGCATGAGTGAGCCCAAGTGAGACTAGCAGAACTGACCAACTGGGCTCAGCTCAGCTCAGCCCTGCAGGTATACAATAAATAAATGTTTATTGTTGTATGCTTTTGAGGTTTTGTGGTTGGATATTACATAGCAATAGCTAACTAATATATAGGGTTATATTCTCTGTCTTTAAAAACTGAAGATTTTCACTTCTTTGATACTCATGACCAAATGAAAGACAACGTTAGGGTTTCCTGAGTCAGACATACTTACGGAGCATATCTACTTGATACAATATGGATTCTTAATTCAACTCATTAAACTTAAAAGGTTTTGTTTGATCTCTTATCAAACTGTTTTCTCTTTTTTGAAGATTTTATTTATTTATTTGACAGAGAGCGAGATAGCCAGCGAGAGAGGGAACACAAGCAGGGGGGAGTGGGAGAGGAAGAAGCAGGCTCCTAGCAGAGGAGCCTGATGTGGGGCTCGATCCCAGAACGCCGGGATCACGCCCTGAGCCCAAGGCAGACGCTTAACGACTGCACCACCCAGGTGCCCCCAAACTGTTTTATCTTTATCGAATAACTCATTTGCTTAAAAACTCAGAAGTCTATACTTAACTATAGGTAAAACTATCTATAGTAGTTGTAGTACCTAACTGACAGTTCGAAGTTCAATTAATGTCTACAATTTTATTATTTTTTAAAAGATTTTATTTATTTATTTATTTATTTATTTATTAGAGGGGAGAGAGAGAGAGAGAGAGAGCGTGCGCAAGCAGGGGGAGGGATAGAGGGAGAAGCAGACTCCCCGCTGATCAGGGAGCCTGACTTGGGGCTAGATCCCAGGACCCCAGGATGACGACCTGAGCCAAAGACAGACACTTAACTGACTGAGCCACCTAGGCACCCCAATGTCTATAATTTTATTTTTATTATTATTATTTTTTAAAGATTTTATTTATTTATTTGACAGAGAGACAGCCAGCGAGAGAGGGAACACAAGCAGGGGGAGTGGGAGAGGAAGAAGCAGGCTCCCAACGGAGGAGCCCGATGCGGGGCTCGATCCCAGAACACCGGGATCACGCCCTGAGCCGAAGGCAGACGCTTAACGACTGTGCTACCCAGGCGCCCCCAGGTGTCTATAATTTTAAAGAAGAGGGGCACCTGGGTGGCTCAGTCATTAAACATCTGCCTTCAGTTCAGGTCATGATCCCAGGACCCTGGATCAAGCCCCTCATCAGTCTCCCTACTCAGCAGGGAGCCTGCTTCTCCCTCTCCCACTCACCCTCCTTGTGTTCCCTCTCTCGCTGTATCTCTCTCTGTCAAATAAATAAATAAAAATCTTTAAAAAAAAAATAAAGAAAGAAGAGTCACAGGAGTGGTTCAAGCCCAGAAAAGTCCAGATCACTACTGTATATGAGAAATACTCTTCCTAATAATATCAATATTTTATAGGCACTAACAAGAGCTATGTTTGTCTGCTATAATTATTGACAAACTATTTGAAGAGAAATAAGGAATGGTGTTCACATTATTATAAAGAACAGCATTCCACGAGTCAAGAAAAATCTACTAAATGTCATCTAAGTTCCCAGTGCTGTGCTAGATGTTATTAGTAATTTATTTTTATAACCCTTAGTGAAACCAATAGCTGTGCTGCCAAGTCAAATTATAGGATAAACATAGGATTCCCCAGAGATCTATGCCATGACGGCCTTTGCTTATCCCCTTCTGAAAATAACCAAGAGCATTTGGATATTTGGACTGCATGACCATCAGCCTATTAACATAATAATAAAAATTATTTATGTTATAAGCTATGCCAGTATCTTACCAATGATACTGGAAATACACACTCTTTCACAAAGCAGGCACTATATGTTATATATGGCTATGAAAAGCTAACAAACAACAGAAAATATTATTTAAGTGTAACAAGGCCTAAAGAATGCTGCATTAAGATCATTCATTTCTGCCATTTCCATTACACCCCACTTCTGAATTTGCAACATGATCACAGATTTTAAAGCCTTCAAACCCAACATTTCAAAGAACAATGATATAGCCAGGGAGTACAACAAATACTTTAACAATTGTTAGTGTCAGAGCTCTGGCAGACAGAAGGCTTGAGAGAATGAGAGAGTTTTGTCTTTGAAGAATTTATAGACTCACTCCTGAGAAAAGAAATACACAAAAAAGGTTTTTTTGATCTGGAATGCTGGTTATGGGTGTGTTCATTTGTAAAAATTTAGTGAGCTGTACACATTTCATATGTGTGCTTTTTCTGTTATGTAATACTTCAATAAAAAGTTTAAAAATTTTTAATAACATTAACAGTAGTACTGAACAACAGTATTAAATACAAAATGAAAAATATTGACAATTCAAGGAGTTCAGGAAGGACCAGTCAATGTTAATAATAAAAGCTGTAATAGTTGGGGCACGTGGGTGGCTCAGTCAGTTAAGCGTCTGCCTTCGGCTCAGGTCATGATCCCAGGGTCCTGGAATCGAGTCCTGCATGGGGCTCTTTGCTCAGTGGGGAGCCTGCTCTCCCTCTGCCTGCCGCTCCCCCTGCTTATGTGTGCTCTCTCTCTCTCTTCCCCCTCTCTCTGACAAATAGATAAATAAAACTTTTGAGAAAAAGGAGAAAGAAAAAAAAAGCTGTAATAGTTAAAATGTATGAACCAGTTACTATATGCCAGGCACCGTGCTAAATAAGCATTTTATAAAATCCCTGTGAGATCGTCATTTTATCAGCAAGATCTGCCATAATTACTTACTCCCTCCTCCTTGAAACTCCTTCCTTTCCATTCCAGGCCAATACACTCTCCTGGTTTTCTTCCTAACTCACTAGCCACTCCCTCTCAAAATGCCCTTCTCCTCTGACTTTTAAAATTGAAATACTCTGGGGCTCAGACACTGGTCCTCTTCTCAATCTAGACTCCCTGGGGCAGAAACTATATTTCCATTTTACAGATGACAACAGTGAGACACAGAGAAATTCATATCTAGGTAATCAAGATGTCAGAGCCCATGCTCTTAACTACCTCATTATTCTGCCTTCTTTGGCCTTCCGTAAAAGAGGCAGGACAGAGCTACACACATTCCACATTCTGGTGCCCTCAGTAACTGAGAAAAGAGACAAAGAGTGAGGTATATGGGTCCTTCTGTCATAAGATATTAAGGACGGATATCAGGCACCCAGCCAGCAGGAAACCAATAGTCACAAGTTCTGTTAAACAATTTTCCTTCCTAAGTTTCTTCACTTTTTTTTTTATTTTAATTTTTTTTAAGATTTTATTTATTTGCCAGAGAGACAGCCAGCGAGAGAGGGAACACAAGCAGGGGGAGTGGGAGAGGAAGAAGCAGGCTCCTAGCGGAGGATCCTGATGTGGGGCTCGATCCCAGAATGCTGGGATCACGCCCTGAGCCGAAGGCAGACACTTAACGACTGCGCCACCCAGGCACCCCTCTTCGCTTTTTATTTTGGAACTTACTTCCCAAGGAAGATTGGGAACACTTTCTGGAACATAGATTCTCAAATCTAGATACTCACTTAAATAATCTGGGGAGCTTTTAAAAATACATATGGGCCCTATGAAGACCTACTTAACCTAAGAGATTTCAGGAAACTGTGTTTCTAAGACGCACCCAAGCAAATTCTGAAGCTGACAGCTCAGTACCTGAATTTAGGAAGCCTTTATTCTAGAGAGGATTCTCTGGTCCTCAGAGGCTAAGTAGTGACTAAATAGTGACTTCTGCCTAGGAGAGGCTGAAAATGAAGTGAGTCTGGAGAGGTAAACTAATTCCAAGGAGTAATAAGACCAATCAAGACACTACAGCAGTGACAGTGGAATTCTAGATCAGGACACCAAACATTTATGTTTGTTACCATGAAAGAGTCTGCAGCCAAGGGATGCCAACCCTTAGCTTAGGAAGGGGTCATCCAGGCAGCAAGAATCAATATAATATTTGAGCACTCATATTCTCAGTACTCACAAAGTAATATGAGGGAATCCAAGGGTATTAAGAGATACAACCATTGTCCCCAGGCAAGAGAAGAAAGCATTGTTAACACTGCCATTTTTGCATAAATATAAATGCATATACAAGTAACAATTATTATAGAACCAAAAATGGTGAAACTAAGGCAAAGAAGCCATTTCAGTATGCTCACTTAAGTCTTACCTCTGTAAGTGCATGCAACTGTCCTTGATGTACACACACACCCATGAACCTATGAAACAAAACACATTTTTTTAAACAAATGAAAATACCACAACTGCCATATTGAGAAACTAGTTTAGTTACTCATGCATTAGAAACAATTCAATACCTGTGAAGTCTCCTGGGTTCCTGTACAACCCTGTAGCCTCTCTAACTTTGATACCAGGCTGGTAAATTTCTAAGTTTACCATGAAACATCTGGTTGTGGCAAGATCTAGTGGTAAAAAGCAACTGTGGAAGAGAGAAAGGAGTAAGCCTTAAAAATAGCATGGTGTATTAGAAAAGGCACCAAAGCACCAAACTGGAAGTAAGGAAACGTGATGCTGGTTTCAGCTCCACTACTATCTGACTACACACTCACCAAAATTTTAAAAAATTAAAAGAAAGAGAGAGAGAGAGAGAGACTAACCCTATTTGAAGTTCAGTTTCCTCATCTAGAAAGTAAGTAGGTTGGACGACCCAAACTGAGGTCTGTAATTTATAAACTACCAACTATGAGAGAGAGGGGAAAAAGGAACACATTTGCTGGAAAACAAAGAACTAACTTCTTAACATTAAAAGAACTTTTCCAAATATGTTAAAAAAAAAAAAAAAAGGGAACCCAGTATAAAAGTAAGCAAGGGGTGCCTGGGTGGCTCAGTCTGTTAAACTTCTGCCTTCAGCTCAGGTCATGATCACAGAGTCCTGGGATCAAGCACCCTGTTGGTCTCCCTGCTCAGCAGGGAGTCTGCTTGTCCCTCTCCCTTTGCCCCTCCCCCTGCTCATGCTCGCTTTCTCTCTCTCAAATAAATAAAATCTTTAAAAAAAAGAAAGAGCAAGGGGCGCCTGGGTGGCACAGCGGTTAAGCGTCTGCCTTCGGCTCAGGGCTTGATCCCGGCGTTATGGGATCGAGCCCCACATCAGGCTCCTCCACTATGAGCCTGCTTCTTCCTCTCCCACTCCTCCTGCTTGTGTTCCCTCTCTCGCTGGCTGTCTCTATCTCTGTCGAATAAATAAATAAAATCTTAAAGAAAAAGAAAAAAAGAAAAAAAAAGAAAAAGCAAAAAATGTATATAATTCACAGAAAAAATGTCTAATAAAAATATCAAAATGCTCTAATTCACTCATAATTAAAGAAATACACATTAAAAGAAGAAGATACTGCTTTTTAAATCTATCAAATGAACAAAGATTAAGATTGATCATGCTCAGTGTTGCCCAGAAGGTGAGAAAACAGGAACAGGAAACATTGTTAAATTCTTGGCACAATTTTTTCTTTTTTTTCTTTTTTTTTTTTTAAAGATTTTATTTATTTATTTGACAGAGATAGAGACAGCCAGCAAGAGAGGGAACACAAGCAGGGGGAGTGGGAGAGGAAGAAGCAGGCTCATAGTGGCGGTGCCTGATGTGGGGCTCGATCCCATAACGCTGGGATCACGCCCTGAGCCGAAGGCAGACACTTAACCGCTGTGCCACCCAGGCGCCCCTTGGCACAATTTTTTCAACGGGTAAATGATTATATCTAGCAAACATTTTAATTGCTCCAACAATTTCACTTCTCAGAATTTATGTTACAAATATATCCAATTTGGGTACATATAAAAGGACATTTACTTCACACTGTATATCTAAATACCCGCCAATAAAAGACTAGTTAAGTATTTACAGTACATTCCTAGATTGGAATACTATATAGCCATTAAAAAGAATGGACTAGATCTTTATGCATGGATATGGGAAGATATCCAAAATACACTGTTAAACAAAAACAGTGAGCTACAAATCCCATTTATATAAAAAAAGTTTGTATATTAATAGAAAATGTCTAGGAAGCACTAATAATAATATATGATGTCATTTATATCTGGAATCTACAAAACAAACAAAACAAGACAAAAACAGACTCATAAATACAGAGAACAAATTGGTGGTGGTTGGGAGGAGCACCGATGGGAGAAACAGGTGAAGGGGATTAAGAGGTACAAACTTCCAGTTATAAATAAGTCATAGGGATGTAAAGTACAACATGGAGAATATAGCCAATAATATTGAAATAATTTTGCATGGTGACAAATGATAACTACACTTATGGGAAGCATTTCATATTATATATAAATGTTGAATCACTATGTTGTACACCTAAAACTGATATAATATCGTATATCAACTATACTTCAAATTATTTTATTTTTTTTAAGATTTTATTTACTCATTTGATAGAGAGAGAGAGAAAAAAAACACAAGCAGGGGCAGCAGCAGGCAGAGGCAGAAGCAGGCTCCCGCTGAGGAAGGACCTCAATGTGGGACTCGATCCCAGGACCCTGCGATCATGACCTGCGCCGAAGGCAGAAGCTTAACCAACTGAGGCACCCAGGTGTCCCTCAACTATACTTCAATTTAAAAAAAGAAAAGAAAAAGAAGACGGGAAGACACTTGAGAAATATCTGGGGAAAAGGCCAGGTAAACACAGAGGCAGAGATAGGAGTTATGCTGCCATAAACCAAAGAATGTCTGGGGTCACCAAAAGTCAAAAGAAACAAGAGAGGATTCTCCCCTACAGCCTCCAGATGAAGTGCTGCCTATCAACACCTTGATTTCAGACTTCAGAACTGTGAGAGAATAAATTTAGATTGCTTAAAGCCACAAGTTCATGGTACTTTGTTAGGCAGTCCCAGGAAACGAATACAATGCATGACCGATTTTCTACAAAGGTAGGTGCAAAGGCAATTCAGTAGAGCAAAAATAGTGTTTTCAACAAAGGGAGCTCGAACAACTGGATACACATATACAAACAAACAAATCCGATTAATACCTTTTAGCATATATAAAAATTGACTTAAAATGGATCATAAACCTAAACGTAAAACCAAATCTATAAAATATCTGGAAGAATTCATAAAAGAAAACCTTTGTGACCTTCTATTAAGCAAAGGTTTCTTAGACATGACGCCAAAGCATAATCTATAAAATTAAAAAATGATTAATCAGACCTCTTTTTAAGATTTTATTTATTTATTTGAGAGAGAGTGAGCGACAGAAAGAACACAAGCAAGGGGACCAGCAAGGGGAGAGGGAGAAGCAGGCTCCCCACTGAGCAGGGAGCCTGATGCAGGGCTTGATCCCAGTACTCTGGGGTCATGACCTGAGCCAAAGGCAGATGCTTAATCAATGAGCCACCCAGGCACCCCAATTAATTAGACATCTTAAAATTAAAAAAAAAAAAAAAGAGCACAAGATTTTGAAGATTATTTATTTATTTATTTGAGAGAGAGAGAACAGAGCGTGTGAGAACACGAGTCCGGGGCACGGAGGGAGAGGGAGAAGCAGACTACCCACTGAGCAGGGAGCCCAATGAGGGGCTTGATCCCAGGAGTCTGGGATCATGACCTGAGCTGAAGGCAGATGCCCAACCGACTAAGCCACTCAGGTGCCCCATCTTGAGCTCTTTTTAAGATGCTGTTAAGAGAATGAAAAGACAAGTCATAGACAGCAGTGCATGTGTCTAAGAAAAGATTCATGTTTAGATTTTTTTTAAGATTTGTTTACTTATCTTAGAGGTGGGAGGCGCAAAGGGAGAGGTAGACAGAGAATGCCAAGCAGACTCCACACTGAGGACAGAGCCCAACACAGAGCTTGATCCCACAACCTGGAGATCACAGCCCGAGCCAAAATCAAGAGTCTGACGCTCAACTGACTGAGCCGCCCACCCCATGTTTTTAGATTTTTTTAATCTCTCAAAATATAATAATAACCCAATTTAAAAAATAGAGAAAGACTCAAATAGACAATTCACTAAAGAAGAAATACAGATGGAAAATAAGGACATGAAAAGATGCTCAAAATCATTAGGGAAACGCAAATCCAAACCATAAGGTGTACTATACACCTATTAGAATGTCTAAAATTAAAGACTTGGAGTACCAAATGTTGGTAAAAATGAAGAGCAACTGGAATACCCACACAGTCCTGGTGGGAATATGAAATGGTACAACTACTCTGGAAGACAGTGAGATAGCTTCTTAAATAAACATGTACCTATGATCCAGCTATTCCACTCCTAGGTATTTAACCCAAAAGAAGTGAAAGCATATGTCACTACAAAACTTGTACACAAATACCCATTAGCAGTTGAAGGAATAAAACAAATTAGTGGTATTCACACACTAGACTACTCAGCTACAAAAAGGAATGAACCGGTGATATACGCAACAGCAGATAAATCTCAAAATAATTATGCTGAGTGAAAAATCTGGACCCAAAAAAGTACATACTGTACCATTCCATTTATATAAAGTCTATAAAGTAAAATGCATCTATAGTGACAAAAGGCAGATCAATAGTTGCCTGAGAGGGGTGGAGTTTATGGGGGTGCAAAGGGGAGAGAGGAAATTTTGAGGGAGGATGGATATGTTCACTACCTCATGGTGATGGTTTCATGGGTGTATATACATATGTCAAAACTCACTGCGGTGCACCCTTTAAATATGTGCAGTTTATTGTACGTCATTTAAATCTCAAGAAAGCTATAAAACAAAGAAGAAAAATAGTAAGTGGTACTGACGAGGTAAGGGGTAATTTTTATTTTTCAGTGTACACACGTTATAGTTGAAGTTTTTTCAACCAACAGGTTATATTTATATATAAAAATAATTTAAAAATAAAAACCATAAAAGATGATTATTACTGATGATGATCATTAAAGTGGGAGAAGATAAATGTCACAAAGCCAGCGACAATTGTGTTTGGGTTGCCAAAAAGGAAGTCTTATTAACAATGCCCTCAAGGGGTACCTGGGTGGCTCAGTTGGTTAAGCGTCTGACTCTTGATTTCGGCTCAGGTCATGATCTCAGGGTTGTGAGATGGAGCCCGGGGTTGGGCTGCGACTCAGTGGGGAGTCTGCTTGAGATTCTCTCCCTGTGCCCACCCCCCACCCCCGCTCATGCGCACTTCTCTCTCTCAAATAAATAAATCTTAAAAAAACAAAAACAAAAAACAATGCCCTCAAGTCTCAAGTAAGCTCTAATTTAGAAAGGCAAAGAAAAGGGGAGACTGACTACAAGTGAGAGTAAAGGGAAATCAGTGACAAGGCTGAAAAGGACCATAAAGTTCCATGAAGGCAGAGTCCAGGTCATACTCTTCCTTGTGTTCAAAGCACCGAACAGTGCCCAGCAAATAGTATGCACGTGCAGTAAATGATCTTTGAGTGAAACGGAACTGAGTGAGGGAGAATGAGTGGCTGTAACATCACAGCAGAGTTTTAAAGACATGCCACTTTGACCAAAATTACAAATGTGGAAATTTCAGAGTTTCTCCAAAAGGTGGTTTCTGGACCACTAGTTTTCTCTAAGTACATCCAGAGACTTGGTGGGAACTTGAGAAAGGAAAGAACCCAAGGAAAGATGTAGGCAGTACTGAAAATAGGATGCAGGAGCCAATGATCATTTGAAACTTACCTCTGGCTTGGGAATAAATGGGAAATGAATTGATAAAGAGTTAAAAGTCTCTGAAGTTAGAGGGTGTGGACTCAAATCCCACCTCACTCTACCTTTTCCCTCTCTATAGGTAGAATAACATTGCCCAGAACATAAGGCTGTTGGAAGAGATTAAATGAAATTATGAATATAAAGTTCATAGCACAGTGACTGGTACAGAGTAAGAGTTCAAAAAAAAAAGTATCATAATTATAACTTAAACGTGGACCAGGTAAGAATCAAATTCAGTCACAAGGTGACTGGGCAGAAAAGCTTATTTCTTTTTCTTTTACAGATTTTATTTTTAAATAATCTCTACACCCAAAGGGGTTCAAACTCATGATCCCAAGATCAAGAGTCGTGTGCTCCACTGACTGAGCCAGCCAGGCACCCCGAAAAGCTGCTTTTTATGTGCCCACTCTCCTCTTCATTCCCTAAACTTGTCCCTACCTTCACTTCCTGCTCTGGAAAAATGGTACATTTAACTTCATTCGTCTGTCAGTTTCTTTACTATGAAAATCACTACCTAATATAGAAGAGGGTGAGTAGGAGGAATGTGGGGCAGGTAAAAGTCTAACAATCAACATAAGTAATACAGAGTGCTGAAAGACTGAATCTGGAATGCTGGCTGTTTCTGGCCAGCATGGCCCAGTGTCTATGACCTATGCAGAAAGAGCATCAAGAATGTCAGTTACTGTCAGAAACTAGTTGGGTAGAAATGAAGAGGCTGGGAGCACTTGGGTGGCTCAGGCGGTTAAGCGTCTGCCTTCAGCTCAGGTCATAATCCCGGGGTGCTAGGATCGAGCCCCACATTGGGCTCCCTGCTTAGTGGGGAGCCTGCTTCTCCCTCTCCCTCTGCTGCTCCCCTGCTTATGCTCTCTCTGTCAAATAAATACAATCTTAAAAAAAAAAAGAGGAAGCTGTAGTAGAACAGAGGAAATATGGACAAGATGAATGAGAAACTAGTTAATCTGAGGGAGTTGCAGTTGTTACAGGTATTTTTAAAATAGGTCACTCTTCTCTAAGTATCTGTACAACTCCCCAGTCATTGGAATTACAAGAATCAGCATGCCATTTGTTTATTAAACAATTATTTTTTAATTTACTTTTTATTTTTTATTTAAATTTTAGTTAACATATAGTGTAGCACTGGTTTCAGAAGTAGAATTTAGTGATTCATCGCGTACATATAACGTCCAGTGCTCAATCCAACAAATGCCCTCCTAAATGCCCATCACCCATTTAGTCCACCTCCCTTCCAGCAACCCTCAGTTTGTTCTCTAATAGTTAACAGTCCCTTACAGTTTGCCTCCTTCTCTGTCTTTATCTTAATTTATTTTTCCTTCCCTTTCCCTACGCTCATCTGTTTTGCTTCTTAAATTCCACATGTGACTGAAATCATATATTTGCCTTTCTCTGACTGACTTATTTCGCTTAGCATAATACCCTCTAGTTCCATCCACATCGTTGCAAATAAGCAATTCTTTATTGAGTGGCTACTATGTGCAAGGCTTTAGGGACAGGGCAGTGAATAAAACAAAGTCCCTGCTCTCACAGAACTTTCATTCTAGGGTTCTTTCTGTTGGAAGGCAACTGTAATAGAAAGTTAAGTGGGTATTTTGCAGAATGTGGCTAAACTGTATGTATAAATAGCTGTTTCTAGTGAGCCTCTCATAGAAAGGATGCTTCTCTTGAGATTAAATGGTATCCCCACCTAAGAATAATTCTATTCCCAGGGCACCTGAGTGGCTCAGTTGGTTAAGCATCTGCCTTTGGCCCAGGGTCCTGGGATCAAGCCCCATGTCGCAGGGAGCCAGCTTCCCCCTCTCCTCCCCACTCATGCTCTCTCTCGCTATCACTGTCCCTTTCTCTCAAATAAATAAAATCTTTTAAAAAAAGAATAATTCTATTCCTATTACTCCACCATAGCAAAAGGAGATAAAGTAAATATGATAAGCTACATTTCTTTCTTCATTATGGCTTTCCAAACTATAACAGGCCCTACCAGGGGTGGGCTAACTATGGCCCACTATTTGTTTTTATAATTTTTTTAAGACTTTATTTATTTATTTTTGCATGCACGAGAGAGAGAGAGAGAGAGAGAGAGAGAGAGGACACAAGCAGGGGGTAGAGGCAGAGGGAGAAGCACTCCCCGCCGAGTAGGGAGCCCAACGAGGGATTCTATCCCAGGACCCTGGGACCATGACCTGAGCAGAAGGCAGACACTTAACCAACTGAGCCAACCAGGAGTCCAGTTTTTATAATTTTTTATTGTAACACAATCATGGTATTGTCTGTGGCAGCTTAGTTGGGATAGAGACTGTAAGACTTGCAAAGACTAGAATATTTACTGTCTAGGGCGCCTGGGTGGCGCAGTCGTTAAAACGTCTGCCTTCGGCTCAGGGCGTGATCCTGGCGTTCCGGGATCGAGTCCCACATCGGGCTCCTCCGCTACGAGCCTGCTTCTTCCTCTCCCACTCTCCCCTGCTTGTGTTCCCTCTCTCGCTGGCTGTCTCTCTGTCACATAAATAAATAAATAAAATCTTAAAAAAAAAAAAATAAAAAAAATAAAAAAAAAAAAAGAATATTTACTGTCTAGTCCTTTACAGAAAAAGTTTGCTGACCCTTGCACTAGAGCATAGGGATCTATCCATTCCCATCTAGGGGAACTTAAGCAAGTTACTTAATCTTTATAAATCTCAATGTCCTCATCTGCAAAAATGGACCCAAAAATAACACCATCTTAGAGGCTTGTTAGGAGAATTAAACTCAACAGTTCAGGTATAGTATTTAACAATGTCTAGCCCATGCTCAAATCAAACTTAGTGGCTTTTAATTTATCATTATTAATGATCCTAAATTATGCCATTCCTTACATGGCTATTAGGGTCACATTTCAAAACACAAAATATGTCATTACCGTCTTCATAACACTTCAATGGCTCCCTTCTGCCTATAGAATAATGTTGAAATTCCTTACCACAGTATTTAAAACTTGATCTGCTCCAACTTATCTTTGGATCCTCATATTTTCCCATGAGCCTTATTTTTTGTCCATCTCTTCATCTCCTCTGGTTCTATCCTACAAATATACTTAAATTCCCCCATCTTAAAAAATGCTTCTCTTTCCCCCTCCCTAAAATATATTAATTCACTCTTTTCATTTGTTACCAAACTTTTAATAGGTTACATTCACTATCTACATTTCCTTCACTCATTCTTAAACTCATTATAATTGGCCTTCTGCCCATATCACTCTTTTGTAACTTCCTTACTATGAAGGATTCAGAGTTTTATTTATTTCTGCATTTCTAGTACCTAGTACAGTATCTGGCACATAGTAAGCAAGCTCTCAGTAAAGATTTGTTGAATGGCATGAATGATTTTTATGACTTACAAACTTAAATTCAAGCTCTTCTCTGAGTTGGAAGACTATTTTATTTCATTTTACTAAAAATCATCCTTCCAAGATCAGCTAAAATTTCATCTTCTCTATGCTGATCTCCTGGATATCTTCAGCTAGTATTATTCCTCTCTCTTCCTCCTCCTCCCCCCAACAGTACTGCTATACACTTTTCACCCTGCTTTGAAAGACTGCTCATAAGTGTAACTGAGGGGGTCCAGGGTCTGCAGTAAGACTGCTTATATTTGAATCCTGATTCTGCCACTTCATGATAACCTCTCCGTATTTTAGTTTCTTCACATGCAAAATGGAGGTATTACTATTACTTAACCCAAATGGTTAGTATGAAGATGAAATGACATAACTTGGGCTCCCCGAAGATAACAAGCTCTAGAATATGTTAGCTATTCTTCTTTTAACATTTCTAACTCTTTCTTCAGGCTGGAATATAAGAAAGGTTTTCAAGAATACAGATCTCTTCTCATTTGTTTCTATATACAGTGCCTGATACACAATGCTTTGCACATAAGATACTAAACAAACACTTCTTGAATGCAAAAGCAATAATCACCAAATTAGCTTGACAATGTAAATTCATTTTCTAAGAAAGAACATTTAGAGGCAGGTACAAGGCTGGAAAGCCAAGAGGTATTTACTTTATTTAATCAAATATTTATATAGAAGCTAGGCAATAGGATTCTACTAGCAAAACAATGGCTATATTTTAAAGTCATGGGCCGCCTAGAAGCTGAAAAGACCTAGTTTGGGTGTGATATACCCTTGCTTCCCTTCCCCCACAGGCCCACCATTCACTATGACCACATCATCCACAGACATGTCACAGCCAGCACATTCAGGCAGGCACTGGCTTCATGTGACGGTTTTCTGCCTACCTTCTCCCCACCCCCGACTCCCATCACCACATCACAGTGGTGCAGCACAACTCTACTTCTATGTGAAACTTTTCTGCCTGACCTCCTCAACCTCATTTCCTTTCCACCACCCACCACATCCAAAACAGTGTCACCGAGCTCACAAGCTAAGACAGGCATTAGCTTTATACTGGAAGAAGAGCTCGAGCAGAGTTCATCATTCTAGTTGCTATAAAAAGCATATACTTTAAAAGGCAAATACTACTCGTACTTAACAGGGAAGTGATATATCCTTAGAAAAGTATTTAATGTCAACAGTAAGTTTTTACTGAAATTATTATTGCTAATTATATTAAAATCTAAGTTGTGGATGAAGCCTCAAATCTTTTTTGGTATGAGACCAGACCTAAAAAAATACATTCTGAATGATTCTTACCCCCGACTACCACCACCCAAAATCATGCCAGCTAGAATTATTTGGCTCAGAAAGAGAGCACTTTGTTAATGCATATGCTCTAGACTGAGTGATTACTGAAATTTATTATTTTTAGTTTCATATTACACACACACTCATGTTAAGAAGTAGGAAGAGTTGTTGTTTTTTAAACCAACGCTTCCTAAATTATAGTGTGCAAACAAATCACCTGGGAATTATGTAAATCACAGGCTCTGATTCTATAGGTCGGGGCAGGGGGAAGCTGAGAATCTGAATTTTTTTTTTAAGATTTTATTATTTATTTGAGAGAGAGACAGAGAGACGCAGAGAGAGTGAGAGGGAGAAGCCGACTCCCTGCTGAGCAGAGATCCTGATGTGGGACTCGATCCCAGCACCCTGAGATCATGACCTGAGCCGAAGGCAGACGCTTAACCGACTGAGTCACCCAGGTTTCCCGAGTCTGAATTTCTAATAAGCTCCCAGCTGATGCTGATCCTGCTAGATCCCTGGACCACATACTGAGTACCAAGGCTCAGTCTACACAAAAGACAGCTGATCACCCAATCTAAAGTTAGTAAGACCCTAAGAGGAAACTCCCAACTCTGATACTACTAGTAAACTAGACTTTGACCAGAGACTTAATTTGCCTTAGTCTTTCTTGTAACATGATTTACTATTTTCCATAAAGTGTTATTACCATGCTTTTATACACCCTTTGACTTTTCTCAGACTGTTTCCACTGCCTAGAATGCCCCTCCCCTCATTTCTACATAGTTAGATTCACCCACCCTCAAAGCCCCGTTCAAATACTTCCTTTCCCACAAAACAAATCTGGCTCCCTCCAAGTAGGAGTACTTCTGAACTAGCATGCTTCTGAACTACCAAGGCACTCCATCTACACCACTCTCCCATGGCATCATCATTTCCTACCTTTAACAATGTTTTATAAAATGAAATAAATTCTCTTGCCTGTCATATGACAGTATACAAATACTTGCTGGGTAAATTTAAAACACGATTCTGACCACTCAAAAATTATTGAATGCCTACTATGTGTCAGGCACTGGTAATGATTTTATGATTATGATAGCAACTGATTCTTAAAGAGCACTTACTATGCAGGCATTGTTTTTATATTATATTCATTTAATCCTCATAATAATCCAATGAAGTAATACTTTTTTCCTCCCAATCATATTGATAAAGAAACTTAGGCTCCGGGGCGCCTGGGTGGCTCAGTCGTTAAGCGTCTGCCTTTGGCTCAGGGCGTGATCCTGGCATTATGGGATCGAGCCCCACATCAGGCTCCTCCACTGGGAGCCTGCTTCTTCCTCTCCCACTCCCCCTGCTTGTGTTCTCTCTCTCTCTCTCGCTGTCTCTCTCTCTGTCAAATAAATAAATAAAATCTTTAAAAAAAAAAAAAAGAAAAAAAAGAAACTTAGGCTCCGAGAAATAAAGTAACCTGCCCAAAGTCATACAGACAATATGTAGCAGAGCCAGGCATCAAACCAAAACAGTGGATTCTGTGCTCTTAAGCACAATGTTATATTACCTCTCCATATAGTTATAAAATGGATAAAAAAAATAAACAAGACACAATACCTTTTGTTAAGAAGCTATTGGCTACTCAAGTTTTTGAGGCAGCTCACAGCTCCTGATCAAAGTCCAAATTCCTTAGCATGTTATTCAAGAGCATGAATGATCTGACCCACACCTCTCTTCCCATATCTCCTATTACATCCACCCGCATTCTCTATGTGTTAGTTATATAAGCTGCTACTCCTAAAAATGTCCTAAATTCTCCCACTTCCATACTGTTGCTAGAATAAGTCCATCTGGAATCCACTTTTCAAAGCTCTACCAATCCTTAAAAACTCAGTGCAAGAACAACCAATCCTTAAAAACTCAGTGCAAGAACATCCCCGAAGAATAAGAACAATAGCACCCACCATTTAGATACCATTTAGTGTGCCTGGCACTGCCATATATCAAGTCATTTGATTGTTAAAACAGCCCTTTGAGGGGTGGTTGAGTGGCTCAGTTGGTTAAGCAGCTGCCTTCGGCTCAGGTTATGATCTCAGGGTCCTGGGATTGAGCCCCACATCAGGCTCCCTGTTCAGAGGGGAGTCTGCTTCTCCGGAGCTTTGCCTCTGCCGCTCCCCCGCTTGTGCTCTCTCTCTCTCTCTCTCTAATAAATAAATCTTTTTTAAAAAACAGCCCTTTGAGGGGCGCCTGGGTGGCACAGCAGTTAAGCGTCTGCCTTTGGCTCAGGGCGTGATCCCAGCATTATGGGATCAAGCCCCACATCAGGCTCCTCTGCTATGAGCCTGCTTCTTCCTCTCCCACTCCCCCTGCTTGTGTTCCCTCTCTCGCTGGCTGTCTCTATCTCTGTCAAATAAATAAATAAAATCTTTAAAAATAAAAAAATAAAAATAAATAAAAAACAGCCCTTTGAGAATAATTATAATAATTTCTATCTCAGAGATATAATTTCAAATATATCCCTAATCTTTCTAATCCAAAGTAATCTTTCTCTTCCCTATACACTTATATCACTCTATTTAAAACTCTATTATTACACTTACCAGGCCTACCTTCTACATCAAGTTTTATCTATGTCTGCTTCTTGCACTAAATTAGAGGGTTCTTAAGGGCAGGGATCTTATATGTGGAAGACAATGGCTATTCATTCACTAAACTGCTTCCCTTTTCCTCCTTAAGTAAACAACATTTCCCAGTGTCTGTAACAGTTGGTTAACACCAAAACACTGAGTTCTGGACAGTGGTATAGGGGCCTGTCCCATAAAAACCTCAACCCTACCCTCCACACTTTCCTCCTTCATCTGTCAGCAGATGCAGAAGATCCAGTGAAGGAATCTGAGGCCCCATCCTAGATTAAAAAAAAACAAAAAAAAAAAGTACTCCCCTTCTACCTCTACCCAACATGCACTGAACTAGGACATAAATAAGAAACAAGGGGCGCCTGGGTGGTGCAGTCATTAAGCGTCTGCCTTCGGCTCAGGGCGTGATCCCGGCGTTTTCTGGGATCGAGCCCCACATCAGGCTCCTCCGCTGGGAGCCTGCTTCTTCCTCTCCCACTCCCCCTGCTTGTGTTCCCTCTCTCACTGGCTGTCTCTCTCTGTCAAATAAATAAATAAAATCTTTAAAAATAAAAAAATAAAAATAAATAAAAAACAGCCCTTTGAGAATAATTATAATAATTTCTATCTCAGAGATATAATTTCAAATATATCCCTAATCTTTCTAATCCAAAGTAATCTTTCTCTTCCCTATACACTTATATCACTCTATTTAAAACTCTATTATTACACTTACCAGGCCTACCTTCTACATCAAGTTTTATCTATGTCTGCTTCTTGCACTAAATTAGAGGGTTCTTAAGGGCAGGGATCTTATATGTGGAAGACAATGGCTATTCATTCACTAAACTGCTTCCCTTTTCCTCCTTAAGTAAACAACATTTCCCAGTGTCTGTAACAGTTGGTTAACACCAAAACACTGAGTTCTGGACAGTGGTATAGGGGCCTGTCCCATAAAAACCTCAACCCTACCCTCCACACTTTCCTCCTTCATCTGTCAGCAGATGCAGAAGATCCAGTGAAGGAATCTGAGGCCCCATCCTAGATTAAAAAAAAACAAAAAAAAAAAGTACTCCCCTTCTACCTCTACCCAACATGCACTGAACTAGGACATAAATAAGAAACAAGGGGCGCCTGGGTGGTGCAGTCATTAAGCGTCTGCCTTCGGCTCAGGGCGTGATCCCGGCGTTTTCTGGGATCGAGCCCCACATCAGGCTCCTCCGCTGGGAGCCTGCTTCTTCCTCTCCCACTCCCCCTGCTTGTGTTCCCTCTCTCACTGGCTGTCTCTCTCTGTCAAATAAATAAAATCTTTAAAATAAGTAAGTAA
>NW_024423564.1:67965583-68091269 GCF_017311325.1 Ursus maritimus | reverse complement strand
GCAGAGCAGGGAGCCCAATGCAGGACTCAGTCTCAGGACACTGGAATAATGACCTGAGCTGAAGGCAGACACTTAACCAACTGAGCCAGTCACCCCGAAACCAAGCCTTTAAATCAATAAGATTTTATATGGTTTACTACAGTAGTTAGTCCTCCTGGAATAAATATACCATGTAGTTTTGTGTCTCTATATATACCTAAAACACTGCCTTGTTCATAGTTAGCACTTAGTACATATTTACTGAATTCAAAGTTAAATTTCTTAATTCCAAGGTGGGATCTTTCCTAAGTCCTACTATTATCCAGCAGTCTCCAAAATGGGGAATGAGCAAGATTATCCATTGAAGTATAGGAAGAAAATTAGAATTTTTACTTATATTATTTTTTAAAGATTTTTATTTATTTATTTGAGAGAGAGGATGCACAAACAGGGGAAACAGCAGAGGGAGAGGGAGAAGCAGACTCTCCACTGAGCAGGGAGCCCAATGCGGGACTCGATCCCAGGACCCTGAGATCATGACCTGAGCCAAAGGCAGATGCCCAACTGAGAATGAGCAACTGAGGCACCCCTATATTATTTTTATATAAAAAAGAGAAAATGCGGGGTTGCCTGAGTGGCTCAGTCGTTAAGCGTCTGCCTTTGGCTCAGGGTGTGATCCCGGAGTCCTGGGATCGAGCCCCACGTTGGGCTCTTCCGCTGGGAGCCTGCTTCTTTCTCTCCCACTCCCCCTGCTTGTGTTCCCTCTCTCGCTGGTTGTCTCTCTGTTAAATAAATAAATAAAATCTTTAAAAAAAAGAGAGAGAGAGAGAGAAAATGCGTTTTAGTAATACTTAATATGGGTCAATAGTAGCACTTGGAGATGTGCTCAAAATGTTTTCCTAATGGGATACTATGATAGGCAGAAGACATCCAAAGATATCCATGTTCTAACCCCCAAGACCTGTGAATATGTTATATTATATGGCAAAGGAACTGATTAAAGTTGCAGATGGAATTAAGGTTGCTAACGAGCTGACTTGAAAATAGGGAGATTATCCTGGATTATCAAGTGTTACCCCACACTGGTCCCCAAAGGTAGAAGAGGGAGGCCAAAAAGTTAGTATTAGAGGTATACAACATGGGGTGCCTGGGTGGCTCAGTCGTTAAGTGTCTGCCTTCAGCTCAGGGCATGATCCTGGAGTCCTGGGATCCAGCCCCGTATCAGGTTCCTCCGCTGGGAGCCTGCTTCTTCCTCCCCCACTCCCCCTGCTTGTGTTCCCTCTCTCACTGGCTCTCTCTCTCTGCCAAATAAATAAATAAATAAAATCTTTTTAAAAATTTTAAAAAATAAAAATAGAGGGATACAACATAAATAGAGGGATACAATCAGCTGGTCATTGTTGGCTTTTAACATGGAAGGAGCTATGGGGCGCCTGGGTGGCACAGTGGTTAAGCGTCTGCCTTCGGCTCAGGGCGTGATCCCGACGTTCTGGGATCGAGCCCCACATCAGGCTCCTCCGCTATGAGCCTGCTTCTTCCTCTCCCACTCCCTCTACTTGTGTTCCCTCTCTCACTGGCTGTCTCTATCTCTGTCAAATAAATAAATAAATAAAATCTTAAAAAAAAAAAAAAAGATGGAAGGAGCTACAAGCCAAAGAATGCAAGCAGCCACTAGAAACTGAAAAAAGGAGGGAAACAGATTCTCCCTAGGGCCCCCAGAAAGAAACATAGCCCTCTCAGTACCTTGATTTTAGCCCAGTAAGACCCACATCAGACTTCTGACCTAAAGAACTGCAAGATAATGAAATTGTGTTGTCTTAAGCCACTAAGTAATCTGTTATGGCAGCCATAGAAAACTAATGATATATAATAAAAAAAATTATGGGTTACTATCTTATGTTATTATGTTTACAGATCTAGGATAGACTTTGGGCTTTGACTCCTTCTAAACAAGCACAAGGAGGGGCGCCTGGGTGGCTCACTTGGTTGAGCATCTGACTCTTGATTTCAGCTTAAGTCATGGTCTCAGGGTCATGAGATCAAGCTGCATGTCAGGCTCTGTGCTTAACAGCAGAGTCTGCTTGGGATTCTCTCTTTCCCTTTGCCCCTCCCCCTGCTCTCTTGCTCTCTCTCTCTCTAAAATAAATTAAGAAAAATCTTTAAAAAAAAAAAAACAAGCACAAGGAAAATAACATTATTATGTTCCTTGGTAGCATTTACCTCCACTCAAATATTTATTGAGCTTACAGTTCTGCTCTCAGGGTTAAACATTAAGGTTTAAATACTGTCCCTCCTCAAACGTTTATTACCTAAACAGAAGAGGGAGAGGTGTGACAGCAGTCTAAAACACATCTAGCTGTTCTCATTCTGAAGAAAAAACCACAAAACATTAACACTACTATTAGTTTTGGACCTGCTCAATACTACATAACAGGACCTAGTAAGACTTCTGTGGTCATTGTATCAAAGCTGTCCAGAAAATTACTACTTGTTGTTAACCTACAATATACCTAGAAACTGTGCTAAGTGTTTTATATGTATGACCTGAGATTAAATTACCCTCATTTTATCATATAAGCAGGGGGAGTGGGGGAGGAAGAAGCAGGCTCCCAGTGGAGGAACCTGATACGGGGCTGGATCCCAGGACTCCAGGATCATGCCCTGAGCTGAAGGCAGACGCTTAACGAGAAACAAGAAAATGAGGTTCAGAGCATTTAAGTGACTTGACAAGGTTGGAAAAGTACTGGAATCTGGATCTGTTTAGCTCCAAAACCTATGTTTTGTTCTGGGACAATGGGTATGAAAGAAAAAAGGCCAGTGGTTCAATAATAACTTCATTTTTGGGGTGTGTGGGTGGCAGAGGCAGTTGAGTGACTGACTCTTGGTTTTGGCTCAGGTCATGATCTCAGGATCATCGAATTGAGCCCTGTGTGGGGCTCCACACTCAGCATGGAGTCGGCTTGAGACTCTTTCTCCCTCCCCCTCCTCCTTGCGCACTCTCTCTCTCTCTTTAAAATAAATAAATAAATCTTTAAAAAAACTTCATTTTTTATTCATTAAAAAATAACTGCCTATCTGTAAATCAATGAAAATATAACTGGTTTGCTTTATAAGACTTTCTACTGCCAATTTTGAGCAATAAGCAGCATCCATGTTGTAGGACTTCTTCTGACCTGTACTGGTCTTTCCAGAAAAATGTCTGGCTCCAAAGTTATGGCAAAAACAATTAAGAGGTCTGAAATAAACCTGTAATGGAATGTGAGGATTTTTATATTAATACGCTTTCTAAAAGCCCTACATCTGAAATCTACTTATACTGGTTTACTTTTCTTTAAAAGAGTTTTTTCTAGAAGTTTTGATATATTTTTATCTGATTTCCTCCCATAATTGAAGGAAAGGCCCTGCAACATACTCAACCAAATTCCACTAAGCTTTAATATGTGGCACTAAAATGAACTGCTTTGCATTCTACTCCCAAATAAAGCAAAGTTACCATCACTCTCTTGGACCAGAAAAAAATTACCAATAACCAAAAAGGAGAAGAAAGGGCAATGCCTCAGATCCCAAGTCCCAAAAGAGCTATGAATCTAGACCCATAAAAAAGCAGTAATATCTTTTGGTAAAGCTTGCGGCAGTTCAAACGTGTTTTAGAGGTATTACATCATGGAAAACTGGTTGTGCTAGGTCCTAGCTATGAGAGCTCAAAGAAAACTCAGCTGAACAGACATTAACCACCAAAGCCTCACATCAGGTGACACCAAACAGAGCTGGTTCAGTCTGGCTTTCTCTTCTGTCCACAATTTTTATAGTCCGATTTTAAGATAGCTAAAGGCAAGTAAACATTGCTCACAACCACTAGATCATGTAGCTAGCACTACATACAATAACAAGAGGGCCAATGAAGTTTATGGTCTGATTTTGCTTTCTTCTAGTGAAACAATACAAAAATTTTAAAAGTTAAAAAAAGATCTGCTTGCTTATAAATATTAAACCAGTTCTTAAAAAATCCTAGATTTCTGAGAGAAAAAAAATATTCTCTATCTCGAATAACAACTGAAAGTAAACTGAGACTGAGAGTTAAACTCATTCTGTAAGTATTTTATTTCACAGAAAATGTTAAACCACATTGCTCAAAATTGCCATGGAAGCAGGAAAATTCTAAATCTCCTGGCAAAGGCAGAACTATTAATACATAATACATAAATTGGACTTTAAATGTTCCCAAAATGTTTTTTTAATCCAGGAAGTTCAGAAGAGAATATCCACAAATCCAAGTATCTAGATTATCTCCCCAAGAACTGAAAATGCTTCTTTCTCCTTCCCAAATTTATTCTTTATTCTAAGATGACTCATAAACTCACACCCAGATAGCAAAATATAAACACAAACTTCCATTTATGTGATCATACTTCTGAAACAACACTCTCACATGATTTACTTCTTCCTCTTTTCCCAAAGTAGAAGAAATGTAGAGGAAAGAGAACAATCTAAAAAGCATGTTAAGAAAATGAATATGTTCAAGGTTTGTCCCCTCTATAGCTAAACAGAACACATAAACATTTTTTTATTACCTGTCACATATAAACTAAGCACAGTGATAGGCAAAGGAGACTCAGTGGCTACTAGAGAAATAAACATGATGGTCCCTTCTTCAAGGAGTTCACAGACAAATAATGATAATGATGGATTACATTTATTAAGCGCTTACGATGTATCTGACACTATTCAAAGTACTTTACAAGTACTACCTCATTTAATTCTTATGAAAGCATTACTTTATAGGTACTATTATTACCTCCATTTTACAGATAAGAAAACTGAGGAGAGATTAAGTGGCTTGCCCAATGTCACACAACTTGCAAATGGCACAGTCAGGACTGGATTCTTAACTCAAGCTTTATGCTCTATAGCCTCAATATATGACGCTTCAGATGATTATGACTACAGTAAAAACAATAATATAATAATAGTTAATGTTTAGTGCCTTGCACTGTAATAAGTTCTCTATCTCATTTAATTCTCCCATCAACCTGGTATAGTAGTACTATTATTACTCTTTACTTCATAGATGAGAAAACTGAGGTTATAGAAGTTACATAATTTGCCGAAGGTCTCCTAACTACTAAGGGACACAACTATCCTGAACCTCTCCTCTGAATTCCAAACCTGTTTATCCAACTGCCAATTTGATAACTCCTGATGTCTCATCCCCAAAACCTGTTCCCCTTGAAGTCTTCTCCAATGTAGTTACTGGCAATTAAATTCTCCCAGTTGTTCAAGTCAAAGACTAAGTAAGAGTTATCCTTGACTCCTTCCCTTGTGCTAATATCCCATATCCAATCCATTAGGATATTCCACTGCCTCTCCTAAAAAAAAAAAAATCCAGAGATATCCAGAATCCAACCATTTCTCTCTGCCTTCATTGCTACCACACAGTCCAAGCCATCATCAGCTCTCTCTAGATTACTGCAATAGTGTCCTAACTTAATTTTCTTTTTTTTTTTTTTTAAGATTTTATTTATTTATTTGACAGAGAGAGACAGCCAGCGAGAGAGGAAACACAAGCAGGGGGAGTGGGAGAGGAAGAAGCAGGCTCATAGTGGAGGAGCCTGACGTGGGGCTCAATCCCATAACGCCGGGATCATGCCCTGAGCCGAAGGCAGACGCTTAACCACTGTGCCACCCAGGCGCCCCTTAATTTTCATCAGTTAAACATTTACATAGCTTCAAATAAGTATTAATGAAAAATAACAGTCCCCTGGCCTGCCCATACCACCACTGAATCCTATTCCCCAGAGGGAACTACTCTCAACTCTCTTAGTTGTTTCTTCTATTTACCATCATAGCTCTAGCTATCTACTGATTGATAATACTGCTATTTCTTACCATCTACTGACTTTCCAGTGTGAAGGCTGAGGATTCAGCCCTCTTAAATTATTTCCCTTCCAATATTTGTATAAGACAATCTTGGGTCTCCAAAGCAATCTACAGATTTAATGCAATTCCTATCGAAATACTCATAGCATTTTTCACAGAACAAGAACAAATAATCCTAAATTTGTATGGAACCACAAAAGACCCCAAACAGCCAAAACAATCTTAAAAAGAAAAAAGAAGGTGGAGGTATCACAATTCCTGATTTCAAGTTATATTACAAAGCTGTAGTAATCGAAACAGTATGGTACTGGCACAGAAATAGACATATAGATCAATGGAACAGAATAGAAAGACCAGAAACAGGGGCGCCTGGGTAGCGCAATCATTAAGCGTCTGCCTTCGGCTCAGGGAGTGATCCCGGTGTTTCGGGATCGAGTCTCACATCGGGCTCCTCTGCTGGGAGCCTGCTTCTTCCTCTCCCACTCCCCCTGCTTGTGTTCCCTCTCTTGCTGGCTGTTTCTCTGTCACATAAATAAATAAAATCTTGAAAGAAAGAAAGAAAGAAAAGAAAAGAAAAGAAAAGAAAAGAAAAGAAAAGAAAAGAAAAGAAAAGAGGAAGACAGACCAGAAATAAATCTACAATTACATGGTCAATTAATCTTTGACAAAGGAGGCAAAATATGCAATAGGTAAAAGACAGTCTCTTCAACAAGTAGTGTTGGGAAAACTGGATAGCTACATACAGAATGCAACCAGACCACTTTCTTATACCATATGCAAAAATAAACTCAAAATGGATTAAGACCTACAAATGAGGCCTGAAATAGTAAAATCCTAGAAGAGAGCACAGGCAATAATTTCTCTGACATTGGCTGTAGCAACGTGTTTCTTTTTTTTTTTTTATTTAAATTGCAGTTAGTTAACATACAGTGTAATGTAATATTAATTTCAGGTGTACAATATAGTGATTCAACACTTCCATACAATACCCAGTGCTCATCACAAGTGCACTCCTTAATCCCCATCCTCCCACCCACCTCCCTTCTGGTAACCATCAATTTGTTCTCTATAGTTAAGAGTCTGTTTCTTGGATTGCCCCTCTCTTTTTTCTCCCCGCTGCTCATTTGTTGTGTTTCTTAAATTGCACATATGTGTAAATCATATGGTATTTGTCTTTCTCTGACTGACTTAATTCACTTGGCATAATACTCTCCAGCTCCACCCATGTCAGTGCAAATGGCAATATTTCATTCTTTTCAATGGCTGAATAATATTATATTGTATCTATATACCACATCTTCTTTAGAAGGTATAATGTTAAGTAAAATAAGTCAGAGAAAAATAAATAACATATGATTTCACTCATATGTGGAATTTAAGAAACAAAACAAATGAACAAAGAAAAAACGGGACACTACATCAAAAACTAAGGATATACTGTATTGTGACTACCATAACATAATAAAAAATTATTATTAAAAAAATTAAAAAAAAAAAGAAAAGAAAAAAGGGACAAACCGAAAAAACAGACTTTTTTTTTTAAGATTTTATTTATTTGACAGAGAGAGAGAGAGAGAGAGAGACAGCCAGCGAGAGAGGGAACATAGGCGGGGGCGGGGGGGAGCAGGCTCCCAGTGGAGGAGCCTGATGTGGGGCTCGATCCCAGAACGCGGGGATCACGCCCTGAGCTGAAGGCAGACGCTTAATGACTGAGTCACCCAGGCGCCCCCAAAAAACAGACTCTTAACTACAGAGAACTGATGGTTTCCAGAGGAGAGAAGGGAGGGGGGATGGGTGAAATAGGTGATGGGGATTAAAGAGTACACTTATCATTATGAGCACTGAGAAATGTATAGAACTGCTGAATCGCTACATTGCATACCTGAACCTAACATAGCACTATACATTAATTACACTGGAATTTTTTAAAAAAAGAAAAGAAAATATGACAACACAGTTCAGTTAAAAAAGATTTAAAAAGATATTACAATAAACATTTATGACAATTTTTAAAAAGAGAAAAAAAAAGAAAAAGGAAGGCATCAGATCTAGAAAGAAATAAGTAGAAAGATGATAGCGGGGTGCCTGGGTGGCTAATTTGGTTGAATGCAATTTGGCTCAGGTTGTGATCTCAGGGTCATGAGAAGGAGCCCAGAGAGGGGCTCTGTGATCAGCCGGGGCGGGGGGGGGGGGGGTCTGCTTGTCCCTCTCCCTCCCCCTCTATCTCCCTCCCTCTGCCCCTCCCCACACATGTGCACGTTCTCTTCTCTCTCTCAAATAGATTTAAAAAAAAGATGATAGCAAGTCCCAGGGTGACTCCTGGGCAGCAGTCTAGAGAACAAACAGTCCAAAATGGAGCAGAAGGATCAAGAGCTCCAGGAGAGATGTTGGGGGAAGGATGTTTGAGGAAAGAATTTTTAGAATTCCAGATGTGTTTGGCAGAGTGGAAATTCATATTCAGAATTTTACAGGTCTGTCTGAAGCTTTGGGAAGAATTAGTGGTAGGCATACAATAACTAAGCAAATGAAAAATCAGGCAAAACACAAAAAATTGTGTAAGAAATAAAATAAGCCATTATTTGGCCTAGTGGTGATTATAATCAGTCATAATAATATAAATGGTGAACCTTAATCTGTTTCTCCTGACTATTAATTTTACCTAAGATTGTCTTTTATACGTTTTTAATTTTAATTCATAGTTAACATACAGTATTACATTAGTTTCAGGTGTACAACCACTTGATGGTTTGAAAGAGGGTGTAAGGGAAAGATATTAAAGATGATTTCTAGGTTTTTAGCCTAAGTAATAATATCAGTAATGGCAATTCCATTTGCTGAGATGGGAGAGGCCTAGAGAGGAAAAAATAGGGATAGAGTAGAAAAATAATCAATAGTGGCCCATAATAGGTGCTCAATAAATGGTAGCCATCGTTTACATTAAAAATCATCTTCCCTTGTATCTCAGTTTTATCTCAATCAAAATAAATTTTTAAAAAATCATCTTTCTGGGGTTCTACTACTTTACTACCCACAGACAATGACATAAATATTATTGAAGCTTATTCCATATTTTATTTTACAAAATTTTTCTAGTTATATGAAATTAGAACTTAGACACAGTTGTAAGTCATTAAACCTCCCACCTTAGCACAGAGAAGAGAAAAAAATGTTAAGACCTCTTTACCAACATGCTAGTGTTATAAAATTTGCTTTGAGGGATATAGTGAGACTCTTACACCTAGTTACTCACTAGAATTGCAATGATAAAATCAGAAAGATCTATTTTAATCCAGCATCTTTAATGTGTCCCATTTATTCTGGACCACATGTGTGTGTGTGCACATGGCCACCTGAGATAATATACACACACTTGAGATAATATATTTTTTAAACCTGATCTTTAACAAATTATTCAACATTAATTCACTGTGGATTTCTAACTACTGATCTGGTCCATTCCCCTAGTTTAATGAAGGAAAAAGAACAAAGCCCAGAAGTCAAATAACTTGTCTAAGAGAACACAATTAGGAAATCCTGGAGTTGTGTTAAGTACGTATGAGGAATAGTGGAAGACAGCTAGAAAAACACATCACATCTTAACTGTCAGTCTAAAGGATTTTCGACTCAATTCTTTTTTTTTTTTTTTTTAAGATTTTATTTATTTATTTGACAGAGAGAGACAGTGAGAGAGGAACACAAGCAGGGGGAGTGGGAGAAGGAGAAGCAGGCTTCCCGCCAAGGAGGGAGCCCAATGCAGGGCTCAATCCCAGGTCCCTGGGATCATGACCTGAGCCGAAGGCAGATGCTTAACAACTGAGCCACCCAGGCACCCCTCGACTCAATTCTGAAGTAAAAGGTTTATAAGAAATAAGCTACATAATTAAAGCTGTACATCAGGAAGAGAGAAAAAGGGGGCAAAAAGATAGGGAAAATAATTCACTCTAGGCAAAATTCAAGCGGGCTGAACCAACAAATGTATAAAGGAAAGAACAGATGCAAAAGTCTTTGAAGATTTACAATTAAGTGCTTATCTTCTGACTAGAAGCAAGGAATAAAAGGAAAAAGTAGGGGTACCTGGGTGGCTCAGTCAGTTAAACCGCTGCCTTTGGCTCAGGTCATGATCCCAGGGACCTGGAATCGAGCCCTGCAAAGAAAGGAAAAGGAATAACTAAAGATGGCTTTGAGATTTTCAGAATGGTAATTGGAAAGATAGCTATCTTAATAACTGAGACTGGGAAAACATCCTGCCATATCCTCATAGTATTAGCTGATACTAGTCTGTTTCCTAGATGTACAGTTTATTTCCAAGGAGACTGGGAGACAACAATGTTCCACTTCCCTTGTATTCACCATGACATTGTAGCACAGGCCTGGGCTGAGTAGTTCTAAGTAAATATTTGGTGAATTGAAAGCATATTCTCCATTTTACAAAATGGCAACCACGTTGTCACAAACGGCTTTTAAAGGGGGGCTAAAACAATTCTGAATAAAAATTAGTAGACAGGAAAATAAATTCAGAATGTGGCCTAAAAAAAAGGAAGCATGAGAATATGAACAAGGAATCTAAAAGAAATATTAAATTTCTCATGGCATGAAGAATAACAAAGAGGTATGAGAATGAATCTTGGTACAGGTCCTCAGAAAGACCATTGGGGAGTAGAAGTGAGCAGGGCATGGAATTGGATTACAAATCTTGAGCATAAGACTTCCTGGCATAAACAACCTTATTCACAAGAGGCCCAAACGATCAGTCTGTACAGTCAACAAAGTACTTTATTGTTCCTTGTTTTAACTGATAACTTAGAGCAACTGATGATAAGAGAACCAATCTTAACCGTATCCACATATTAAAAAAAAAAAAACACATATACACAAACAAAATATACACACCTACTGCCTCTATGACTTATCAGGCCCATTCTTTTCCTTCCAACTAGAAATATTAGGAGGGAGAAAGATAAAAGGAAAAAGAGGAAGTAGGGAGGTTGGGGTCAAGAAAAAGAGAAATAAAACTGCAAAAGTTCAGCTCACTAACTCCTGCTGGGCACAAAATAGCTGTGCCAGCAGAGGACCAAAGCATGCCCAGAGGATTAGATGCCTACCATCTGGCAGGTCATGCAGATAGCTGTCTTTCCCAAGTAGACTTTCCAAATCACCAATGCAGTGATTTTCAACCCATTCTTTGTTTTCAAGCAGGAGATCCTTTCTTCAAAATTCTTATACAGAAGTTTAACATAAAACAGATAAAAAGTAGAGCTGCTGTGGCTGGATGAAGCAGAGTGGGTAACCAAAAGCCTCCTCTGCTCAGCAATACCCCTCCCTCCAGGGGTCGGCCTCTAAGGAGGCACGTCCATGAAAACCTAGGGTTCTGAGAGAAGGATTTTTCCCAATTTAAATCTAATAATCTCAATTTGAGGGAAAATCTTGGTTCATATTTCCGCCGCAGCTTCTGTACCTATAAAGGAGAGCTTGTAAGTGTCACAGCTTGAAAGCAGACTAAAAGCCTTACTAAAAAATAGTAACAAAAAATTTAAATTACAAAAACATGAAGTATTAATAGTAAATTTCTAAGACTAGAAAAGCATATAGGAAGTAAAAATTCTAAGTATTTTGAGAATGGAACATAGTCATGCTTAGTTTCATACTTAAGGTCTCCTAAGGAAGTATAATAAATGTTTTTACTGCAATAGTTAGTACTCCTCTGAATAATGCCAAGACAACAGATTCCTCTAGGCCATTGGTAGGATAATTTCCTTTTGTTGTGTTCAAAATATACAATAAAAGTGAAGACACAAAGACATGAAAGATATGCATAATTAGAAGTTTTTTAATTAATTTTTTATTTAAATCAATTTAATTAACATATACTACATTATTAGTTTCAGAGATAGAATTTAGAAGCTTCTTTTAAAAAAATAATCTACTTCCAGGCTTTTAATCATAGTATATTTGAGACAGATGGCTTATGCAGAACAGAGAGTCATCATTGCAGTACAAACCCACCGTGGTTAACAAGTATAATAATTTTCCTGTATTATGTACTTTCTGTGGATTATAACAGATCCACAGGCTTTTATGCAGTATCTCATTTGCTGGCTTATTGCCAAGATCAAGACAGAGTTAACACTATCTTTTATATATCAGAAAATTCAGCTGAAAGCAAAGAAAAATACTTGTTGAAAGTTAAAAGGGAGGGGTGTGTCATTCCTGAGCAGGAAAACCAAAAAATAGGCTAAGAAAATAGATCAAAGGGACATCAGAATAGGAATGGTATCACTGGTCTCATCACACCATGTTTCTAGGCTGGACATATACATTAAGCAAAACAAGAGCAAAGATCTAGATGGACTCTAGCCCAGTATTTTCCAGTACAATAGCCAGTAGCTTCATGTGGCAGTTTAATCAAATAAAAAATTCAGTTCCTTGTTCCCACTAGCCACATTTCAATGCCCATTAGCCACGTGTGGCTATTGGACAGCACAGATAAAGAACATTCCCATCACTGCAGAAAAAGTTCTATTCAACAGCATTACTCAAGCAGAAAACCTCTGAATGTATTAAAAACAGCAGCACTCGACAAATGCTTGGTGAATGAATGAATGACAAAAGACAGGTTTCCATGGGCCATAAAAAAAAAAAAAAAAAAAAAAAAAAAAAAAAACTAGCCAGACAAAAACTAATGACAGTAGCTAACATTTACTGGGCACTTAACATAAGCCAGATACTATACTAGGTGTTTTATATATACTAATTTAATTAACCCTCAATAACAACTCTATGATGTATTTACTGTCATTACTCTCATTTTATAGATGGGAAAACTAAGACTCGGACAGGTTAAGGAACTTTCCCAAGATCCAGGATTTGAATCCAGGCAGCTTGATCTAGAATCTAGAGACTTTTTTTTTTTTTTAAGATTTTATTTATTCATTTGAGAGAGACGGAGGGTGTGCATGAGGCGGGGCACAAGGAGAGGGAGAAGCAGACTCCCTAACGAGTGTAGAACTGCAGAGCCGGATTCTGGACTCCAGGGCTCAATGCCAGGACCCTGAGACCATGACCTGAGCTGAAGTCAGACGCTTAACCAAGTGAGCCACCCAGGTACCCTAAGAGCCTTCATTCTTAACCATTATACTATACTATTCTACTTTTATTATATAACAGCTGTATTTAAAATTTTTGCCGTAATAGATTAAAATTTATTTAAAGTCACTCTTCTCGTGTATTCACCAGTCAAGTTCATAGTAAAGAGAATAAGAAAAATGGAGAAATAAAAAAGACTGTCCAGAAATATACCAAATGTTAATGATAGTTTGATCCCTATGCACTGTGATAAAGGGCAACTTTAATTTTCTTGTTTTGCTAACTCTGTTTTCTAAATGTTCCATAGTGAAGATGTATCACTTCTATAAAAATAATAAAAATTTTTATTTTTTAAGCAAGATGAAAATACAATCAGCTCAAAAATTCCTAAGCAAAATATCAAATCAAGACTCACCCATCTCACTCTCAATTACAGAGGCCCTAACTGACCTCTTAGCCACAAGCCTCCCCAACATTAAGCCGTTCTGCATTTGCCATCAGTTACCCTCTATCATGCTAGTCCCTGCTCAGAGTCCAATACACAGCATAAAATATACTCGTTTTGGCTTTATGAAAGCCATTCCGGCATAATTGCATGATGTTTCCACCTTTATCTACCAAAACTATGCTATCAAATCCTCAGTTCTTCTAGAAGAAGCATGATAGAAAGAGCTCAGGCCTCAAAGTCACAGATCTTGGCCAACGCATAATCTCTTAGCCTCAATTCCTTCAATGGTGATTAGCTGTGAAGATTAAATCTTTTTTTTTTTTTTAAGATTTTATTTATTAATTTGAGAGAGAGAGCGGGAGCAGGGGGAGGGCCAGAGGGAGAAGGAGAAGCAGACTCCCCATTGAGCAAGGAGCCCCATAAGGGGTTTGATATCAGGACCCTGGGATCATGACCTGAGCCAAAGGCGGATGCTTGACCAACTGAGCCACACAGGCGCCCCAAGATTAAATCTTTAAATAGGTAAAGATCCAGCATACAAGCCTTCAATAAATGGTGCTTTTCTCATTGTTATTATTCGCCAAATGGGGTTCTTTTTCACTAATTCCACAAAAAGCTTTGCACTTTTACCTCTGTGCTTTATCACTGTTTTGCCTCTTTTTTCCCTCTCTTCTAAAATCCTATCAAAAATCAAGTTATGGGGCACCTGGGTGGCTCAGTTGGTTAAGTGTTGCCTTCAGAGTCCTGGGATCAAGCCCCACATGGGACTCCTTGCTCAATGGGGAGTCCGCTTCTCCCTTTCCCTCTGCCCCTCCCCCTGCTCTTGCTCTCTCTCTCTCTCAAATGAAATCTTTAAAAAATAAAATAAAATTCAAGTTCTAGTTCAAGTCAACCTCCTCCAAAAAAAGCTTCCCTGACTCTGCCAAGCTAATGTAATCTCTCACCCCTTTGAACTTCGATAGCTCATAGAGTTTATTCTACCCAAGGGTGGGGTCCTAGCTGATTTTATTAATTCTTTTCATGTATGTAAGTCCGAGATCCCCAGTTAGAGTGCAAACTCCTTCCTACTAGCAGATATTCCATTTTATATATGTCTTTATACATTTCTGGTATCTGACAAATCACTAGGCTTATACTAAATGCTCCAAAAAATGTGCTAATCTGATTTATGCATTGGGAAGAAAGTCATCATAATAAAAATACTGGCTGAACAATTTCTGTAGTAGAGTAGGAAGGCAACAATTCTGTATGAAGGTAGAAAGCTTCAAGTAAGCAGTATAATGGAATTCCATAACGTACTATCACTAACCAAACATGTAAGTCTTAGTTAAGATATATGATTTCTCTCCAGTCCAATGTAAATATTAGTAGTAAATAACCCTAAGTAAATAGCACTTTTAACTTTTTAAAGTGTCTTACACATAAACCCATTTAAATATATATTGACTCAAATTGTCTTCATTGGTTTCATTTGGAAATACACTTGCCTCACTAAAAAAAAAAAAAAACCAAGATAATTCAAGTGAGAAAAGTTCAGATACTAATTACTAGAAAGTGACGATTACATAACCATATTATATATAAAACTGATTCTACTCTAAAAAGCTAAACTAGGGGCACCTGGGTGGCTCAGTAGGTTAAGTGTCAACTTCAGCTCAGGTTATGATCTCAGGGTCATGGGATCAAGCCCCATGTCTGGCTCCCTGCTCAGTGTGGAGTCCACTTGTCCCTTTCCCTCTGCCCCTCCCCTGCCTCACATGCGTGTGCGTGCTCTCTCTTGCACATGCATGCACACGTGCTTTCTTCTTTCAGATAAATGAATAAAATCTTAAATAAATAAACAAACAAAATAGGTAAATTATGTCTTCTCAAATAAGTGCTAAAAGTTAAGGGTAGATAGCCTGGGGGCATAATTTTATTTTCATTCACTGATTTAATTACTATTCCTCATAAAGCAATTAAGAAAATTAAATAAGCACATAAAGACTAAAATCTTTTCTCTTTGGTAAATTACTAATTTAGTAATAAGAAACAATTGCTCTGACAAGCTGCTACTAAGAGTAAAGCAATTTGAGACAGAAGGAAGTTGCTTTATTAAATGCAGCTAATTACTAGAAAATTAAGTCTTAATATGTAAAAAAAAAGACCTACAGCACACTAAACCTCTGCAAGCACACTAGACCCCAGCACGAAATTGTGAATCCCTCTTTTTAGCTGTTAATGCTATTCTAACAAGCCTCCAACAATGTTTAAGCTTTCTCACTGATCACCAGAAGGAAGGAAAAGCCATTACCTAAGGATGTTGGGATGGGAGAGTCTATTCATGAGCTGAACTTCTTTCAGCATGTTTGCCCGGTTACTGCTCAATGTGTTCATCTTAAGAGCCATCACCTGGCCAGAAGCTCGGTGGCGCACCTAGAAAATAGAACAAGAGGTTCAACGAAAGCAGTTAAATATGAGGTCAAAACCTCCACATGTAAACATGCCAAGATGTTTTAGTTACAGTTTAGATAAAATAGACGTTATTAGGGATGTTTTTCTATAAACTGATCACATTAGGGTCTCACTTCCAATGAAGATGGGTTTATTCCATCCAAGAACAAAACTGTTTCACATTAAGCTGGCCAGAAAAACATTGTTAATTACACCTCAAGAAGTGACATCTTTTCTTTTAATACCTTAGAAAAAAATGGGGGAAATTTATTAGGCTGGTTCCTTATGGCCAATATTACTGAGTCTTAGGACGCTAACAGTCCTCTTTGTGGAATTTTAAGTGTGCACAGAAAAGATATATGCATAAGCCTTATGTAACAATTAAAGGATTATAAAAACTATCATTATAGGACACTAAAGCCACATCCTCAAAATCTCCCCCAAATACATATATATATGTATGTAGTCAGTGAAACTTTTAGAGCTAATATTATTGTAAGCCAAGCCAAATTACCTTATAATGGTTTAAACATACTCAAGTTAGACACAAAAAACATGGGCCACACCAAACTATTACCCACACACACAGAGGAAAGTCTATGTCTAAAACATTCATCCTTTATAAAAGTCAGTCTATTTTACATGTAAAAATGTTGTTTTATAATTCCAGTGCACACTCCACAGGTTTCAAAAACTGTAATACTTTACTTGTAAGAAAATTAACTATGTTTTCACCCTCTAAATGCCTCAGTAGTAGCAAAATGAAATTACCAGAGAAAATATTTGGTCTTACCCAAAAGAAGCTCAATGATTTACTGAAATATGTTTTTCCTACCAAGAAATTATGAATAAGGCAATAGAAAAATTACTAAGTACCAAGGATCTCATTACTTTCTTGTAAAAAAAAAAATCATTTCAGGGATGCCTGGGTGGCTCAGTTGGTTAGGCATCTGCCTTCGCTCGGGTCATGATCCCAGAGTCCTGGGATTGAGTCCCACATCTGGTTCCTCGCTCAGCTGGGAGCCTGCTTCTCCCTCTGCCTCTACCTGTCGCTCCCCCTCCTCATGCTCTCTCTCTCTGACAAACAAATAAAGTCTTTTTCTTTTTTTTTTAAGATTTTATTGAAAGAGAGAGAATGAGAGAGAGGAAGCAGGAGAAGGGGAGTCCCATCCTGGGACTCCAGGATCATGATCTGAGCCGAAGACAGTCACTTAACAGACTGAGCCACCCAGGCACCCAAATAAAATCTTAAAAAAAAAAAAAATCATTTCAGGGGAGCCTGGGTGGCTCAGTTGGTTAAGAGTCCAACTCTTCATTTCAGCTCAAGTAATGATCTCAGGGTCGTGAGATTGAGCCCCACTTGGGATTCTCCGATTCTCTCTCTCCCTCCCCTGACCCTCTCCACCCTCCTCTCCCTCTCTTAAAAAAAAAAATCATATCAGATCTTGCACAACAGGGACTTGCTATGCAAAAATGTCATCAACCTATGGACTTTGAGTATTCTTTCAGCATGTTATAATTTACCAAGTGGAAGTTTCAAGAGAATATATTACAACCCACTTAAGTCTTCAATCTCAAGAAATTCCTTCAAATGACAACAGCCCTAGAAGTTTGGCATATCTATTGATATAGGACAGACATCACATTTTATCTTAGAATTCAAAGAAACAGGGGTGCCTGGGTGGCTCAGTCGTTAAGCGGTTGCCTTCAGTTCAGGGCGTGATCCCGGAGTCCTGGGATCAAGCCCCGCATCGGGCTCCCTGCTCCACTGGGGGCCTGCTTCTTCCTCTCCCACTCCCCCTGCTTGTGTTCCCTCTCTCACTGGCTGTCTCTCTGTCAAATAAATAAAAAATCTTAAAAAAAAAAAAAAAGAATTCAAAGAAACAAAGTTTCAGAGTGGCCAGACAGAAGGGAAAGGAGGAAGCAAAACACTGAGAGCCACAGGAACTCTGGTCAGAAAAACGGAGGCAGAACACTGGCTGTCTCTCCTCTCTTCTAGATCACTTAGTGAGATTTGGAACCCATCTCTCTTCCTAGTGCATCAATGATTCTGTTGTCATGTACCTCGTGATTGAAGAAAGAGAAGTGGCTTTCCTTTTCAGATCCTGCATTGATAAGTTAAAAGAGACATTTATACACAAAGAACACACTGACAGTATTTTTCCAACTCTATTTACAGCAGACATCTGTGTTTTAGTAAGGGCTCTCCATTCTGAAAGTTACTCTTCTTTTTTCATCATCTGAAAACTATCGCTCAGAGATTTTAACAAAATAGTTTGATATTAAAACAATGTGAATTTCAGGGAAGAGCAATCTTGTATTTCAAACCATTCAGGAAAAAACCCTACTTGCTTAAACAAGTGGACAAGATGATGAACATGTTCATAATTCTGTCTTTCATCTGCATAAAATACTTTCTTCCAGACCCTCAAATTCTACTTATCTTTCAAGACCACACTCAAATATCCTCTCCTCTCTGAAGTCTTTCTTGAGTCTCTCTAGGAACTATTTATGGTTTCCTTCTTTACACTACGTCAGAAAAACATTTGAAACACCAGTATATCACTCATTACATGGTTCTGTCTATAAATATCTCCCTACCAGGCTATAAAGCATCTTAAGACCAGGATCTATACTGTATACATCTTTGTCTTGCAATGCTTGGAAGGCCTGGCACATCATAAGGGCACAGTGAAAACAACGGCAACAACAGTTAAATGAAACTTCTAACATACTTTCTAAGGGCCAGTGAATCATTTATTTATCCAGGTGATTTATTTGGGCAGCAGTGGGCCAGGAGTGATTTTCTTTCTTTTGTGGGGGCGGGGAGTGCAGAGGTTGGGGGAAGGAATAAAATAGGAAAGCAGTATAAAATTTGGTCATAATTTTCTGAAGTTTATCATCTAGAAAGGGACAAAGAATAAGCTATATGGCTAGTCAGAGAACAAAGAGAATGAAGAACCAAATACAGCACAAGAGGTATTTATATAAATGTTGATAGAATGAGCACTTAGGCAAAAACTTCATGGGACTTCAGTGGAACCTCAAAAGATTAATAGAGGCAGAAGGAGAGGGGCACCTGGGTGGTGCAGTCGTTAAGTGTCTGCCTTCGGCTCAGGGCGTGATCCTGGCATTCCGGGATCGAGCCCCACATCAGGCTCCTCCACTAGGAGCCTGCTTCTTCCTCTCCCACTCCCCCTACTTGTGTTCCCTCTCTCGCTGGCTCTCTGTCAAATAAATAAATAAATAAACAAACAAACAAATAAATAAATCTTTAAAAAAAAAAATAGAGGCAGAAGGAGAAACAGACTCCCTACTGAGCAAGGGAGCCAGACGTGGGGCTTGATCCTATGAACCTGAGATCATGAACCAAGCAGAAGGCAGACACTTAACTGACTGAGTCACTGAGGCATTCCCCCCATGCTGTAGTTTTCATTCCATTGACTTATTTATTTTATAACTAAAAGTTTGTACCTCTTAATCCCTTTACCTATTTCACCTACTTTTCTCCCCTAGCAACCACCATCTTGACTTTTCTTTTTCTTTAAGATTTTACTTACTTATTTGGGGGGGAGGAGCAGAGGGAGAGGGACAAGGAGACTGCACTGAGCGTAGAGCCTGATGTGGGGTTCAATCCTACAATCCATGAGATCATGACCTGAGCCGAAATCAAGAGTCAGAGACCTAACTGACTGAGCCACCTAGGCGCCCCATTAACCTTTATTTTCAAAGATATCTAAAATAGCACTCTCTCAAGAATCATTAATAGTAACAGTGATCTATGTGTAGAGGACAAACTAAAGCAGAAACGCACCTTCTCTTTACTCTGAAAATCTACGTATATTTGAAGGGTAATTAATTTTTATAGTTTTGATAACTTGGAATGAAGATCCTCCTGCATTTAGGCAGGTTCCCCATCTTTTGTGGACCTCTGTATTTGATAGTACCTTTTTCTTTCTTTTTTACCTGTAGTCTATACTGTAAAAAAAAAAAAAAAAAAAAAAACCAACTATCAATATCTATTAATCTTGGGGCACCTGGGTGGCTCAGTCAGTTAAGCATCTGCCTTCAGCTTGGGTCATGATCCCGAGGTCCTAGGATCGAGTTCTCCATCAGGTTCCTTGCTCACTGGGGAGCCTGCTTCTCCCTCTGTCTGTCACTCCCCCTGTTTGTGCTCTCGCTCTCTCTCTTTCTAACAAATAAATAAAATCTTAAGAAAAAAAAAGATTAAGACCTCAAAAAATTAAAAATAGAATTGCCACATGATCCAGAAATTCTACTTCTGGGTACATACCCAAAAGAACTGAAAGCAGGGTCTCAAAAAAATATCTGTACACCCATGTTTATAACAGCATTATTCACAATAGCCAAAAGGTATAAGCAACCCAAGTGTCCACTGACAGATGAATGGATAAACAAAATGTGGTATACACATAGGATGGAATATTATTACTCAGCCTTAAAAAGGAAGGACATTCTGACACATGCTGTAATATGGATGAACCTTGAAGATACTATGCTAAGTGAAATAAGCCAGTCACAAAAAGAGAAATACTGTAAGCTTCCACTTACTTTAGGTAGTTAAATTTATACAAACATAACATAGAATGGTGGTTGGCAGAGGCTTGGGGAGGGGAGGGATTTGGAGTTGTTTACTGGGTATAGTTTCAGCTTTGCCAGTTCTGAAGATTGGTAGCACAACAATGTGAACTGAACTGTACACTTAAATATTGTTTAGATGGTAAATCTTCTATGTATTTTAGCACAATTATAAATAAATGAAGGGAAGGAAGGAAGAAAAGAAAGAAAAAGAGTTATATATATAACTATATACATAACTATGAACAGACATTAGTATAGACCACCTATAGTCATTAGACTCTCAAATAGAAAAAATAAATTACGGGTTCTATACAATCCTATGTCCGTTAGCTATTACTATAGCCCATTTTCATTCCATTCCAGTAAGCATATTAACATGCAAATAAGAATGACAGTTAATATAGGGGTACCTCTAATTCAACTCTTATTTATTTTTTTAGAGAGAGCAAGAGCAAGGTAGGGGCAGAGGGAGGGGAGGGAGAGAATATTAAGCAGGCTCCATGCCCAGCGTGGTGCCTGACTTGGGGCTGGATCCCACAACCCTGAGATCATGACCTGAGCCAAAATCAAGAGTTGAACACTTAACTGACTGAGCCACCCAGATGCCCCTCAACTCTAATTAATATTTTTAAAATTAAATTATTTGCATATGTTGGTACACTACCACTTTTAATTACAAATCACATACAATATATTCACTTTTAGCAGTCGGTATAAAACCAAGTTGAGAATCTCTTCTCTGGCACAGTGCCTTTAGTTTAGCATTTAGGATTGCTCAAAAAATGTCTGCTGAATTGAAATAGTTAACTTGAGTCAGGAAGCTTAATTTCTAGAGCAAGAGAAAAGCATAAACCTCTGACCAGCTCAGAGAAATAGTAAGGAGAGAATTAAATAATAATGACAATAACATAAGAACTGTCACAAAACAATTAATCATTAACTATTACATGAATGGCTTGGGACTTCCAGTCAAGAATTCACAGTGAGTATACATTAAGTATACAATAAGCTGACACAGCAACATAAATATTAGACATATAGGGCTAATTTTTTTAAAGTATTTTATCCTAGCCCACAAATAAAGTCATCAATGTGCCTACTATGCCAACTTAACCCCCCAATGAAATGTTCAAGATTAAATGAACATTTTACAAAGAAACACTGATAAAGTTGTCAAAGATATATCACACTCCTTCTTTTCTTTCCTTCATCAATCTGTAATTTGCCTTGGCAAGTTATTTCTATTTCACTTGAGGTCACTTCCTTCTTCCCCTTATCACATACAAATAAGTCTGGTCCAGTTTTTGGTTTTGGTTTGGTGGGGGTTTTTTTGGTCTGTTATTATACTTTTATTCTAATATCCACCAGCATCTCTGCTCTTTAATTTTTTTTCTTGCATGGAGTGGCTTCTGATTGTCTTCTCTTAAAACTAGTCATTTATAAGAGGGTAAAAGCATGTGACTACCTCATTAAGTTTTTACAGTAATTTTGCATATTGAAATCTATATTTTTACTACCTTAATTTTCTTTTACTGTTTTTTTATCATAGAGTTAGAGTATCATGTTGATGCTTTATAATTACAAACAATAGTAACATAATCACCTATCAATTTCATTTCAGGGAGGTTCATTAAAAATTGTTATAATAAAAAATGTTATAATAGCAATAATATAGCTATTATTTACAGCACTTGCTACATACTAGGTTCTGCTATGCTATATATATATATATATGTGTGTGTGTGTGTATATATATATACACATACATTCATTTAATCCTCAAAATAATTCTGGGAGGTAGGTATTATTAACATCCCCCATTTTACAGCTATGGAAACTGGGCACAGAGATATTAAAGGACTTTCTCAAGATCACACATCTAGTAAATGATAAGGCCAGAATTTCAACCAAGATAATGCAAACATTGGGCCTGAAAGGCTTGAGAACAACTAATCTAAGGAAAAAAGCATTGCATGCACACTACCTATTATTCTGCCAAGAAATAATAATCATGATCTTGTATGTATCTAAGAACACAGAATTGTAATGTCTAAAACAAAAACTGACAAAATACAAGGCAAATTTGACAAATCCACAATCTTCATGGGATATTTTAACATACTTCTCAGAAACTGAAAATTCTAGAAGAAACGAGTATGGATATGGTACATTTTAATAACAAAATTGACATGATTGATCTAATCTTGTCCCAATAAAGGTAGGCTTTATTTTTTCAAGTCTATATGAAAACATTTCCCAAAATGCATGGATACTACATCATAAAGGAATTCTCAAAAAATTTCGAAGAATGTAGTTCCAGGGCACCTGAGTGGCTCAGTTGGTTGAGTGTCTGGCTCTTGGTCTTGGCTCAGGTCTGATGTTGGGGTCATGGGATTGAGCCCTGCATCAGGCTCTGTGCACGGTGCAGAGTCTGCTTGGGTTTCTCTTTCCCTCTCCCATTGCCCCTCCCGCTCATGCTCTCTAAATAAATAAGGAAATAATATTTTTTTAAAAACCTTAAAAAAAAAAAGAATGTGGTTCCAACACCACATTCCCAGACCACTATGAAATAAAATTAGAAGTCAATAAAAAGATAATCAAAAACAAGCATAGCAGACAATATTTACTCAACATCTATTTTCCCCCTTTTCTTGATTAACAGGACCCCGGATAGATGGCAATGTGCCTAATTAATTAAAACATTCAATCTGGCAGTCTTCCTTGCAGCTAGAGTAGCCAGGTAACATACTACTAAGTAAGGAGGTATGTGGGAATTGCTAGGTAGGGATTATGGAAATGCTACTGTTTTCCTGATGAAATTGCCCTTTATCCTTTTTACAGCCTGGAGCAAAGAGGCCGTGCTTGTATTAGGAGCATTTACTTTGTAATCAAAAGGCCAGAAGTACCACACTAAAGACAGAGGAAGCTAGAAGGAGCCTGGTTTGTTGATGACCTTCTTGAGCAGATGCACAACATAGGCATTTCTCAAGATTTCTTGAGAGAAATTAATCCCTTATTTGAATAAGCTACTGTGTTCGGGTTTCTATAACATACTGCTAAGACAATCCTAACTGATTTGCAAAAGATTCAAAATAAATGAGTTAGAGTTCACCCAAAAATGCCAGAATAAAGTATAAAAATAAAGATAAAAGCAAAAATTAATGATATAGAAAACAAAGAAACAACTGAGAGTTATAACAAACCAAAAGCTAATTTGGGAATAGAAAAAACTAATAAAGAAACATATCTTCAGTGACTCTGGATAAAGAAAAAAATCTTTTATTTTCTGGCCCCTGTCTATTCCTCTAGACTCATCAGAGTCTTGCCATTCCTTGACATGCATCCACCAGACTAGAACCAAACCAAATTTCTCACCATTCCTAGAATATTCCTCTGTGCCTCCACACATGCTTCTCCTACTGCCTGAAATGTCCTTTCCCTTACTTGTGCACCAGACAAGCTCTATTTTCTTCTTCAGGAAAACTCAAGGGTGACCACCTCTAGGAAGCTTCTAACCCTTCAAACAACGTTGATACTGGTGCCCAGTATTATATCCCTTAGCACCCTATGCATAATTTCATACAATTAGCAAATATATATTTAGCAATTTTAGGTTCTTGCTAAAGCTCATTTTAGCAAATATGTGTTTTAAATATATTTCCTGTCTTCTACCCTAAGCAAAGAGCTCTTCTAGGGCAGGATTTTACTCCTCGGTCCCTAGCATCTAGCTCAATGTCATATACCTAATGAGCATTAACTAAATATCTGCTGAGTAAATAAATAAATGACTAAGACAGCAAATAACTACAATGTTTATCACATGCTGGAACAGAAGTATCGGCAGAATGCTATGAGATCACAAAAGAAAAGCAACCAACCCTCTCACTCTCCTTGCTGCAAAATGATACACTCTAGAATCAACTTTTTGTAGTATCTTTCACATGCCTTCACTATATGTTTACAGAAATACTCCTATCAGCTGAATGAATGGAAGTTGTACATGCAACTTATATGCTTCTAATTTTTGTTTTCCCAGCTGAATTATCAATTAAGGTGAAGGATCTTAACAGGTATTTCTGCACAGCAATATGAACACAGTAAAATTTGCTACCTGATGAATTATCACTTGATGTCACTTAGGGCTGAGCTCAGCCCACTGAAACATCTACAAAATTCTTTCCTAATTAGCCCAATATTCCACACCAGCTCTAGAGGAAATATTAAATGTACTGAATATGGCCAAAGGCTACAATCATACACTGCTATGTGTGAACCTTCAGTATATATATGATAGAAATACAGTGCCTCCTTTAAAACACATCATTTCCACACACACACACTGAACCTCCCCAGAAGAGCACTCTCTCTGAAATCTCCTGTACCTCAAAGAGGATGCAGAACCAGATAAACGCAACAAGGAAAACAATAGGAAATTTAGCAAGAAGTAGTTTTGACAGACAATGAGGATACGCAACAAAGACCATTATCAAGGTACAGAGCCCAAAGCAGCCCTGGACTGCTATCATCCTTCCTCCCATACTTTACAATGCTAAACTCCTTTAAAAAGGGTGGTGGAGAGTGGGGAGGATAGTTTGTTTTCCTCTTTATACTCTCTTTTGTAAATCTCTGTAATATGGTGTCTGCCCCTTAGAATTTATGTTTGGTAGATGTGGCACATTCCCTGATCTTTAGAACCTATCTCTGACTGCTACTTGTCTCTTTTCCTTCTTCACACCCTCCACAAATAAAGGTACTTAAGGTTCAAGCCTTGCTGCTTTGGTGTCTCTATCCATACTCTTTTCCTTGATTATTTCTGACATTGAAAACATTTTGATGGTTAAAAATGTGCTTGATTCCTATATAACACTGCTTTCATACCAGAGTAATACTGTACAATGAAGGATTTTCTCTATATTTGTTCTTCCTTGATCTCATTTTTTTAGGAGCCCAACATGGGGCTTGAACTATGGCCCTGAGATCAAGACCTGAGGTGAAATCAAGAGTCAGACACTTCACCAACTGAGCCACCCAGGCACCTCAATCTTATTCTTTTTTTTTTTTTTAAGATTTATTTATTTATTTTTGCAAGAGAGAGTGAGAGAGAGAATGAGCACGAGCAGGGGAGTGGCAGGGGGAGACACAGACTCCCCGCTGAGCAGGGAGCCCAATGCGGAACTCGATCCCAGGACCCCTGGATTATGACCTGGGCCGAAGGCAGACATTTAACCAACTGAGCCACCCAGGCACCCCACCCCAATCTTATTCTTGATAGTGAAGGTTCTCTTAATTCTCTGACTCTGTGGAGCAATTTAATTCTGAAATGGCTGGTCTGACATGAGGGGACCAACATGGACAGCCAAACACACACACATACATATAAACACATCTTGCTCATTTATGTTTTAGAGTTGGGGGTAGTTCAGCTCACTCCCAGAACTCATTACTTTTTTCCTCCGAACAGCTTTGGTATAAAGAAACATCTCAGTCAGAAATCACACTAAAAACTGGTACTCAGAAATGCCTAGCTGGCTTTCTCCTAACCTTCACTCTCAGGTAGAACATCATCCTCACTGTCTTGCTCTTAGACATCTTGCAAAAGCTGCCTTACTTACCTCCAAGACTAAAGATCTACCTCTTCTCTGACACAGTGACTATTAAAACATATAGTCATTACATCTTGTTAGAAAAGCATCATATGCAGTGTTGATGAAAACACTTGTTATGGTGAGGTTGCAGAGAGGCAGATAGGAAATCCCAAACACAATCATGAAATAAAATATAGAGAATTTGAAAAAAAAATCCTGGAGTATTTGTAGATTCAGACTGCAACAATGATCACATTTAAAAGAAAAATGATTCACTGTCTTGCAAACGTCACAAGTTGTAGTTTCAAAAGCTAAAAAATTATAGACAGAGCACTAAGATCGCTGAAGCAACACCAGCATTTTAAGACCCAGTGTCTTATTTCTCAGATAAAGCAGACAAAAGTACGAGAGAACATAAAATCTTTACCTTCTCAAGCACAAAAATAAAACATATAACAAAATAACATTCGCATACTAAAATGTTCGCCTTACTTTTTATTATTGTTTAAAATCAATTAACTAGGGGTGCCTGGGTGGCTCAGTCGGTTAAGCATCTGCCTTCGGCTCAGGTCATGATCCCGGGGTTCCGGAATCGAACCCCGCATCGGGCTCCCTGTTCAGCAGGGAGTCTGCTTCTCCCTTTCCCTCTGCCCTTCCCCCCGGTCATGTGCTCTCTCTCTCCCTAATAAACAGATAAAATATTTTTAAAAAATCAATTAACTAACATATAGTGTATTACTAGTTTTAGAGGTAGTTTAATGATTCATCAGTTGCACATAACACCCAGTGCTCATTACATCAAGAGCCCTCCTCCATGCCCATTACCCAGTTACCCCATCCCTCCACCCACCTCCCCTCCAGCAACCCTCAGTTTGTTTCCTAACTACCCCTTACTTTCTTTATAACACAACTGTTAATACTGCTACAGATACAGAGTTTGCATGACAGCTCCATGTGCACTAAATAATAAATGTATAACCATGAATGTGAATAAATCAATTTTTCAGTACCCAAGCAGATGGCAGATATCCGGCTCTTTTAGTTTATAAGTTTATTGTTTCTTATAGCTTAGCACTTCCAGACATGCTGCTGTCAATTTAGAAAATATATACCAGGGTAGAAAGCAGGAACTTAAGCCTCTATCTTACATAACTAGTTGTACACTTACCACACAAACTGAATCAGGTTGAACTCCATAAGACAGTGTGGTGTATATATGTATGTGTGTGTATGGGCAGTATACACACACACACACACACACACACACACACATATACACACAAACATAATCATATTCTAGAAATATAGTATAAATTAGTATTGATATGTTAAAGTTGATAAAAATAATTTTTCAGGTGCCAGGGTGGCTCAGTCAGTTGAGTGTCCCAGTCTTGATTTTGGCTGGGATCATCTCATGATGATGGAATCAAGTCCTCTGCAGGGCTCTGTGCTCAACAGGGAGTCTGCCTGTGATTCTCTCCCTCTTCCTCTGCCCCTCCCCAATTCACTCTCTCTCTCTAAAATAAATAAATAAAATCTTAAAAAGTAATAATAATAATAATAATGATAATAATAACCTTTAAAAATTTTTCTTGTATACTGGGTCAAAAGTAGGTATAATATTCTTTTCATCAATTACACAGATAGGAATTCAAATCTGATTTACCCATTGGCAAGACACTAAATATTTTTGGACCTCGGTTTCTTTCTCTCTCTCTCTCTCTCACTTTACTTTTCAAGTTCCAAAAAGCTCTATTACCCCTCTACGGGAGGGGTTCAATCTTTCTTGGCTTCCACTTTCCTCATGGCTCCCAGGAGGTTGCTCAGCTCCCCTCTCCTCCTCTTGGCACAGATGTGTGTCCCCACCCTTTTCTTGATAAACTTGAGGGCACGCATGTCCTTGGAGACCTTGAGAAGCTCCATGCCACGACGCTCCTATGGGGTGAAGCCACACACCTCTCAGGTCATGTCCCGCATGAACTTGGTGTGCTTGGGGAGGTGCTGGCAGTGGCAGCTGTGCATCGGCTTACTCATGTTCTTAGTCACCTGTGGCTCTTGCTGAGGCCCAAGTTCATAGGGTAGTGGTGAGCCACGGCTGCTGCTTCCTAATGGCTCCCACGACAGAAACAGTTTCCTCATTTATAGAATGGAAGTGTAACTACTTATAAAATTGTTGTGATAATTTAAAAAGATAATGTGGGGCACCTGGGTGGCTCAGTCAGTTAAGCGGCTGCCTTCGGCTCAGGTCATGATCCCAGGGTTCTGGGATCAAGCCCCACATCAGGCTCCTATGCTGGGAGCCTGCTCCTCCCTCTCCCTCTGCCTGTCGCTCTGCCTACTTGTGCTCTCTATCTCTCTGTCAAATACATAAATAAAATCTTTAAAAATAAATAAAAATAAAAAGATAATGTATACAAGTTCTTAACACAGTACTTAGCACAAAGAACTGAAAATCTTAACTGCATATGTAACAGAAATAATAACTAGCCCTTATATAGGATATATTTTGCGCTAGACATTATTCTAGTATTTTATATACACTAGCTCATTACATCCTCTCAACGACCCCATAAGGTAGGGACTATCACTATCTCCATTTTGCAGATAAGGAAACTGAGGCACAGAAATCAAGTAACTTGCCCAAGGTCAGAAAGCTTATAAGTGGTAGAGCCAAAATTCAAATAGAGGCAGTCTAGCTCCAGAGTCTCTCTCTCTTACGTTGCCTCTCAATGCATTCTCTTTTTTTTTAATCCTTTTTTATACTGAAATATAATTGACATACAATGTTATGTAAGTTTCAGGTGAACAACATATTGATTAGCAAATTCTATACGTTCTTATAACATATATGAGGTTTTTTTCTCATGCAACAAATATTTAGTGAGTATCCTCTACACGGCAGAGTCTGTGCTAAGTACTAAAGACTCAGAGATGAGAAACACAGGGAGGTTTGATCTAACAGAGAAAGGCAAACAGGTAAAAATAAAAATGTCATAAGATGTATCATTGCTCTGATACAGAAGACACAAAGGAGGGAACAGATAATCACACTATGAAAAATACGATAATAAGGCATCTGAAATGAAAATGAAAATGAAATCATTGAAAATGAAATCACCGAAAATGAAATCACATAGGGACATCTGGGCGGCTCGGTTGGCTAAGCATCAGACTCTTGATTTCAGCTCAGGTCATGGTCTCTGGGTTACGAGATCGAGTCCCATGTCTGCTTGGTACTCAGCGTAGTCTGCTAGAGATTCTCTCTACCTCCCCCTTCGCCCCTCCCCACCTAAAATAAATAAATAAAAATCTTTCTAAAAATTCTCTCTCTCTTTGCCTGCCCCCCCACAGGCATGCACGCTCTCTCTCAAAAAAAAAAAAAAAAATTGTAACTCATGTCACTAGGAGACTCACTTGCTAGCCAAAGAATCAAGCTGCCACATGAAGCATATCAAGCTGAAGCCCTCAATCCAACAGACCGCAAGGATCTGAATGATGCCATCAATCACATAGCAGATCCCTCCCCACCTGAGCCTCAGATAAAATGCCAGCCCCAGCTGAAACCTTTATATTTTTTTAAGTTGCCTTTTATTTATTAAGTAATCTCTATATCCAACATGGGGCTTGAACTCAGAACCCTTAGATCAAGAGTTGCACACTCTTCCTTTTTTTTTTTTTTTTAAGATTTATTTATTTATTTATTTGACACAGAGAGAGACAGCCAGCGAGAGAGGGAACACAGGGAAGGGGAGTGGGAGAGGAAGAAGCAGGATCCCAGCAGAGGAGCCCGATGTGGGGCTCGATTCCAGGACTCCGGGATCACGCCCTGAGCCGAAGGAAAACGCTTAACGACTGAGCCACCCAGGCGCCCCAAGAGTTGCACACTCTTCTAACCGAGCCAGCCAAGCACCCCACCCGAGCTGACACCTTTACTCCAGCTTTGTAAGACCACGAAGCAGCAGACCCAGCTAAGTCATGCCTAGACTCCTGAACCACAGAAACAAATATAGTAAATATGTGTTCTTTTAAACTACTGAATTCATGGTAATATTGCTACTCAGTAATAGGTAACTAATATGCTATGCTCCCCCTTGTGTTGCAATTACCCTTGTAACTACTTAATATAAATATTTACCAGTAGATTATAAATTCCACAAAGGCAAGAATAGCCTTAATCATTACTGTATCAGCACTTAGCACAGTGCCTAGCATATAAAAGAACTACAGTATAGTTAAGTGGATGGATGGATGCCTACTCTATGCTGGGCACAGTGCTATGTCCTAGAGAAACAAAAATAAGTAAGACATGGTCCCTGTCCTCATGGAGCTTAAAATGTACATGGGATGACAAACACTTTAAACAGATAATTTCAACAGAATATGATTAATGTAACAGAGGTTTTTATGAAGACAATGGGTATGTAACTCAGACTGCAAGGGCCCATGGGTATGGGTATGGTAGATCTTATATAGTCAGGATTTATGTCGAGCAGGTGACATGATCTTTTATACAGAAAATTCTAAAATTCTAAAAAATAGGGGCGCCTGGGTGGCTCAGTCAGTTAAGAGGCTGCCTTCAGCTCAGGTCATGATCCCAGAGTCCTGGGATGGAGCCCCGCATTGGGCTCCTTGCTCAGTGGGGAGCCTGCTTCTCCCTCTGCCTGCCGCTCCCCCGGTTTGTGCTCTCTCTCTCCCCCCCCCAACACATAAATAAATCTTTAAAAAAAATAATAAAACAGTTCGGCAAGGTTACAGGATACAAGACAAATGTGGTATTATCCATATATTGGAATATTACTGGGCCATAAGAAGGAATGAAGTGCTAATACACACTATAACATGGATCAGTGTTGAAAAGATTGTGCTAAATTAAAGAAATCAGTCATACAGGCTACATATTGTATGATTCTATTTATATGAAATGTCTAGAATAGGCAAGTCCAGAGAGACAGAAAGTACAATAGTGGTTGCCAGGAGCTGGGGGACGGGAGAAATGGAGAGTGACTAATAATGAGTACACGTTTTCTTTTTAGGATGATAAAAAAAATTTCAAGTTAGACAGTGGTGATGGCTGCACAACCTTGTAAATATACTAAAAAACACCGAATTGTATATATTTTTTTAAGATTTTATTTATTTATTTGACACAGAGACAGCTAGAGAGGGAACACAAGCAGGGGGAGTGGGAGAGGGAGAAGCAGGCTCCCCGCCGAGCAAGGAGCCTGACATGCGGCTTGATCCTAGGACCCTGGGATCATGACCCGAGCCAAAGGCAGACACCCAATGATTGAGCCACCCAGGCGCCCCTGAACTGTATATTTTTAAAAGGAGAATTTTATAGTATGTGAATTATTTCTCAGCAAAGCTATTATTAAAAAGAAAAAAAGTTACATTGATACTTTGTCTTGGAATGGGATTCCAGGTTTTACAACAATGTTTTCACATACATGCTAAAATACAGAGTTATATCATGGGGAAATAAAAGGTAAGTTATCTCAAAACACTGAAACAATCATCTTCCTAGAAAGTCTCCTTCTGGGATGCCTGGGTGGCTCAGTCTGTTAAGAGGCTGCCTTCAGCTCAGGTCATGATCCTGGGGTCCTAGGATCGAGTCCCATGTCAGGCTTCCTGCTCACAGGGGAGTCTGCTTCTCTCTGTGCCTCCCCTGCCCCTTCTCTCTCTCTCTCTCTCTCTCAAATAAATAAATAAAATCTTTTTTTTTTTTTTTTAAAGAAAGTCTCCTTCCAATCATACCCCCAAACAAAACCAGGACGGTATAAAAAGAAAGTAAGAACCTTCTACTGTATCTCAACAGAAGCACTTCTTAAATGGAAACATTAAACAGGTTGTCAATCACTGCTACAATGGAGTTGGACAGATTTTCCACCTACCAGAGGATGAGAGACTGGGACCACTGTGCCATTTGGTTTTACATTTTTCTCTCTTACTTTACAAACGTACACACTAACACTACTGTCGTCTCCACTCACATATGCTTCAGTACTTCCCTAAATAGATTTCGGTAACATCCAAAATATTCTAAGTCATTTTCCTAGAAACAGTGAAATTACCCTATTCTCGATTTCATGGGTTTTTTTTTTTTAAAGTAAAACTTAATAATCAAAGGTAAATATCTGAAGCTCACAAATGATTATAAATGCTTCTAAAAGTATATTTTCACTGAATTCAGTAATAGAGGTTATAAAATGTTTTACTCCTCTCCAACGCTTTTAGGCCAGGAATTTATAACCTCAGCACTCCTGACATTTAAGGCCAGATAATTCTTTGTTGCAGAGTACTGTCCTGTGCATTACAGAATATTTTGTGACATCCCTGGCCCCTACCCACTAGATACCAGTAGCACCCCCTGCCTAGTTGTGACAACCAAAAACAACTCCAGACACTGTCAAATATCACTTTAGGGGCAAAACTGCTCCCAGTTGAGAACCACTGCCCTAGTACATCTGCCTTAATTATTTCCTAACAGCAAATTAGCTTAATTCATCATTAGCCTTAAAAACAAACATTTTTGTGAAATACAGAAGCTGATACACCTAAAAGAAGGTTTCTTTGTTTTTTGAGTTTGAATAAATCCATTTCTGGAATTATTATGAAGTATTTTATATAATATATAGATATAATATATATATAATATATATAATTATTTATATATATTCTTAAACATATAGTACAAGAAAGAAAAAAAAACTAAGCTTCACTTCTCATGAATTTAAATTTTCTTCTACACATAACTTTTCCAGAATACAAAAAGTACCAGCTTCTCTCTCTCTTTTCTCTCCTCATAATCAATAATTATAATTATATAGATATTGAAAGGGAACTTTGTGTTCAAAACCTCCTAATTCTATCATGGTAGAACAATGACACATTATTTATAACCTAAAATACATGCTACCCAATAACAATTAACCTTTTTTTGAGGTCCTAAGAGATTTACAATTCATAAAGAGAGCCCAAGTTTAACCAATGAAATTATCAGGTTGATTAATTTAAGAAATGTGCCATACCTCTGACAGTCACAATCTAAAAGAGCCCAAGTTCCTTCCAAATCAACTGCTCAAACAGATTTTTTTTTTTTTAAGATTGTATTTGTTTGACAGAGAGAGACACAGCGAGAGAGGGAACACAAGCAGAGGGAGTGGGAGAGGGAGAAGCAGGCCTCCCGCTGAGCAGGGAGCCTGATGTGGGGCTCGATCCCAGGACCCCAGGATCATGACCTGAGCCGAAGGCAGATGCTTAACAACTGAGCCACCCAGGCGCCCCTCAAACAGATATTTTTATAGCTATACAACTAAATAAGATTGCTTAAGATAATTTTTTAAAATAATTTTTAGTAAAGAAAACAAACTATTCTAATTGTAATTTATGGGGCTACTGACCCACACAGTATACAAGAAAGATCATGAGGACTTCGCTAGTCATGGTTTTTCATCCTTCATAAAATATAACCCAATAATCTTTGTTACTTATCTAAAGCCAGGCTTCAGAACTAAATGAATAATAGTATCAGTCAAACAGATAACTAAGATCTATTTTTAAGGATGAATGACCAAAAGGTCCTAAATTCTAAAACTGAATTATTTTAAAGGAATACAAGCAATCCACATAAATCCACATTCCTCAATGTGAAGTCATCCATCCATCAGTCTTTCTTTTGCTATCTAAGGCAACTGAAAGTCCTTAAGTTACCTGTATAATGTGTATCTCCCACACCAGAAGTCAAATATTTCCTTTTATTGCTAGTGATACACTTTTTATTTAACCTGACCTTTAAAACTCTGTCTGTACTTTGTAATCAAAGATAAAAAACTAACCATAATCCTAGCTGCACTATAGTTATCAGACCAGTGGTTCGCAAACTTTCTCTATAAAGGGTCAGACAGTAAATATCCTAGGCTTTAAGGGCCATATGATCTCTGTTATAACTATTCAACTCCGTCATTGTAGCACAAACAGACATTGACAAATGGGTGTGGACGTATTACAACAAAACTTTATTTTAAAAGAAGTGGCATGGGGCACCTGGGTGGCTCAGTCGTTAAGCGTCTGCCTTCAGCTCAGGTCATAATCCCAGGGTCCTGGGATCGAACCCTGCATCCCCCACATGGCATCGGGCTCCCTGCTCATCGGGAAGCCTGCTTCTCCCTCTCACACTCCCCTTGCTTGTGTTCCCTCTCTCGCTGTCTCTCTCTGTCAAATAAATAAACAAAATCTTTAAAAAAAAAAAAAAAGTGGCAGGCTATAGTTTATCAGACCCTGTATCAGACTATTATATGTGAGAATAAAAAAATAGACCTGTTTCTCTCTTTCCCAATGATAATGTTCTTACCACAAAATTAACTAATTACTTTCTAAAATACCACAAAATAAAATTAACTAGCTTTCTCCTATTTCATAGTAGGCATTCATAATGAGATGATAGATCTTATTGCCTTAAATGAGGAATAAAAGCCAACTATAAAGATCAAGTTCAGGTTTGAGATTTGTACTATACACACTATACAGAAAGCTTGAGCCAAGAAATTAAAATAAAACCTTTAGGTTCAAATCTAGAACCGACAGGACTCCAGGAGAGGCAAATGTGAGACCACTGTATTAAGCACATTCACAACCTAGAACACAAGAACTCCAAGGGAAATCATCTCCCACCAAAAACAGACTTTCAATAGAAAATTATAAATCACAGGAAAAATAAAAATCCATGAAAAAGAACCAGCAGACCAAATAGTGTAGAGTCCACACTCTAAGAACTGCAACTAATCGAAAGGGACTTACAAACAAACAAAAAACATTTAAATGGTCAAAATTTACTCATCCTTATGAAAGTGTATTAGAAAATCTATAAGATATAATAATTTTCTAGTAAAATATAATTTACCAAAATTGAACCAGAAGAAACAAAATTCTAAATAGACCAATTACCCTACAAAAAGGAAAAGTATCAAAGTACCTGACCAAGCACTTCACAGGGGAATTCTATCAAATATTTAAGCAATAATTCCAATACCATTTCAACTATGCAAAAGCACAGGGGAAAAAAATTTTCCAAATAATTTTTTTGAGGCAAGAATAATATTGCTATCAAAACCTAACAACAAAAGCATGAAAGAGAAAACCACAGACCATTCTCACAAATATCAAGGCAAGGGGCGCCTGGGTAGCGCAGTCGTTAAGCGTCTGCCTTCGGCTCAGGGCGTGATCCCGGCATTCCAGGATCGAGTCCCACATCGGGCTCCTCCGCTGGGAGCCTGCTGCTTCCTCTCCCACACCCCTGCTGTGTTCCCTCTCTCGCTGGCTGTCTCTCTGTCACATAAATAAATAAAATCTTTAAAAAAAAAAAAAAACAAATATCAAGGCAAAAACACCCCAGCAAAAGGAAGCTGGCAGCACATGAAAGAATAATATATCAGGAATGCAAGGATAGTTCACTATTAAAACACCTACAATATAACTCACTTTACTAAGAGATCAAAAGAGAAAAATACTTTTATCACCATATGTATTAGCGTTCTCCAGAGAAACAGAACCAATAGGATATATACAGATATATACAATATTTATTATAAGGAATTGGCTCACATGATAATAGAGCCTGAGAAGTATCAAGATCTGCAGTCAGCAAGCTGGAGACCCAGGAGAGACAATGGTGTAGTTCCAGTCCAAGACCAAAGGCCTGAGATCCAGGAAAGCTAATGGTAAATTCCAGTCCAAAAGCTGGCAGCCTCAAGGCCCAAGAATATTTTGGTTCCAATTCAAAAGCAGAAAAAGAAAAATGTTGCAACTCAAGCAGTCAGGCAAGGAGGGGTTCCCTCTTAATCACAGGAGGGTCAACTTTTTTATTCTATTCAGACCCTCAAATGTATGGATGAGGGCCATCCACATTAAGGAGGGCAATCTGCTTTACTCAAGTCTAGTGATTCAAATGTTAATCTCACCCAAAAACATTCTCACAAACACACCTAGGATAATGTTTGACCAAATATCTGGGCACTTGGTGGCTCAGCAAGTTGACACATAAAATTAACCATCATATCATAGATTCTGAAAAGACATTTGGTAAAATTCAACATCCATTCTTCATAGAAAAAACTCTTAAGAAAATAGAAAATTTGGGGGTATCTGGGTGGCTCAGTTGGTTAAGCCTCTGCCTTCGGCTTGGGTCATGATCCTAGAGTCCTAGGATCAAGGCCCGTGCCAGGCTCCCTGCTCAGCAGGGAGTCTGCTTCTCCCTCTCTGCCCCCCAACCCCCTGCTTGTGTTCTCTCTCTCTCTCTCTCACTCACTCTCTCTCAAATAAATAAATAAATCTTTAAAAAATAAGTAAATAAATAAAACTCTTAGAAGAAAACAGTGGGGAAAATCTTCATGATACTGAATTTGGCAATGCTTCTTGGATATCACACAAAAGCACAAGCAACACAAAAAAAAATAGATAAACTGGACTTAATCAGAATTTAAAACTTATATACATCAGGGCGCCTGGGTGGCTCAGTCCGTTAAGTGTCTGTCTTTGGCTCAGGTCATGATCCCAGGGTCCTGGGATCGAGTCCCACACCAGGCTCCCTGCTCAGAGGGGAGTCTGCTTCTTCCTCTGCCTCTCCCCACCACTCATGCTCACTCTCTCTCTCTTTCTCCCTCTCTCTCGCAAAAATAAATAAAATCTTCTTTAAAAATAAAATAAAATAAAACTTGTATACATCAAAGAACACTATCAGGAGAGTTAAAAGACAACCAACCTATAGAATAGGAGAAAATATTTCCAAATTATATACACACATACAAATAGAACCCAATTCAAAAATGGGTAAAGGAGGGGCACCTGGGTGGCTCAGTTGGTTAAGAGTCTGCCTTCGGCTCAGGTCATGATCCCAGGGTCCTGGGATCAAACCCCACTTCGGGTTCCCTGCTCAGTGGGGGGCCTGCTTTTCCCTCTCCCTCTGCAGCTCCCCCCACTCATGCTCTCTCTCTCTCTCAAATAAATAAATAAAATCTTCTTTAAAAATGGGCAAAGGAATGGCCAACAGACACACGAAAAGATGCTTAACATCATTTATCATCAGGGAAATGCAAATCCAAATCACAGTGAGATATCACCTCACACATATCAGAATGGCTAAAATCAAAACACAAGAAACAGCAAGTGTTGGGGAGGATGTGAAGAAAAAGGAACCCTCATGCACTGCTGGTAGGAATGCAAACTGGTACAGCCACTATGGAAAACAGTATGGAGATTCCTCAAAAAATTAAAAATAGAATGGCCATATGATCCAGTAATTCTGCTACTGGATATTTACCCAAAGAATATAAAAACACTAATTCAAAAAGATATATGCACTCCTATGTTTATTGAAGCATTATTTATAATAGCCAAAATATGGAAGCAACCTGTGTCCATTATTAGATGAATGCATAAAGAAGTTATGATATACATCTACAATAGAATATTATTCAGCCATTAAAAAGAAAGAAATTTTGCCATGTGCAACAACATGGATGGATCTAGAGGGTATAATGCATTAAATGAAAATAAGTTAAAGATAAATACCATACGATTTCACTCATATGTGGAATTTAAGAAACAAAACAAACGAACAAAGAAAAAAAAAAAGAGACAAGCCAGAAAACAGACTCATAACTATAGAGAACAAACTGATAGTTACCAGAGGGCAGGTCGGCTGGGGGATGGATGAAATAGGTGAAGGGGATGAAGAGTACACTTATCATAATGAGCACTGAGTAATGTACAGAATTGTTGAATCACTATGGTACACCTGAAACTAATATAACACTGTATATTAACTATAGGGGAATTAAATTTTTTTTAAAAAATGGGCAAAGGATTTGAATAGACATTTCTCCAAAGAAGATACATAAAAGGCCAATAAGCACAAGAAAAGATGCTGAACAGCGTTTTTCACTAGAGAAATGCAAATCAAAGCCACAGTGAGATATCACTTCACACCCAACCCACTAGGTTTGCTACATTAAAAAAAACGAAAAATAACAAGTGTTGGTGAGAATCCGGAGAAAATAGAACCCTTATGCATTGCTGGTGGGGATGTAAAATGGTACAGCTACTGTGGAAAATAGTATGGTGGTTCCTTTGAAAGTTAAACATAGACTAAGTAAAATAAGGCAGTTACAAAAGGACAAATACTGCATGACTTTGTTTACATAAGGTATCTAGAGTAGTCAAACTCACAGAAATAGAAAGTAGAATGGTTGCTGCCAGGAGCTGGGGGACAAAGGAAGTGGAGAGTTGTTTAAAACATATGGAGTTTCAGTTTTGCAAGATGAAAAATTTCTGGAGATTGGTTGCACAACAATGTAAATACACTTAAGACTACTCAACTGTATACTTAAAAATGGTTGATAGTAAATTTTATGTGTATTTGACCCCAATTTTAAAAAAGTTAAACACGGAACTGCTATATGACCCAGGAATTCCACTAACAGTTAAATGCCCAAAATAACAGAGCAGGGACTCAGATACTTGTACACTAATGTTCACAGCAGCATTATTCACTATAACCAAAAGGTAGAAATAACCCAAATGTCCATCATAAAAAAGGAATGAAATTCTGATATATGCTACAATGTGGATGAAACTTGAAGACATTACACTAAGTGAAATAAGCCAGACAAAGGACAAATATTGTATGATTCCATCAATATGAGGTACCTACAAAAGGCAAATTCATAGAGAAAGAAAACAGAACAGTTAACAGGGACTGGGGGTAGGGGGAAATGGGGAGTTATTATTTAATGAGGTACAAAGTTTCTGTTTGGGGTGATGAAAAAATTCTGGAAAGAGATAATGGTGATGGTTGCACACAACATCAAAAATGTACTTAATGCCACTGAACTGTATACTTAATATGGTTAAAATGGTAAATTTATGTTATGTATATTTTACCACAATAAAAAAAATTAAAAAGAGAGAGAAAATAGAAGGAAAGGTATAAGAAATGGTGAGTGGAGGCAATGCTATGGAGGTGTTTTTGGTCCAAAAAGAGAACATGAGGGAGGGGTACCAGGGTGGCTCAGTTGGGTAAGCCTCCGACTCTTGCTTTTGGCTCAGGTCCTGACCTCAAGGTCATGAGATTGAGCCCCACATCGGGCTCCACACTGGGCATGCAACCTGCTTAAGATTCTCTCTCTCCCTCTCTCTCTGCCCCTCCCCACATGGTCTTTCTTTCCAAAAAAAAAAAGAGAGAGAGAGAGAGAGAGAACATGAGGGAGTATAGCTATAGGGGATCTTAGGGTCAAAATATGTTTTTCCCCCTTTAAAGATTTTTTTTTAAGGTGAGAGAAATAACAGAACGTTTAGATGTTAATGGGAATCATTTAATAGAAAGTGAAATATGATGAGGAAAGAGAGGAGAGATTTTCTCAGGTAATGTCTTTGAGTAGGCAACTAGAAAAAGACACAGAATACAAATGGAAATATGGCTTAGATTGGAACATGGTTAGTTCATCCATAGTCACAAGTATAAAGGCTGAGTAAGTGGGTGAAGATATGGGTTAGTAGCTATTTGTGGTGACTGGAGGCTACGGAAGTTCTCCAGCTTGCTTCAGTTTTCTCAGTGAATTAGGAGGCAAGCTCTTCAATGAGAAGAAATACTGAACATTGGATGAGAGAAGAAAAAGTATGAAATAATGTTCTGGGAGAATAAATGAACCAGGAAAATATAAATACTTGGGAGCACTAAGTGCTCAACTTTATTAAAAATAACCAAATAGAAACTATATGTGTGTATATATCTTCTTACATGTATATATAAATTTTTATGTATGTATATAAGATGTGTGGGTATAATATATGTATAAGCAGACAAAAGGGTCCAGAAGTACACATACCAAATTGTTAATTGTGTTTATTATTGGAGAGAGAGCGAGCTATATAGGGCAGGAGAGTAGAAGAGATTCCTATATTATTTGAGTTTTTGATCAGCGTGTATTATTTCTATAATTAAAATAAAATAGATGTTAACAGTTTATTTTTTTTAATTTTTGATTAAAATAAGAGCCTTTATAAATGTCTCTGGAGAGATGGAAGAGGAAAATTAGGGTATAAATAACCATTATAACAACTTCCAATGATAAGATTCTCCCACCCACCCCCTCCAGCTCCAAAACATCTGAGGCAGAGATGAGGCACCACCAAGTAAATACAAAAATATTCAGGTTCTAACACCAGGCACTGATGAAGAAGGGGCAGGTCAGGCCTCCCAGGCATAAATAGAAGGAGCAGATATGATGTAAATCACACAAGAGTCTCCATCTTCGGGGTGATTCCAATCTGTTGGCTGGCTCAGGCCATCTCTGGAGGCCTCCTGCGTTCTGCTGTTGTTCACTGCATCTGGGAGCCGTGCACCGATGACTCCAGGGTCCCCTCCAGCAAGCGAAACCCAGTATCCTGGCCAGGGCCACAGCATCACACATGGACCAGCATGAGCGCAGCACTGGCCAGTCCTGCAGCCACCGCAGCAGTCCCAAAGCCGGAGGCGAGGACAGTTTAAAACACTGATCAAGACCTATAGCACCCTCACCCCAATTAGGCAAAGCCTATGTCCTAATTATACACAATCATCAACTTGGCAGTAAAGGTGATTATCAACAAGACAAAATGAGAAAAGCAGAGGCATCACTCACCTTGAACACTTCAGAAAAGAAGCCAGACCCTATTTTTTCACAGGTGAAGTCATCTAAACGTGTCAGTCTAGAAAAGGCACTTATAAGAGCTCGATATGAAGATGGCCAAACTCTTCCCACTTGGGTCATGTTCCCATCTCCTCCACTCCCTCCTTCAAAATCTTCAAGACGCTCCACACGTGGAGGAAAGCCTGCAATTGAATTCCGTTTGCTCCGATCCATAGTCTCAATAATCACTTCTTTTCTTCTTTTAAAAAGGAACTCCACACATAATAAAATTTTGTTGAGTTTTACTTCTCCTCCAGTTTGACACTAAACAAGAGATCAGAAAGATATTTCACTAAAACCATGAATGATTAAATACATGCAAACCAATGAATTATCAATGTAAAAATATTTCCTCTTTCACATTCTAGCTCTTGATTTTCAGATCAAAAAAAACACTTTATACCTTTACCTTCAAAAAATACTTATATATTTAAAGCCCAAGGCATAGTCAGTCTTTAAAATGAGTAGACTAGGGATGCCTGGGTGGCTCAATGGGTTAAGCTCCTTGCTCACCAGGGAGTCTGCTTCTCCCTCTCTTGCCTGCCGCTTCCCCTGCTTATGCTTTTCTCTCTCTCTGACAAATAAATAAATCTTTTAAAAAATAAAATGAGTAGACTATAATAAAGATCATCAATTACAGTCTAAAAAACAAAGTAACAATGATAATATCTATCATTTTTTGAGCACCTACTATCTAGGAAACACAGTATAAGAGGTGTACATATGTCATCATTTCATTCTCAAATAATCCATGATATAAGAATTATTATGTTCATTTCATTGAGCGGTCAAGTAGTCATACTGTCACTAAATGGCAGAGATAAAATTAAAACGCAAGGCTTTCTGATTCAAAAGCCTGTGTTCGGGGGAACCTGAGTGACGAAAGCGGTTAAGCAACAGACTCTTGGTTTCAGCTCAGGTCGTGATCTCAGGGTCCTGAAAAGGAGCCCTGCATCCAGTTCTGCTTGAGACTTTCCCTCCCCCCCTGCCCTCCTCCCTATCCCCCAGTCCTACATGAACACACACGCACTCTCTCTCTCGCCTTCTCTCTCAAATAAATAAATCTTTAATAAAAAATAAAAGCCTGCAACTAATGAATTACTGAACACTACATCTGAAACTAATGATGTATTATATGCTGGCTAATTGAATTTAAATTTAAAAAAATATTCAAGGAGCGCCTGGGTGGCTCAGTCAGTTAAGCATCTGCCCTTGGCTCAGGTCACGATCCCAAGGTCCTGGGATCGAGTCCCTCATCGGGCTCCCTGTTCAGCAGGGAGTCTCCTTCTCCCTCTCCCTCTGCCCCTCCCCCTGCTTGTGCAGGCTCTCTCTCCTCTCAAATAAATAAAAGCTTAAAATTTTTTTCAAAAAAATAGGGGCACCTGGGTGGCCCAGTCGTTAAGCGTCTGCCTTTGGCTCAGGGCGTGATCCCAGCGTTCTGGGATCGAGCCCCACATCAGGCTTCTCTGCTAGGAGCCTGCTTCTTCCTCTCCCACTCCCCCTGCTTGTGTTCCCTCTCTCGCTGGCTGTCTCTCTCTGTCAAATAAATAAATAAAATCTTTTTAAAAAAAAATTTTTTTTCAAAAAAATAAAAGCCTATGTTCATACCAATGCCCTTCATAGCCCGCATTACATAATTTTCTCTTCATTTGAAAAATAAAGTCCAAGTATATAAAACAATGACAAAGATTTTGTATCATAAAATTATTTTATTTCCTTTAAAGATTTATTTATTTATTTGAGAGAGGGAGAGAGAGTGGGAGGGAGAGAGAGAGAGAATCTGAAACAGACTCTGCGTTGAACATAGAGCCAGATGCAAGGCTCGATCCCACAACTGCGAGATCATGACCTGAGCCAAAACAAAGAGTTGGGTGCTTGACTGAGCCACCCACACACCCCAAAACTATATAATTTTAAAAGAAAAAAAAACGGCACCTGGGTGGCTCCGAGGGTTAAGCAACCAGCTCTTGATTTCGGCTCAGGTCATGATCTCAGGGTTGTGAGATCAAACTCAGCAGGAGTCTGCTTAAGTTTCTCTCTCCCTCACCCTCTGCCCCTTCCCACCCTGCCCTGCTCACACGTTCTCTCTAAAATAAATAAATCTTAAAAAAAGAAGAAGAAGAAAACCATATCTGAAAGCAATTTAAAAATTCATTAAACAGTACAGTCTAGCAGAAGTGACTACTGAAGGTTCCACCCCATCTGGTGCATGATTAAGAATAAAAATGGAAACCCACTTTTTCTTGTAGCCATCTCTCCCTACTTCTACTTTTTTTCCATAGGAAATGACTGGAAGGGTCTTATGCAGAATACAACATTGTGACTTTTCAATTAGTAAAATGCTTTCATAAATGTGATGAATACCTAACCCAGACTACCTCTACCACCTCTAGCCATGGAGAATAGCAGCAGGGCTCCCAGGGCCATCCTTACAAGATGACCCTGCTTCCTTACCCATAGCCAGAAGTCAGCAGTACACTACCCAATATGGACCAATCACAGTTCCTTTCCTGGCAATCTGGAATTAAAATTAAGATATGCTAGCCTCAGTCCAACTGCCTTCTAAAATGGAAGCCATGCCATGGCTCCTGGCTGGCTCAGTCAGTACAGCATGTGACTCTTGATCTCGGGGTTGTAAATTCAATCCCCATATTGGGTATAGAGATTACTTAAAAATAAAATCTTTTTTAAAAAAAGGAAACCATGTACACTCAGGAGCTGTTGGCCATGGCCATTTTCTACTACACAGGCTGGAAGGCAGAAAAAGCCAAGAGATTGAGGCCAATCCACAAAGAAAAAAAGAAAAAGAAAAAAAGAAAACAAAAAAAGACAGAGAGAACTTCTTAATTTTCCCAATGTACTATAGTCCCCAATTCCTGAGGCCTCACTGCATCCTGACTTCAGGTTCCATAAGATATCCTTGTATCATTAAAATACAAGGCACCTAGGTGGCTCAGTTGGTTAAGAATCCAACTCTTGATTTCAGCTCAGGTCATGATCTCAGGGTTGGGAGATCCAGCCTGAATCAGCTCCATACTGGGTGTAGAGCCTGCTTAAGATGCTCTCTCCCCCTGCTCCCTCTGCCCCTCCCTTCCTGCTCCCATCCCTGCCCCTCCCCCTCTCCCTCAGCCCCATGCTCCCTCTAAATAAATTAAATAAATAAATAAATAAAATAAAAATAAATTATCTTTGTTTAAGCTAGTTTTGCCAAAGTCTTCATAGAAGGAAGACTAATCCAAGTTCTAAAGGAATAAAACATTTAAGAACCTCTATTGAACCTCAGCAAAAAGTGACAGCAGATCAGCAGATCAAAAATTTAGGAATATAAGAGGGGCGCCTGGGTGGCACAGCGGTTAAGCGGCTGCCTTCAGCTCAGGGCGTGATCCCAGCGTTCTGGGATCGAGCCCCACATCAGGCTCCTCTGCTATGAGCCTGCTTCTTCCTCTCCCACTCCCCCTGCTTGTGTTCCCTCTCTTGCTGGCTGTCTCTATCTCTGTCGAATAAATAAATAAAATCTTTAAAAAAAATTTAGGAATATAAGAGCAAGATTTTTAAAATTTTACAGCCAGTAAAGACCATAAAGTTCAGTCACTCATTTTATATTTGAGGAAACACATGGCTCAGAACGTGGGAATGATTTGCCCATTGCTGTAAGCTATTTACTAGCAAAGCTAAACTTAGAACCAAGGGACCAAAGGTAGTGCATTTTTAAAGTGTGTCGCTGATCATCTGCTTCAAAATTACCCAAGGAGCTTGTTTAAAACCCAGATTATTGTGTCCCAACCTTGACTTACTAAATCAGAATCTCCTGGAGTGAAGCCTGAAAATTTTACCAAGCTCCCCAGTGATTCTTATATACACCAGGAGTTGAAGATCCTCTACTCAGAGAAGGGGTATATTAATAACTTAAAAAAAAAAGGAATTTTACAAGAATTTCCTCATTTAATCTTCAAAACATAACACCATGCTAGGTATGATTCCCATTTCAGAGAAAAAGAACTGTAGGGTAAGGAGGTTAAGTACCTTGCCTAAGGATACACAGCTAGAAGAACCAGATTGGAACCAAGGTCCATCCAGTTTCAAAGCCCAAGCTTTTTCCATTTCATATAACTTAGTTCAGTGTCTTTCCACTACAGAGTTGTAAGGAGTTAAGCTAGTCATCTATGTAGTAAAGAAGACTGGTACTTGAGTGCAGAGGAAGACAAGAGTGACTGTAATTTGGACAGAGATAGAGAAAAAGGGGAAAAAACTCAACTTTAGAAAAATAAATTACAAAATACTAAAGTTAAAACTATATAAAGCATAGTTGCCTCTGAAATTACTGATTGGCTTACCATCTACTGACTTTTTCATTTTGAATGAAATACATTGTTAACCTCCATGATGCCCTCAATTTTTCCTGGGGGGTGGGGGAGCAGGGTGGCAGAATCTTTTCTCTATACTAAGGCTTGAAAGACGGAATTGCTCATTGCAGCACAACAGGTCTGAGAGGAGGTAAGGAATACCTAATAGCAACTGAACTGGTTTTGTTGGAGTTCTTACACATTTCACAACAGCGCAAGAGGCTGAAATTTTTGATATTTTTATATTGAAAAACAAAAAAACTTGTATCTTAGCTCACGGCACTTTTAAGAGGAGGGAAAGTATTTATTTTAAAGGTACGGACACCTGGGTGGCTCAGTTGGTTAAGCATCTGCCTTCGGCTCAGGGGATGACCCCAGGGTCCTGGGATGGAGTCTCCCATCAGGCTCCTTGCTCAGTGGGGAGCCTGCTTCTCCCTCTGCCTGCCATTCCTCCTGCTTGTGCTCTCTTTCTGTCTGACAAATAAATAAAATGTTTAAAAACAATAATAAATAAATAAAAGGTATATGCTTATAGAAACTCTTGCACAGGGCACCTAGGTGGCTCAGTCGGTTAAGCGTCTGCCTTTGGCTCAGGTCATGATCCCTGGGATCTGGGATCAAGTTCTGCATTGGGCTCCTAGCTCAGCGGGGAGTCTACTTCTCCCTCTCCCCCACTGCTCATGTTCTCTCTCTCACGCTCTCTTTCTCTCAAAAAAATAAATAAAATCTTTGGGGAAAAAAAAAAAAGAAACTCTTGCACATAAGCACAGGAGACCTGAACAAGGATATTCATTTCATTTCAGCATCATTTGTAATAAAGCGGAGGAGGGGGGTATACAACCCAAAGTTAGTCTGCAGGAACAATAAGAAACTATAGAATATTTTTCAATGAAATATACAGCACTTAACAATGAATGAACTCTATCTAGCAATGTAGATGTATTTCAAAAGCAATACAAAGTGGGGGGAAAGAAGCAAGTTGTAGTTAGTGGTATCATTAAAATTTAATTAAAAAAATTTTAAGGGGCACCTGGGTGGCTCAGTCGTTAAGCGTCTGCCTTCGGCTCAGGGCGTGATCCCGGCATTCTGGGATCGAGTCCCACATCGGGCTCCTCCGCTGGGAGCCTGCTTCTTCCTCTCCCACTCCCCTGCTGTGTTCCCTCTCTTGCTGGCTGTCTCTCTGTCACATAAATAAATAAAATCTTTAAAAAAAATTTTTTTAAGATTTTATTTATTTATTTATTTGAGAGAGAAGGAGAGCACAAGTGGAGGGAGGGGCAGAGGGAGAGGGAGAAGCAGGCTCCCAACTGAGCAGGGAGCCTGATGCCAGGCTCCATCCCAGGACTCCAGGATCATGACCTGAGCCGAAGGCAGCTGCTTAACCAACTGAGCCACCTAGGTGCCCCCCAAAAATTTTTTTTTCAAGTTACCAAAAAAAAAAAAGGGAAGTGCAAAGAAAGCTGGGGGGGAGGGGTAGCAAAACTTATATGGACAAAACAAAAAAACAAAGATGATAAAAAGAAACAACGGAGGACACTACATAATGATAAAGGGAACAATTCATCAAGAGGATGTAACAATTGTAAATATTTATGCACGCAGCATGGGAGCACCTAAATATATAAAGCAACTACTAATAGACATAGAAGAAGAAACTGACAGCAATGCAATAATAGTAGGGGACTTTAACACCCCACTTACATCAATAGATCTATCAGACAGAAAATCAACAAGGAAACAGTGGCTTTGAAGGACACCTTGGACCAGATGGTCCTAACAGATATATTCAGAATATTCCATCCAAAAACAGTGGAATACACATTCTTTTCAAGTACATATGGAACATTCTCCAGAACAGATCACATGTTAGGCCACAAAACAAGTCTCAAAAAATTGAAAAAGACTGAAATCGTATAATGCATCTTTTCCGACCACAACAGTATGAAACTGGAAATCAATCACAAGAAAAAATCTGGAAAGAACACAAATACGTGGAGGCTGACAACATGGTAGTAGAAAATAAATGGGTCAACCAAGAAATCAAAGAAGAATTTAAAAATACATGGAGACAAATGAAAAAGAAAACACAACTATCCAAAATCTCTGGGATGCAGCAAAAGCTGTTCTAAAAGAGAAAATTACAGCAATACAGGCCTACTTCAAGAAGCAAGAAGAATCTCAAATAAACAACCTAACCTTACATCTAAAGGAGCTAGAAAAAAAACAAACAAAGCCTAAAGCCCATAGGAGGAAGATAATAATAAAGCTTAGAGCAGAAATAAGTGAAATAGAAACTAATAGAACAGATCAATGAAATCAGCTGGTTCTTTGAAAAGATCAACAAAATTAATAAACCTTTAGCCAGACTCATCAAAAAAAGAAGAGGACTCAAATAATTCAGAAATAAAGGAGGAGAAATAAAAACCAATGCCAAGAAATACAAAGAATTATAAGAGAATATTATGAAAAATTATACACCAACAAATTGGACAACCTAGAAGAAATGCATAAACTCCTACAAACATATAACCTGCCAAAACTGAATAGGAAGGAAATAAGAAAACTTAAATGGACCAATTACTAGCAATGAAATTGAATCAGTAATCAAAAAACTCCCAACAAACAAGTCCAGACCCAGATGGCTTCATAGGTGAATTCTATCAAACATTTAAAGAATGTTCTATTCCTCTAAAACTATTCCAAAAAGCAGTAAAGGAAGGAAAGCTTCCAAATTTATTCTGAGGTCAGCATTACACAGATACTAAAACCAGATAAAGATACTACAAAGGAAGGAAGGAAGGAAGGAAGGAAGGAAGGAAGAAAGAAAGAAAGAAAGAAAGAAAGAAAGAGAGAAAATCAAATCACAGGCCAGTATCTCTGATGAACACAGATGCAAAAATCCTCAACAAAATATTAGAAAACCAAATCTAAAAATATATTTAAAAAATTATTCACCACAGCCAAGTGGAATTTATTCCAGGGATGTAAATAAGCATGGTTCAGTATTCACAAATTAATCAACATGATACATCACATTAACAAGAGAAACGATAAATACCATATGATTATTTCACTAGATGCAGAAAAAGCATTTGACAAACCACGACATCCATTCATGATAAAAACTATCAAGAAAGTAGGGTTAGAGGGATGCCTGGGTGGCTCAGTCGGTTAAGTGTCTGCCTTCAGCTTGGGTCATGATCCAAGGGTCCTAGGATCAAGTCCCACTTCAGGCTCCTTGCTCAGCAGGGAGCCTGTTTCTCCCTCTGCTTGTGCACTTGCTCTCTCTCTCTGACAAATAAATATATAAAAACTTAAAAAATAAAATAAAATAAAAATAAATGTAAAAAGAAAAGAAAACCTTAAAGACTCCAACAAAAAACTAATAGCACTGATAAATTAATTCAGTGAAGTCATAGGATACAAAATTAATATACAGAAATCTGCTGCATTTCTATACACTAAAAATGAAGTAGCAGAAAGAGAAATTAAGAAAACAATCCCATTTACAATTGTACCAAAAAGAATAAAATATCTAGGAATAAACTTAACCAAGGAGGTGAAAGACCTGTATTGTGAAAACTATAAAACATTGATAAAAGAAACTGAAGGCAACACAAACAAATAGAAAAATATACCATGTTCATAGATTGGAAGAATTAATATTGTTAAAATGTCCATACTACCCAAAGCACTCTAGATTTAATGCAATCCCCAACAAAATACCAATGATGTTTTCACAGAACTACAACAAATAATCCTAAAATTTGTTTGGAACCACAAAAGACCCTGTTGCCAAAGCAATCGTGAAAAAGAACAACAAAGCTAGAGGTATCACAATCCCAGATTTCAAGATATACAACAAATATGGAAACAGTACGAGAAGGACACAAAATACATACATAGATCAATAGAACAGAACAAAGAATCCACAAATAAAACCACACTTTTATGGTCAATTAATATATGACAAAGGAGGCAAGAATATACAATAGGAAAAAGACAGTCTCTTCAACAAATGGTGTTGGGAAAACAGGACAGTCACACGCAAAAAAATGAAACCAGACCACTTTCTTATACAGTACACAAAAACTCAAAATGGATTAAAGACCTAAATGTGGGACCTGAAATCATAAGATTCCTAGAAGAAAACATAGGCAGTAATTTGTTTGACAGGAGCCACAGAAACATTTTTCTAGATGGGTCTTCTGAGGCAAAGGAAACAAAAGCAAAATTGAACATATGAGACTACACAAAAATAAAAAGCTTTTGGACAGTGAAGGAAACTACCAACAAAACAAAAAGCAACCTACTAAATGGGAAAAGATATTTGTAAATGATATATCTGATAAACGTTAATATCTACAATATATAAAGAACTTACACAAATCAAATCCAAGAAAATAAATGATTCATTTAAAAATGGACAGAGGGAGGCACCTGGGTGGCTCAGTCGGTTAAGTAGCTGCCTTTGGCTCAGGTCATGATCCCAGGGTCCTGGGATCAAGCCCCACATCAGGCTCCCTGCTCTGTGGGGAGCCTGCTTCTCCCTCTCCCTCTGCCTGCCACTCCCCCTGCTTGTGTTCTCTCTCTCTCTGTCAAATAAATAAATAAAATCTTTTTAAAAATAAAAATAAAATAAAAATGGACAGAGGACCTGAATAAACATTCTTCCAAAGAAAACATACAGATGGCCAACAGACAACCTGAATAAACATTCTTCCAAAGAAAACATACAGATGGCCAACATACATCTTATGAAAAGATGCTCAACGTTATTCATCATCAGGAAAATGCAAATCAAAATCACAATGAGATATCACCTCACACCTATGAGAATGGCTAAAATCAAAACACAAGAAACAGCAAGTGCTGGGGAGGATGTGAAGAAAAAGGAAATTTGGGCACTGTTAGTGGGAATGCAAACTGATACAGCCACTGTGGAAAACACCGTGAAAGTTTCTCAAAAAATTAAAAATAGAATGACCATATGATCCAGTAATTCTGCTGCTGGGTATTTAACCAAAAAATATGAAGACACTAATTCAAAAAGATATACGCACTCCTACGTTTACTGAAGCATTATTTACAAGAGCTAAACTATGGAAGCAACCCAAGTGTCCATCATTAGATGAATGGATAAAGAAGAGTTGGCATACACACACACACACACACACACACACACACACACACACACACACACTGGAATATTACTCAGCCATAAAAAAGAATGAAACCTTGTCATTCGCAACAATATAGATAGATTAGAAGGTATAATGCTAAGTGAAATAAATTAGATAAAAACAAATATCATATGATTTCACTCATATGTGGAATTTAAGAAACAAAACAAAAGAACCAACAAAGAAAAAACAGAGACAAAAAAACAGACTCTTAAATACAGGAAATAAACTGATGGTTGTGGGGCAGGGGGGATGGATGAAATAAAGGGGATGAAGAGTACACTTATCTTGATGAGCATTGAGAAACGTATAGAATTGCTGAATCATTACATTGTACACCTGAAACTAATATAACACTGTATGTTAATTACACTTGAATAAAAATGAAGAAATAAAGTTACCCCCAAAAAAGAATGCAGGTCCAATCCTACAATATGATACCATTTTAATAAAAAATGTATTTTGGGGGCACTTGAGTGGCTCAGTTGGTTAAGTGTCCAACTCTTGATATTGGCTCAGGTCTTGATCTCAAGGTTGTGAGTTCAAGCCCCACATTGAGCTCCACACTGGGCATGGAGCCTACTTAAAAAAATGTATTTTTTAAAATAATATCTATTATAGACAGGCAAAATAGCATATTGATTAAAAGTATAGCCACTATAGCCAATCTGGATTCAAATCCTTGCTCCATAACTTATAGGTGCATGAACCTGATCAAGTTATTTTATTTTATTTTCCTGATCAAGTTATTTTAAAATCTCTCTAAATCTCTGGTTCCCCATCTGTAAAATGGAAATAAAAATAGTATTTACATTTTAACATTTTATATGTATTAACTTATTTAATCCTTACAACAAAGGGTTTTTGATTAAATGAATAGTGCCTGGCAAACAGTGAGCATTTGAATCACGTTTACTGTAATTTATTATAATCTATTATTTCTTATAATTATAAATGTTATTATAATTATTATTTAAAGATACATATTTATAGTAAATGTCCAAACACATGAATTAGAAAGACAGACACTAAATTCATAGCAGTACTTGCCTTTGCGGGAAAGAAGAGAAATGAGATATGTAAGGGAAACAAAGGAGACTTCAACTATAGCAATCAAGTTTTGTTTCCTTTTATTAAAAAATAAACCTATAGCAAACAACACAAAATTATGTATTTGCTAATTTTGTTATATTTTGTTAACTAATATTTGTTATTCTGTGTGGTGTTATATTGTACTCTCTCCTACATTTAATTTTTTTAATTAAAAACAAATTTAACAGTTTTTAAAAGTCTATTGCAGGGGCACCTGGGTGGCTCAGTCGGTTAAGCAGCTGCCTTCGGCTCAGGTCATGATCCCAGGATCCTGGGATCAAGCCCCACATCAGGCTCCCTGCTCAACAGGAAGGCTGCTTCTCCCTCTCCCTCTGCCTGCTGCTCCCCTGCCTGCACTCAGTCTCTCTCTGACAAATAAATAAATAAAATCTTAAAAAAAAAAAAAATCTAGGGGCGCCTGGGTGGCACAGCGGTTAAGCGCCTGCCTTCGGCTCAGGGAGTGATCCCGGCGTTAGGGGATCGAGCCCCACATCAGGCTCCTCCGCTGTGAGCCTGCTTCTTCCTCTCCCGCTCCCCCTGCTTGTGTTCCCTCTCTCGCTGGCTGTCTCTATCTCTGTCAAATAAATAAAACCTTAAAAAAAAAAAATCTATTGCTGGGGCGCCTGGGTGGCTCAGTCATTGGGTGTCTGCCTTCGGCTCAGGGCGTGATCCCAGAGTCGTGGGATCGAGCCCCACATCGGGCTCCCTGATCCGCTGGGAGCCTGCTTCTTCCTCTCCCACTCCCCCTGCCTGTGTTCCCTCTCTTGCTGGCTGTCTCTCTCTCTGTCAAATAAATAAATAAAATCTTTTTTTAAAAAATCTATTGCCAATACAATAGCTATGCAGTATGGCAAATAAATAGCATCCCAATGTGTAAGTCAAGTCTTCAGATTCTCAAACTTTTATTCTGTGACAGGTCCGCTACAGTTTTTGGTCCAAGGAGTATTTATATCTTTTTTTTTTAAGATTTTGTTTTATTTATTTGACAGAGACAGCCAGAGAGAGAGGGAACACAAGCAGGGGGAGTGGGAGAGGAAGAAGCAGGCTCCTAGCGGAGGAGCCTGATGGTGGGGCTCGATCCTAGAACGCTGGAATCACGCCCTGAGCCGAAGGCAGACACTTAACCACTGCGCCACCCAGGGGCCCCAGGAGTATTTATATCTTAAACTAAAAACTCAGAAGCACTGAGAGAATATTTGGATATTAAAATATAAAATCACCCACGAGGAACACTGGTATTTAATTGTACAACCCACATTACATGCTAAAGTAATATTAATTACTAGACAGTTGAGATGAGTGCTAAAAAGTACAGTCCCCTCAAGGGAGTAAGAACTTTATTAATCCATTTTGGAGAAGTGCTGAGAATGGGAAAACCTCCAAACCATGCCTTCTGCTCCCTTGGCCTGCATTCTAAATGACCACGTTTTAAACGAAATCAACCAAGCTACAAATAGCTTTCAATTTAATCTGACAAATTTTACTTAGTCATAAAAGGTATTAAGGTAAGAATGAACAGACTCTAAAACCACACCCTATTTAAGTCTAAACATGATTAATTTTAAAATCAAAATATACATTATTTGAAATGTGTGAAATTTTACATTTTCAGCCTCTGAATTACCTCCTTTGGTCTTATTTACAGAATATTATCATTTTGGGGGCGCCTGGGTGGCTCAGTCAGTTGAGCGGCTGCCTTTGTTTCAGGTCATGATCGCGGGGTCCCCAGATCAAGCCCTACATTGGGCTCCCGGCTCAGTGGGGAGTCCGCTTCTCCCTCTGTCCCTCCCCCTGCTCAAGTTCTCTCTCACGGTCTCAAATAAATAAAAAAAAATCCTTAAAAAAAGAAAAAAAGAAAGATATGATTGAAAAAATGCAGATTTCACCTTAAAGAAGCTACTTGATTCAAAAGACTACACTCTGTTGGTCAAGAATAATTAATCTTCCCAGAACAATATGGCACCATCCATGCTGCTCCTGACAGTCTGAGGATCAGAAGGACTGTACATGATAAACGGACCACCACATTTTATAGAAAGCACATTGTTTCCAAGGGAATCTGAGAAACATTTCAAAGTCTATACCTTTAGTAAGGATGGCACCTTGTTTGCCTGGGGCAATGGAGAAAAAAATAAATATTATCAATGTCACTAACAAGGGACTACTACTCCTTTGATCTCCCAAAGGCAGTTTGCCTTGAGTTCTCACCCAAAAACACTGTGCTGGCAACACGGCACAGCAGGGATACACAACCTACAACTTTATGATGTGAAAAGTGGTACATGTTTGAAGTCTCTCATCCAGAAAAAAATGCAAAACTGTTGTCCATCCTGGTCAAGAAATGAAACTATTTGTGTTGGAAATGTTAACAATAAAGTTCACTTATTTGAAAATAATTTTACAATGGAAAGATTTGTGAAATAAATTTACTGCTTATTATAAATGTACAGTTTATTTTCTTATATGGCATCATAGAATTTTCCTAAATACTGTTAATATATTGAGAATTGCTGTTACATGAATTCATTTGAATAACTCTTATATGTCCAAGTGCTAGTGAAATTCTATAACACAGAGATTTCATTTTTCTTTTAAGAATTTATTTACTTGAGAGAGAGAGAACACAAGCAGGAGGAAGGGAAGAGAGAGAGGGACAAGCAGACTCCCCACTAAGCGGAGAACCTAATGCAAGGTTCAATCCCAGGACCCTGAAATCATGACTTGAACCAAAGTCAGACCCTTAACGGACTGAGTCACCAGGTGCCCCCAGAGATTTCCTTTTATAGTAAGTTTTTACTACCTAATCATTACAATTAAATTAAGGCATTTGCAAAAAATGAAAAATAAAAATAATTTTCAGCTTGCAAAAACTTGGATTCTTAAATAAAAACTGGTCATACTATGATCTGCTTCACTAAAAATATTTCAACTGGAGTCTCAGTGGTTCTCATTTAGGGACATGTGAAAATTTAGGGGGAGGAAAGTCCTTCTCAGGGAGAAGTTACTGTCACAATGGTGAGTGTGTGGGATGGGCACTACTGGCATTTTATTGGGCAGGGTCCAGGGAAGCTAAATGTCCTACAATGCACAGAACAGGCCTGCACAACAAAGAATTGTCCTGCCCTAATGCCAAGGGTGCTCCCACTGAGAGACACTGTGTTAGAAAAGCTTCATCAGTTTGACTTTGAACTAGGAAATAGCCTTTAGCATTCTTTCAAAAATAACAAAATTATGTTGCTAGCAAGAACACAAATCATTTTTTAGTAACTGTATTCTCAATTTCAATACTTATAACCTTGGAAGTTCAAAACTTTTGCTTTCTTTTTTTACAAAGACAAGTATGTCTTTTCAAAGGCTAATTTTGGGGGCACCTGAGTGGCTCAGTCAGTTGACCATCCTGAACCGACTCTTGATTTCAGCTCAGGTCATGATCTCAGGGTCCTGGGCTCTAGGTGCAGTGGGCTCCATCTCCCTCTCCTTCTGCCCCTCCTCCAACTCACACATGCACACACTCTTTCTAAAATAAATAAATAAAATCTTTTTTTTAAAAAAAGGCTAATTTTCACTTATACTGGAATTGATTTATTTTTCACAAAGAAGGTACAATTAAAAGCTCTGACTAGGGAAAGTAATCTGAAAAGCTATCAATAAAAGAGTTAGTGAGCTAAATAATCTATATCCAATATTATATATTTTATCTTTCGAAGTAGTAATTTCACAAATGATTTTCCAGAAATCATTTGTGAAACCTTTTTAGGACTCGCAGTTGGATCATACTAACACCTGAAATGCTTCAGGAAATAATAACTTCAGCCACCATTTACCATTGGCCGTGCATTCTACCAAGTGTTTTGCATATGCTATTTCTAGTATTTATGACAATGCTGCAAAGTAGGTATTATCTCCAATTTAAAGAGGACGAAATTAAGACACTGAGATTAAAAAACTCGATCAAACTCAAACAACTGGTGACAGACTTGGGATTCAAATCCAGTAGTTCCAAATTTAAACACTTCCCACTATATGTCTCCAGAAAAACAGCTAAATTTCTGTGAAAATGATGTGCATATTAGCTAGATAGAAAGCTACTACTATTCCCCACTCTACCTTGACTACAGAGGCTAAGGAGTATACAGTGTAGCTCCACCAGCCTCTGGAACAAAAGCCTTCAGTGGTGTTGGTTTTTCGGGGGTTTTTTTTTTTTAAGATTTTTTAAAAGATTTATTTATGTTTGTTTATTTGAGAGAGAGAGAGTATGGAGCAGGGAGGAAGGACGGGGCGGGGGGGGGGGGCAGAGAGAGAGAGAGAGAGAGAGAGAGACAATCTCAACCAGACTCCACCCTGAGATCATGACCTGAGCCGAAATCAAGAGTCGGATGCTTAACCAACTGAACCACCCAGGTGCCCCAAGCCTTCCATCATTTAATCACATTCTACAGACATAAAAATTAGCATTGGTTTAAACAGACAGACTGTCTAAAGAATGGATGCCAAGCCAACAGGGAAGATATGCCAACTCCCAATCATTCTTCTTTTCCATTCTAATATATAGGATTTGTTGTTTCTTACCCTCTCATTTCACAGGAACAAAGTAAAGGAAACTTCACAATAGTGGAGATGAAAATAAAATCCTGCAATGCACTGAATAGCTATCAACCAATAGCAGGCAGGACATGGCAAAGTGTCAACCAGCAACCAAAAACTTTCAATATCCATCCAAATATAGAATCATGTGTGCACAAAGTTGGTAATGAAGTCCCACAAACTAAGTAAAAAGGATTGCTGAGATTTCAGTGGACTTTTATACCTTAGGAATGAAGAGTAGAAAAAGAATACAAATAATATTCTAATCATATATTGTTTTCCTTCTGTTATCATAAAAACTTTCAGAGTCAAAATAAAACAAAGATTGGTTACGGGTAAGATGTGACCCAGACAAGTGGCCATTTTCCAGAATAGGAATACTGACAAGTGCATTAGCTGTGTATCAAGACCAACCACATGGCAAATCTACATGACAGGTCTGCTCAGCTGCTAACCTTTCTATGGACCAACATAGCAAATACAGACGCATTTCAGGATGACTGCCTAATTAAAAATAAAAGCAATACTGCTGAACTGGTCATCCTACTGTGAAATAATGAGTTGCAGTTTCCATTCAAACCAAAGGCAATCTAACATAAAAACTGGCATCCCCTATTTAATTAGCCATGAATTACACAATGGCATATATTGGTGTGAGACAGATCAAAAGCCGGTTCTTAAAACTATTCTCTCTTTTGGATAAACATCTTACCTGCTGTTTTAACTACAATCCACCAGGCTTTAGGTCATGACATAATACCGAAATTTAGGTTGAAAGTTCTAAAGGCATTTAGATTAACTAGTCCAATCTTTTGGTCAATCCAGGAATCCCCCTCTGTTAATTTATTCAAATGTTAATTGGGTTCTCACTAGGTATAAGGCATTATGATAAATGCTCTAATATTTACTGAGTATTTACTACAATCCAGACAGTCTTACAAGTGCTTTATATGTTTAATATTCACACCAGCCCTATAAAATAGATACCATTATTATCCCTGTTCTATAAATGTGGAAACAAAGATACAAAGGAATTAATTAACTTGTCCCGCTCTTACAGCCAAGAAGTCACAGAACCAGAATTCAAACCCAGAGCCTGTACTCTTAATCATTATACTACTGCCTCTCTGGGATAAGGATATAGAAAACCAAATAAAACATGACTCAACCCCTCCAGGAGCTTACTCTCCCCCGGAAAGACACATGTAAATCAATGAGTACAATATGGTGTGATAATTGCTAATGACAGATTAGAAAAAAGGAGGGCTCAATTAAGACACTAACAGTAAAGACAGAGAATTAGGAAGAAGTGGGACTTCAAAAAGATGACCAAATGCAAGTAGGAGGTATGAGAGGTTATTTAGGATGACTCTAAGTTTAACTAGAATCCTTCCCATGTTTCAGGTTTGGGTGACTGGGGCAATGAGTAGGCATTCACCAAAAGGAGAAGATTTGTGAACTGATTCAAACTGACTCCTGGTCTTACTGAGTTTGAGATGCCTAAAGAAATACCAAGAGACAACATTTAGAAAGCAGTTGAAGATATACACTGGAGCTCAGAAGAGATGACTACCCTGAAGATACAGACTTGAAAGTCATTTACACTTACAAATATTCTAAAGAGTTTCCCAAAGTAGAGAATATGAGTAATAGCTAATACTTGCTGAGTTGCTATTATGTGCCAAAGCCCAATCTCCTTCTTTATGTCCTTAAGTGAGATCAGATAAGAGGTGAAGGGAACACCAACATATACAGGACAAAACAGAAACAGAGGTAAAAATAAAACCAAGAGAAAGTATGTCACACAAGCCAAAGGTGGAAATTACTAATATATCAAATGCCACAAGGTATTCAAATACTATGAAAAAAAGTGTCCAGTGGATTGAATACTACAGAGGCAAGAGTCAACTCAGCCTACTGAAAAAACACCACTAACAAAGAACTCAATAATTCCTCCAGTGGCTTGTTCTATTATTAGAAAGTTGGGTGTTGTTTTTTTTTTTTTTAAGATTTATTTTTTTATTTAAGAGAAGAGAGAATGCACACGAGAGCGAGCAGGGGGAGGGGCAGAGAGAGAGGGGGAGAGAAAATCCTCAAGCAGATTCCCAGCTGAGCGCAGAGCCCAATGCAGGGCTTGATCCCAGGACCCTGAGATCATGACCTGAGCCTAAATCAAGAGCCAGAGGCTTAAATGACTGAGCCACCCAGGTGCCCCAATTATTAAAAAGTTCTAACTGCTATAAAAATAATTTTTCCAACAAAATAAAAGCATAGGGGGATGCCTGGGAAAGGAAAGGAAAGAGAAAAGAGAGAAAGAAAGAAAAAAAAGAGCGAAAGGAAAGCATAGGGAAAAGCAAAGTGTTCTATTCAAACTGTGACTCTGAAGGAAAATTAAGAGTTATAATGACCGGGGCGCCTGGGTGACTCGGTTGAACAGCCGACTCTTGATTTCAGGTCAGGTCATGATCTCAAGGTCCTGGGGTGGAACCCTGTGCTGGGTATGGAGCCTGCTTAAGATTTTCCCTCTCTCCCTGCCCCTCCCCCCGGCTCGTATGTGCGCTTGCTCTCTCTCTCAAAAAAAAAAAAAAAAAGAGTTATAATGACTAAATACAATAATGACACTTGATTGAATCCTGATTTGAACAAACCAGGTATAAAAGACAACTGTAGAAATTTTAATAAGGACTACTACTAGATAGTAGAAAAAAATTTTAGTTTTTTAAAGATTTTATAAATTTATTTGAGAGAGAGAGCATGAGCAGGGGGAAGTGGCAGAGGGAGAGGGATAAGCAGGCTCCCCACTCAGCAGGAAGTCTGATGCAGGACTCAATCCCAGAACCCCAGTATCATGACCTGTGCCAAAGGCAGATGCTTAACTGATTAAGACACCCAGGCACCCAAAAAATTATTTTTTTTAATTTATTCTTTTTTGTAATCTCTACACCCAATGTGGGGCTCAAACTCACAATCCCAAAAGCAAGAATCGCACGCTCTTCCAACTGAGCCAGGCAGGGCCCCTGATGACAGTAGAAAATTATTATTAATTTTATTTAAGTGTGACATTAAGATTATATAAGACTTATTTTGGGAGAAATAGAGGTGAAATAGCATGTCTGTATTTGCATTAAAATACATCAGAAAAAGTAGATGTAGTAAATTTTACAAAACGTTAACAATTGTTAAATATGGGAGATGGATAAATGGGTGTTACATTTTTCTCATAACAAAAATTGAAAGCCTTCACAAACAAAAGATAAATATTTTGTCAATAAAAAAAAAAAAAAAAAAAAAAAATTTTTTAAAAAAAAAAAAAAAAAAAAAAAAAAAAACATCCAGGGGCGCCAGGGTGGCTCAGTCGGATAAGCATCTGCCTTCGGCTCAGGTCATGATCCCAGCCAGACTCCTGGGATCAAGTCCCACATCGGGCTCCCTGCTCAGTGGAGAGTCTGCTTCTCCCTCTCACTGTGCTCTCCCTCTCTCTCTCTCAAATAAATAAACAAAATCTTTAAAAAAACCCAACAAAGGAATATAGGTATACCTTGTTTTATTGTGCTTCACATTACTGTGCTTCACAGATACTGCTTTTTTTTTTTCTTTTGACAAACTGAAGTTTGTGGCACTCCTGCATTGATAACTCTACTGGCACCGTTTTTTCCAACAGCATTTCCTCACTTCATCTCTCTGTCACATTTTGGTAATTCTTGAAATACTGAAACCTTTTTTATTATTATATTTATTATGGTGATCTGTGATCTCTGATATTACTAATTGTTTGGGGACACCATAAACTGTACCATATAAGATGGAGAACTTAATTGAATGTTGTGTGTTCTAACTGCTCCACCAACCAGTTTTTCCCTCATCTCTCTCCCTCTCCTTGGGCCTCCCTATTCCATGAGACACAATATTGAAATGACGATAGTTAATTTTGACTTTCAAGTCTTATTATTTAAGAAACACATTTCATAAAGCTACAGCTGCTACAGGAAGTGATTCCTCTGATGGATCCGGGCAAAGTAAATTGAAAATCCTCTGGAAAGGATTCACCATTCTAGATGCCAGTAAGAACATTTGTGATTCATGGGAAGAGGTCAAAACAGCAACATTAACAAGAGTTTGGAAGAAGTTGATTCTAACCCTCATGGATAACTTTGAGGGATTCAAGATGTCAGTGGAGGATGTAACTGCAGATAGGGTGGAAATAGCAAGAAAACTAGCCTGAGCCTTCAGCTCAGGTCATGATCTCAGGGTCCTGAGATCAAGCCTCCCGTCGGGCTCCCCACTTCTCCCTCACCCTCAGCCCTTCCACCCACTTGTCCTTTCTCTCTCTCTGGTTCTCTCTCAAATAAGTAAAATTTTTAAAATCAATCAATCAATCTAAAATCTTTAAAAAGTGGGTGCACCTGGGTGGCTAAGTCAGTTAAGCGTCTGCCTTTAGCTTGGGTCATGATCTCAGGGTCCTGGGATCAGGATCCCTGCTCAGCAGGAGTCTGCTTCTCCCTCTCCCTTTGTCCTCCATGCTTGCTCATGCTTGCTCTCTTTCTCTCTCTCTCAAATAAATAAATAAAATCTAAAAAAAAAAAATTTTTAAGTGGAAACTGAAGATGTGACTTAACTATTAAAATCTCATGATAAAACTTACTTTTTATGGATGAGCAAAGAAAGTGGTTTCTTGGGATGGAATCTACTTCTGAAGATGCTGTGAAGATTGTTGAAATGACAACAAAGGATTTAGAGTATTACATGAACTTAGTTGATAAAGCAGCTGCAGAGTTTTAGAGGACTGACTCCAATTTGTTAAGAAGTACTACTGTGGGTAAAATGCTATCAAACAGAGTCACATGCTACAGAGAAATTGTTACTGCAAGTAAGAGAAAATCAATGTGGCAAACTTCACTGTTGTCTGATTTTAAGAAGTTGCCACAGCCACCTCAATCTTCAGCAACCAGCATGCTGATCAGGCAGCAGCCATCAACATCGAAGCAAGACTCTCCACCAGCAAAAAGATTATGACTTGCTGAAAGCTGAGATGATGGTTAGCATTTTTAAGCAATAAAGTACATTCAACCCTTGAACAACACGTTTGAACTGCATGGGTCCACTTATAAACGAGTTTTTGACAAATATGGTACAATACTATAAATGTATTTTCTCTTCCTTATTACTTTCTTAACATTTTCTTTTCTCTAGCTTACTTTATTGTAAGAACACAGTACATAATAACATAGGGGCACCTGGATGGCTCAATCAGTTGGGTGTCCAACTCTTGATTTTGGCTCAGGCCATGATCTCAGGGTTGTAAGATCTCTCTGCACTCAGAGGAGGTCTGCTTGAGATTCTTTGTCTCCCTCTCCCTCTGCCCCTCCCCTCCCTCTGCTTTGCCGAGGGGCTCACTCGCTCTCTCTCTAAAATAAAATCTTTAAAAAAAACGAGGAAGAGAGATGCCTGGGTGTCTCAGACAGTTAAGCATCTGCCTTTGGCTCAGGTCATGATCCCAGGCTCTGGGGATTGAGCCCCGTCGAGCTCCCTGCTCAGTGGGGAGTCTGCTTCTCCCTCTCCCTCTGTGCTCTCTCTCGCCCTCTCTCAAGTAAATAAATAAAATCTTTAAAAAAAATACAGTACATAATATATATACAAAATGTTAATCAACTGTTTATATTATTGGTAAGGCTTCCAGTCAATAGCAGGCTATTAGTTAAGTTAAATGCAGATTTTCAACCACAAAGTGGGTCAGCACCCCAACCCGTATGGTATTCAGGGTCCACTGTATTTTTTAATTAAGGTGTGTACATCTTTTTATACATAATGCTACTGCACACTTAACAGACTACAGTATAGTGTAAACATAAATTTTATATGTACTGGGAAACCAAAAAATTCATTTTGCTCACTTTATTACAATATTCACTTTATTGCAGAATGGAATAAACCTGTAATATCTCCAAGGTAGGTCTGTACAGCACAGGTATCACAAATACCAACACTAGAAATGTAAAAACCAACTGCTTTTATGTTGTGTGAATGAGTACTTATTGCTTGGAATACAATTTCTAATAAAGCAGCTATATATATTCAAAAACTGCTATCTCTCAAATGGTTTAGATGGAATAGCAGATGATGGTGAACTGTATTAGATAATTAAAAAAGGATCTAGTGATGGCAAAGATACTGAAGTTGAAAGAGCATGTAAAGGCATAAAATTTCATGAAATGACAGCAGGAAAAAAGTGATTTTTCTAAAATAATATATTATTATATATTTAAAATATATGTGTATGACTAAAATAAATGGTACAAGTTTTAAAAATTCTGATTGCAATTAGTAGTTTAATGATCTTGGACATGTTATTTAAATTCTGCCCTTATCTATAAAATAGAGATTAACTATATCTCATTTAGTTATGAGAATTAAATGAGAACATACTAAAGAGTTAAAGGATAAAAATGCATATATGAAGTGCCAGGCAAGGTGCCTGTCACACAGTAAGCATTTAATAAATGTGAATTCCCTTTCCTCTCCCTTCCCTGTTCCACCCTTAATCCTAGTTCTGAATGCTGCAAGTATACAACAAATTAAGACTATTTTTTTCTTCTTTATGATAGCTTTTCAGTTAACCAAATCTTCCCCGGGGCAAATACACAAAGTCTTTCAGGTTTCCTGTGGAACATGGCATCAAGATCTCCCTGGCTACCTTTTTTTAAAGTTTAGCCTTAATTACTATCCAAACTGTCAAAGCCTTGCTAAAACACAAAAGCAAAAAATGTACACAATGTTAAATACATAATCTAACTAGGACAAAATTGCATAGGACTATTATTTCCCATAATCTGGATATAAAGAACATAGTTTCTGGGGTGCCTGGGTGGCACAGCAGTTAAGCATCTGCCTTTGGCTCAGGGCGTGATCCCGGCATTCTGGGATCGAGCCCCACATCAGGCTCTTCCGCCATGAGCCTGCTTCTTCCTCTCCCACTCCCCTTGCTTGTGTTCCCTCTCTCACTGGCTGTCTCTATCTCTGTCGAATAAATAAAAAAAATCTTAAAAAAAAAAAAAAAAGAACATAGTTTCTGATCTTCTAAGCAAACTAAATGTATCTATAACTTTGTAAGCTGGAACATGAAACTTGACACAAGGTAAACTGATATCAGGCCCCATTCAAATAAGCTGAAATGCTAAAGTACTAGGGGGATGTGCGAATTTCCAGGATAATATCTCTTTTGATAAATGTTCCTTTTTTTGTTGTTCCTATTTTAAGAAGACCTGAACATGACCACTTAGGTCAGATAGGCAACTTTTTTTTTAAGATTATATTTATTTTTTGGACAGAGAGAGAAAGTGAGAGAGGGAACGCAAGCAGGGGGAGTGGGAGAGGGAGAAGCAGCCCTCCTGCTGAGCAGGGAGCCCAAGGCAGGGCTCAATTCCAGTACCCTGGGATCATGCCCCAAGCCAAAGGCAGATGCTTAATGACTGAGCCACCCAGGCGCCACCCCCCTTTTTAAGATTTTATTTATTTGTCAGAGAGAGAGAGAACAAGCAGGGAGAGCGGCAGGCAGAGGGAGAATCAGACTCCATGCTGAGCAAGGAGCCCCATGCAGGACTCAATCCCAAGACCCTGGGATCATGACCCCAGCCAAAGGCAAATGCTTAACTGACTGAGCCACCCAGGCATCCCAACTCATCTCGTCTGATAAAGTGAGTTAGAAGGCTATTTCTGATACTGTGGGAAAGAAAGCAATGAAGAGGAAAGAGGAAGTTAGTTCTGGGGTTAGGGTAGGTTATTTTGTAGTTTACATTATGAAGGTCAAAGGAGGAATCTGATAAAAGGGAAAACAAAATTAATAACATGAAGTATTATCAAAAAATGTTCCTGGATGCCTGGGTGGCTCAGTTCGTTGCCCATCTGCTTTCCGCTCAGGTCATGACCCTGGGGTCCTGGGATGGAGCCTCACATCAGGCTCCCTGCTCAGTGGGGAGCCTGCTTCTCCCTCTGCCTCTGCCCCTCCCACTGCTCATGCTCTCCCTCTCTACCTCTGTCAGATAAATAAGTAAAATCTTTTAAAAAAATATTCCCCCCAAATATTTTTATTTAAGCTTGTTTCTTTCTCGAGTGTATTATTTCCACCAAAGGGAATATTTTATACCCATTAAAAATGACAGCTATAACCACACAAAGATATATTACAAAAATATTAACTTACACACTGCCATTATCAGTAACAGGATAAAACCACAGATAATCCAAATGTCCATCAATAGGAACAGCTTAAATAAAGTATAGTATATCTATATAATTTAATATTATATAGTCATTAAAAGAATGAGGTCAATTCTACATATACTAACATGGAAAGATGTCCAAGTTTCACTGTTAAGCGATAACAGCAAGTTGCAAAATAGAATGAATAGTGGGATTTTTTTTTTTTTTAGTGTAACAGGGAGCATTATATCCTCTTATCTATAAAATAGAGATAAATATTAACTATATCTCACTGGGTTATTATGAGAGTTAAATGAGTATATGCTTAGAAAACAATTTAGAGGAATATATACACTAAACTGTCATCTTGGTGGAGGAAGTGATTAAAGAGACACTCTTTTTATGGAATACATTCAGAATGGTCGTTTCTTACAATGATCATGCATCACTTTTATTTCAAAAATGAAGATAAAAAGGTAGAACTAAAAACTATCTTTTCAAAAAAAAAAAAAAACTATCTTTTCATCCCTCCTACAATAGTAGCTTAGACCATATGAGATAAAATTTATGATATATGTGAAATGGGGAGAGAGAAGAGCAAAGAATGTAAAAATCGAATAGTCAGTGATTAAAATTAAGATTTTATTCATTCGTTTATTTGAGGAGTGAGAGAGAGAGGGAGAGGGAGCATGAGTGGGGGGAGGGGCAGAGGGAGAAGCCGACTCCCAGCTGAATAGGGAGCCCGACAGGGGGCTTCATCCCAGGACCCTGAGATCATGACCTGAGCTGAAGGCAGGTGCCCAACCAACTGAGCCACCCAGGTGCCCCCCCTTAGTCTGGCTTTTAAAGACTATGCTCTACTGAAACTGGCCTAATCATACCCCAGACTTAACCCACCTTTCAAGTGTAGCTTTCCCTTCCTATCTCAGCTGAAGTGATATTCACCTCATTCTAGCTGTTATACTCAATTAATGTCTTCTTGGTCTTCTTCCTATCTCCACTCTTGCATCTGTCCAGTCTATTCTCCAAGGGGAGTAAACTTCTGACAACTCTTCGTTTGTGATACAAGGGCTCTTTCTTATTTGGCCTCAACCCTCATCTCTAGCCTCATCTCTCTCTACTCCTTTCCACAAACAAAATCTACTCCAGACATAGAGAACTACTTGTAGAGCTCTGCTCACACTTCAATGCCTATACAGGTAATATTCTTTCTCCCTGGTATGTTCTTCCTGACCTCTTCTATATAGCTTTCTCAGTAATCATCTCACGTGGGAAGTGTCCTCTGACCCCTCAGTCTCCGTGTGTGTGTGTGTGTGTGTGTGTGTGTGCGCTTTGATAATGCCCTGCACAAATCTCTATTACAGTAATTACACAGTATTTCAATTGTTTATCCGTCTCTTTCTTTGGACTATGAGCTCCATTAGGGTTTAGACTCAAACATACCCGCCTCCAAATGAACTGTGGCATACAAATTTCAATACTACTATATGAATCAAAATTTACAGTAGAGAAAAAAAGAAAATAAATAGGCCATTCAAATTCCATACTTTCTATGTAAAAGCATATTCATTTTTTCATTCACTCAGTCAACATTTATTTAGTACCTACTAGGGGCCAGGCACTATGCCAAGCCCTAGAGAGCTGGTGATGAGAATACAGACATAAACACGAAAAGCACAAAAAGAATTCCGAGAGGATACATCCAAAATGTTAAAATTGGCCATTTACTTTTACAATCTAAGGAAGACGTGAATAATTTATATCTTTTCCTTTATTTTTTTTTAAGATTTTATTTATTTATTTGACAGAGAGAGAGACAGGCAGCGAGAGAGGGAACACAAGCAGGGGGAGTGGGAGAGGAAGAAGCAGGCTCTCAGCTGAGGAGCCAGATGTGGGGCTCGATCCCAGAACTCCAGGATTATGCCCTGAGCCGAAGGCAGACGCTTAACGACTGAGCCACCCAGGCTCCCCATATCTTTTCCTTTAAAATCACCTCTATTTCCCTATTCTACCTTAATGAAAATGCATTAATTTTATAATCACACACACATACACACACACATGAGGGGTCCTCCCAAATTACAAATTCCTACCAATCAGCAGAAATACAATACCCATGGTAAATAATGTATAAATTTGTGTATCATAGCTAATCTGAAAGCAAAACAATTTGAGAACTTTTAATCAGATTCTAATTATAGAATTCTTTTTTTTTTTAAGATTTTATTTATTTATTTGACAGAGATAGAGACAGCCAGCGAGAGAGGGAATACAGCAGGGGAGTGGGAGAGGAAGAAGCAGGCTCCTAGCAGAGGAGCCTGATGTGGGGCTCGATCCCATAACGCCGGGATCACGCCCTGAGCCGAAGGCAGACGCTTAACCGCTGTGCCACCCAGGCGCCCCTAATTATAGAATTCTAATATAGGGGGACCTGGATATCTCAGTTGGATGAGCGGCTGCCTTCAGCTCAGGTCATGATCCTGGAGTCTGGGATCCAGTTCCGCATCAGGCTCCCTGCTTCGCCCTCGCCCTTTGCCCCTCCCCCAACTCATGCTCACTTGCTCTCTTTCTCTCTAATAAATAAAATCTTAAAAAAAAAAAAAAAGCTTAAAAAATAAAATTCATTTAAAAAAAGAATTCTAATACAAAGAACAAAACTAAAGTATGCAAAAACTACTTCAGGATTTCCATAGTGCCTACTTTTGAAAAAGATCCCATGCAAATTGTCCAAGGAAAACACTGACCACAACATCAATACCACCAGTCTTCCACACTGCAGAAAGAAAATTATGTCATTGTATTCCACTTAATGCAGAAGAGATGACAGCCCCTATACAATTTATTCAGAAGACAAATTAATAAGTAACACCATATTTCATCTGTATAATGACTTATAGTTTATAGTTCACAAAGTACTTTGACCTTCAAAATAATTCTCTTTTCTTGTTCCCACGGGATAGATAAAAAGTGAAGGATTAAAATGGAGAAGGCTTTTCTAACTATGACTCAAAATTCAAAAGCCATGAAAGGAAAGATTAAGAAATTTCTCTACATAAAAAAGAAAAATTTGTCAACATAAAAATACACCTAAATCTAAGAGTTTTTCATGGGAATAAAATAAAAGACGTCAGAAGACAAATATCAAAATGGGAAAATATTTGTAACACATAATAGATACCACAGGAAAAAAATCTATCACATACATATAAACTATATAAAGTATACATGTGTGTATGTACGTATGTTTAATAAAGAGAGACACAGAAATTAATAGAAAAGAGACCTATGACAACAAATAAGAATTTAAACAGAAAATGAAATATGAATAACTCAAACAACATAAAAAGATGCTTAACTTTAACATAATTTTTTAAAACTTAAAACTACTCTGAGGTACCATTTTTCTCTATCAGACTGGCAAAAATTCAACTTTGATAACAGCAAAGCATAATATTAACAAAGCTGATCCTAGAGCCAGAGCGCTTAGTTTGAATATCTGCCATAGTACCTGTATGATTTGGGCAAGTCTCTTAAATTCTCTTCCTCAATTTATTCACCTGAAAAAATAGAGCTAATAATAGTACCTATCTCAAAAGGATATTAGTAAGATTAAATGAAGCAGTATGAATAGTATCTGGCACATAGTTAGCACCTTATAACTATTAGCTATGATACAGCTAATGTTGGTGAGTGAACAGGCAATGTATATTAGAACAACCTCTAAGGAAAGCAATTTGGCAAAATTTCATAGTTACAAATGCATATATCCTTTGACTTAGAAATTCCACTTTCTGGGGTGCCTGAGTGGGTCAGTCAGCTAAGCACCTGCCTTAGGCTCAGGTCATGATCCCAGGGTCCTGGGATCAAGCCCACCTCAAGCTTCCTGCTCAGCAGGGAATCTGCTTCTCCCTCTCCCTCTACCCCTCCCTCAGCGCACGTTCTCGCACACGCTCTCTCTCTCAAATAAAGAGAATCTTTTTTTTTTAAATAAAGATTTATTTATTTATTTGAGAGAGAGAGAGCATGGAGGGGCAGAGGGAGCCGGAAAGGGAGAATCTTAAGCAAGCTCCACACCCAGCATAGAGCTCTACACAGGGCTCAATCCCACGACCCCGAGATCATAACCTGAGCCAAAATCACGAGTCCAATGCTTAACCAACTGAGCCACCCAGGCGCCCTAATAAACAGAATCTTAGAAAAAAAAAAAAAAAAGAGGGGCGCCGGGGTGGCTCAGTCAGTTTAGTGCCTGCCTTCGGCTCAGGTCACCATCTCTCAGGTCACCATCTCGGAGTCCCGGGATCAAGTCCTGCGTAGGGCTCCCTACTCAGCGGGGAGTCTGCTTCTCCCTCTCCCTCTCACTCTACCACTCTCCCTGCTTGTGCTTTCTCGCTTTCTCTCTCTCTGTCAAATAAATAAAATCTTTTTTAAAAAAGCAATTAAAATAATTTTTTTTAATTATGACAAATAGGCCTCTAACTGAAACAACCACCAACTCTCAGTGCTCAGCAAAAATAATAATGAGACCACACTGAAGTCATCTCCATATGATGACTTGGAAAATAGTATAATACCCATTGTTGGTTGGTCCAAAACATTCAGCATCACCCACACTGTACATTGTAATAATCGGGCTTCATTTACTGGAAGGAGATGAAATCCTCATAAAGGCCCTTATCATAGATTTCAAATTCCAACACAAAGTTCATTTTGCTGAACAATGAAGTGTACAACACTAAGAATGTATCTATAAACACTTTCACATAGGGAGAAAAAACATTAAATCATGTCAGCTTTCTACTCTAAGTAAGCCAGGGAATGAGTACGTGTAAATATGTAATTTTCCTTTTACGATTAACATAAGCACAGAGATGCCCAGGTGGCTCAGCCAATTAAGCACCTCCCTTCAACTCAGGTCATGATCCCAGTGTCCTCCGATCGAGTCCCACATCGGGCACCTTGCTCAGTAGGGAGCCTGCTTCTCCCTCTGCCTGCCACTCCACCTGCTTGTGCATGCAATCTCTCTCAGACAAATAAATAAATAAAGTCTTTAATAAAAAAAAAAAATTAACATAAGCACAAAATGTTATTGGGGGTTCTGGGGTAGAGAGTCCCAAGCTTAGTCTCCCAACATAAACACTTTTAAACAGAATTAAATAGGCCCGCCATATACCAAATCTCAAAAGATTTTTGAGACCATCCCAAATACACATCTGTATGACAGAATAAGATATCATAGATCCAGGGCACAGGAACTTGCCATTAATTCACACAAACATCTGTATCACCTAGTACTACTTTTTTTTTTTTAAGGTTTTATTTATTTTTTTGTCAGAAAGAGAGAGAGCAAGAGAGCACAAGAGGGGGAGCCTGATGCAGGACTCGATCCCAAGTCCCTGGGATCATGACCCAAGCCAGAGGCAGGCACCTAACCAACTGAGCCACCTAGGAGTCCCCTAGTACTACTTTCTAACAAATAACAAGGAACCTCCAATTCAATACTGGGTCCCTCAGTTCTGAGCAGCCCCACCTATAGAAGCCAATATCTCCTCTGTTCCATTTCCTGCTATCATACTAGGCAATTATGACATCTATACCAAAGACATACTCATACTTCACAGTCCCGTAACCTCCCACTACTTCAATAACCTGTACTTCCATTCCCCTTCAACAGCACTATAACAGTTACATCCTGTTTGGGGGTTTCTTTTTAAAGATTTTATTTATTTATTTGACGGAGAGAGAGAGAGCACACATAGGGGGAGCTGCAGAGAGAGAGGGAGAAGCAGGCTCTCTGCTGAGCAGGGAGCCCGATGCAGAGCTCGATCCCAGGACCCTGAGATCATGACCTGAGCTGAAGGCAGATGCTTAACTGACTGGGCCACCCAGGCACCCCTATACCCTGCTGTTTTGTTTTGTTTCGATCTTGAAATATGAACTCTCAGCTATCCCATTCTATATTTCTTTATTATTAATATTTATTTATTTTTTTTAGGAATCTCTACCCAAATTGTGTGGCTCGAACTCACAACCCCAAGAGCCGCACACTCCTCCTCTGACTGAGCCAGCAAGGCACCCTTCCCATTCTGTATTTCTTAAAGAACCTGGTCTTCAACCACATTTCTGATTGTCTCCTTATGCTCCAAGTACACTGGCCCCTCTGAAGGTTTTACTTCTTAAAACCCCAGCTTGGACTCTCAGACTCCACCATAACTCCCACACTATCACTAGCATTGTAAAGTCAGTCTCCATTTTATCTTCCTTTCTTATATATTCCAATTCTGGATCAATCCGACCATCTTTTCTGCACTCCCACCCTTGGCTCCAGAGAAAGTGTAAAATCCATGCTACTGGGCCCTCAAAGGGCTCAGCAATTTTTTTTTTTTTATCCTTAATCTATTTTCATTTTCCATTGAAGATTTCCATGGCCCTAATAGTGACCATAGTTCCTTCAGTCTCCAGAAATAACTGACTTCTCTACAGATAACTAATCACATCAAGAAAATAAGACCATCTGTCAAACTACCCCACCTTCTTTTCCTTCTACCACAACATACCTTACCCACCTTAACTTCTATCCTTTTACGATCAAAGAATGAAACGCCCTGGGGCCCTGCTCAAGCTCTCTCTCTCTCTCTCTCTCTCTCTCTCAAATAAACCTTTAAAAAAAATAGAATGAAATACTCAACATACTTCCTAGGTAAATATTCCCCCTCAATCTACAAAACTCTTTCACTCATACTTAAAACAAAAACAAAAACAAAAAAAACCCACATGTGCCATAGTGGAAAGTTTAAATTCCTACCTACAGTCTTCCCCGTTGTAAAAGAGGAATACAGATACTGAAACCACAAGGCTGCTGTAATCTATAAAGCATCTTTACAGTACCTCACATATAGAGTATATTCTCAATAAAGATGTTACCATCAGCTCTCTTTCACAACCACACTTGCTGAAAGAGTAATTTTACTCACTGCCTCCCATTTGTTCCTCAATCCATCCTGATCCATTGCCACCATTGCACAATTCAAAGTGTCTTTCAGAGGAAACAAGTGATCTCCTTTCTAATTGCTAAATTCAGTGGTTTCTTTCTAATCATCATTCTATTTGAGCTTTGCAGCACCTGACAGTGATGGTCATCCCTCCCATCTTGAAACCCTTCTTCCTTTAGTCTCTATTTTAATGCTATTCTGTTCTTATTCTTGCCCCATTCCTTTAACCTCTCTTTCTCAGTGTCTATTACCCTTCAAATAATGGTGTTCCTTCTGGTCCATAGTCCTTTTCTTCTCTTCTTTCAGTATTACCATCCCATACTAAGTCGTCAAATATCCCTGTTATATTCTCTGTTGACCCTCGAGTTTATGTATTCAGTTTCAACCTCTCTCCCAATTTTCAGACCCAAATTTCCAGCAAAGCACAGTGATATCTGGAAAACACCTCAAATTAAACATGTCCAAAACGAAATTCATTACCTTCCCTCAAAACTGCTTCTTTATGTTCCCTATTACAATTAACACTATCAATGCACCCCACCAACGAAGTCAGAAACCTCCCACTAACCCTCTCAACTCTGGAAACCTCATGGAATTGAAACCTCCTGGAAGTGCGTGTCATCCTCTTTGTTTTTCTACCACTATTTCAGTTCATCCCCTCTGACCTGGATTAGCACACCGGTTTCCTGCCTCAACACTGTCTTCACTTTCAGTTCTTCCTCTACATGCTCAACAGAGATAATCAATCATACCAATCTCCTGCTTACAAAACCTTCAGTGTCTCCCCATACCTAGAGAATAAAGTCCAAATTCTTCAGCAAGGTTTTCTCAGAATTATAAACGGAAAGGGCTTTAAATCAGACAAACATGGGTTTCATTTCTAGCTAAATCTAAATACTGGCTTAGTCCAGAGTCTTCCAAGTGAAGGGTACAAGGCAGAAGGAGGAAAAGGGGGGCGCCTGGGTGGCACAGCGGGTAAGCGTCTGCCTTCGGCTCAGGGCGTGATCCCGGCGTTATGGGATCGAGCCCCACATCGGGCTCCTCCGCTATGAGCCTGCTTCTTCCTCTCCCACTCCTCCTGCTTGTGTTCCCTCTCTCGCTGGCTTCTCTATCTCTGTCAAATAAATAAATAAAATCTTTAAAAAAAAAAAAAAAGAAGGAGGAAAAGGAAGGATGGGGAAAATAAGGATGACAGGAGGAAAGAGAGGAAGGCGGTAGTGTCTTGGGGCGGGGTGAGGGTGGGGGCAGAGTACTTTCTAACATAGAAGGGGAAAAATGGCAGGGAAGAAAGTATGTTTGAGGGAAGTAAAGTGAGGGAGTCCAGATCTCTGAGCGACGAGGGAGTTGGAGCTATCCGAAACAAGAGTTCTCCGACAAAATGAGGGCTTCCTGAGGCTCTGAAGTGAGAAAAGTCCCTGAGAAGAGTCAAGGACCAGGTCCCTGATACGAAGGAACTTCTAATGGGTTCGGGGCCTCTGAGGCGAGGAAGCGAGGGTAGGGGTGGGGGCTACGCCGGGACCCTGAGGAAAGTGAGAAGGGAAGGGAAAGGAGTCGAGGAGTGGGCCACTCAGAGGAGGACCTTGGGAAGCGAAGGGGTCCTGTCGGTGCTGAGAGACCCTAGCGCCAATGCTCCGGAACCGCCGCGGTGTAGGAGCCGCGCGGGCGGGCCGGGGCGCCCCGGGTTTGTGCCCTATACGCTCTCTTGGCGTTACCTGAGGCGGGACTGAGCAGCCAGAGGGGTGCCTGCGCGGGCGGGAGGCGGAGGCAGCAGCAAAGTGGGAGCATAGTAGCCCTCGCAGCTCGGAGGCGGCAGAGGCTCTTAGCCTGCGGAGGTGGTGGGGGTCCCTCCCGCAGAAGCCGGCGACTCGGCGGAACTAGCGGCAGCGAAGGACGAGGAGGCTACTGCCATGGCCCCGCAGTCGGGACCGTTCCCCCCGTCTGTCTGGCGGGGCCAGGAGGATGATCTCAACGGCGAGCCAGAAAAGGGAGCTAAACCTCTGCTGAGGTCGGCGGCCGCGAGCGACTGAAACGCCTGCCCAGCCTGGCAGGGGGACTGGGGCGGGGCTTAAGGTGAGCACGCCCCCCCTCCTCAAGCCTCCGAGCAGCCAATGAATCGTCAATCTTTGATAAACGAGCTAGTGGAATTACCCAATTAGCATTAGGAATGCCACGTGGTATGAGGGTGGACTCAATAGGCGTCCGGGAAAGCCAATCAACAGCCCTAGGCGCCAACTCTGGAAGACGAAGAGAACCAATACGAAGGAAGAGGAGGTTAAAAACAGAAGAGGCGGTGTGTTGGGAAGGCGGAACCAAGGAGGAGGGAATACACCTGGGGGAAACCCAAGTCTCGAAGCCTCCAGCGGAGAGGGAAGACAGTAAACACGAGAGGAAACAATCATTGGTAATTAAAAAAACCAACAGAAAATGGATTCGACTGACGCGGCTTTTCGGTTGGGGAAGGGTATAGCTAAGTTAAGGACTACCTGAATAAAGAAAAGCTATATGAACGCAAAGTCCTGCAGGACCTCAGTATAGTGGAAAAACTGATACATAAACTATTATTACCTACTTGAGATAGGAAGAGTAATGGGTAGGGTTAAAATGCTGAGGCAACTATTCATCTAGACTGAGATTCGATTCGGTGAAGGCTTCTTGGAGGAGAGAACACTTGAGCTGGCTTGAAAACTGAAGATTTTGAAAGAGCTGCGTAGGGAACAAGAATTCTATTCAACTGTTCGACATGCACATATTTCCTTCCTCATGCTTTCCATATACCTGGACTTGAGGTACTCATAATCTCACGCCTGAGCAGATTGGAACAGGGCTAAGGCTTCCAGGGCTAGAGCAGGCAAAGAAACGCTGGAGTATGGGCCTTCCTGCACCAGTACTCCCTTGGATTAGAGACCTCCTTTCAGACATCTTTTTATTTGCCTCCTACTGGAAGGGTCTTGACAGATGAGTGGGATTTACATAGGAGTATAGGTGGTGTGCATTCCGGTGGCAATAAAGTTTAAGAAACGTGTGTATGATTTCATTTATATGTGGAATCTAAAAAACTATGAATGAATAAACAAACAAAAAGCATAACCAGACCTGAAAATACAGAGAACTAACTGATAGTTGCTGGAAAGGACAGGGATAAAATGGGTGAAGGGGAGTGGTAAATACAGGCTTTCAGTTATGGAATGAATAAGTCATGAGAATAAAAGGCACAGCATAAGGAATATCGTCGATATTATATTAGCATTGTGTGATGACAGATGGTAGCTACACTTGTGGTGAACATACCATAATGTATAAACTTTAAACTTGTCCAATCACTATGTTGCACACCTGAAACTAACGTAACATTGTATGTCAACTACACTTAAATAAAAAAATTTTAAACAAAAGATGTGCTAGGAGATAGGGATGGAGGTTAAACATGATTGGGCTTAAATGCCTAATTTGTCCTTTGTTTTTTATGCTGTGAGAGCTGTCAAAGGCTCTTGAGCAGAATAGCCTTAACAGGATACTGTTTTAGTTAGATTAATTGGTAGCCCACAGTATCTCCAAAAGGAGAAAAGAAATCACCCCAGCCCAGTACCGTTGGCCCAAAGCCTTTTCTGTATCATTCTTCTGGCAATACATGCTGTGCTGCCACCTGGTGACAGTTCAAATACCATTGTTCTACATTGCTATTGAATTTTTCTGTTAGAGCCCTGGCACCCTTGCAAACCTGTCTCCCACAAAGCCTGATGCAAAGTAGTTGATAAATAAGTACAGCACTTGTACCAAGTAGAATTGAATAATGCCATCATACTAGATGTATCATTTGCCCAGTGAAAGACGTAAAAGACAGGGATTATTTGTACCTTGAGTAGGAAGATGAGCAAGTTCTGTGTGACCCAAGTCTGATCTCTACCATTTCACTCTCAGCAATCTCTTCTGAGATTGTGGGGCGGGGAGGGAGAGGGAGAGAAGCTTAAGCAGACTCCCCGCTTAATCCCATGATCCTGAGATCAGGAGATCGAGAGTCGGACGCTTGCCTGACTGAACCACCCAGGTGCCCCTAAGCAATCTCCTTAATGCTGAGGGGAAAGAACCAAGGAATGCCTTACAGCTATTCAGGTGTCAAAGGTCCACCCTTCATGACCTGTCTGCTAGTCAGGCCAAGGCCTTAAATATACCCCATAACAGGAAGTAATTCCTACCTACTCATTTCAGCCTTTTATTATGGTTTTATTTCACATAATTGTCTCCTCTTCCCAGCTAGATGGAGCTAAGAATTGGGACCCTTATGAGCCCACTGCACATCTTAGCTGAGGGCAAATACATATGAGGTTGGTATGTATTATGCTCAATAAATATCCACCTGGTGGATAAATGGCATTATCCTTTGTCTATATTTAGCAGTGGAAGAGCCCTCATGAGATCTTAGTGGGATGCTGCTAGTTCTAAAGAAATCTTGGACTGCATTGTCTAGAATACAAAATCCAGGTAAGGTGAAACTAAAGCTGCCCTTAGTCTACATAGAAAGATATACTTCCCAGGGAGCAACCAAGTGATGGAAGGATTAAAACCAATCCACAAGGCCTATTTTTTTTTAATATAACAGGAAATATCAGAGTACATCACTCCTAGTGATACAATGTGTAGTAAATCATGAAATTTGGGGGCTCCTGGGTGGCTCAGTCGGTTAAGCATCTGCCTTCCGCTCGGGTCATGATCCCAGCGTCCTGGGACCCAGTCCCGCATCAGGCTCCCTGCTCAGCAGGAGGTCTGCTTCTCCCTCTCCCTCTGTGCTCGTGCACACTCTCTCTCTCTAATAAATAAAATTTCTTTAAAAATGAATAAATCATGAAATTTGTTTCATTTAGCAAACATATACATATGTATCATTTAATAAATATATAATGTATATTTACCACAATGTAAACTGTATTTCTTACTGGATGTCACAGTCAAAAAATTCTAAAAGACACTGCATTAGAGGCAGAAACTGAAAGAAAAGAGACCAGGAAACTGCTACAGAAATGCAAGCTGGGCTGGGCTGGGCTGCTGAAGATGAGGAGGTGCAGTGGAACTGGAGTAAGCCTTAAGAGGCAGAAGCTGGAGATGAGGAGAGGAAGCCTCCTACCACTCAGGTCCAGGGCCTAACTGAATGCCTCACTCTCCTCTGCATCCCCACAGCAATACTGCCCCAGAGCACTGTTCGACCTCATTCTACCCACCAGAATGGGAGCTCCCATCTCTTTCCAAGTTCCACTGAGCACAGGGCTTGTACCGGAAGGTACAGCTATAAATATCTATGAACTTGAATTTCAGAGAGAGAGATGGCAGGAAGCAGTCAAGTAACAAGAGGAAGAAAAGATACAGTTGAGTCTATCCCACATAGGTGCTGATTCACCGAAGACATTAGGGAGGGTTAAAACATTTTATTGCAGTTGGTGGACAGGGATGGGCAGGCAGTGACAAGCCTCAGTAAGGAGGGCAGATACCAGCTAGATCAAGAGAGGAGGGGCAGGGGACCCAGAAACAGGGCCTTGGAGGGAAAGGTGAGCAAAACTACTCTTACAAGTCCTTACAGTCACTCAGGAACATTGTGAGGCCCTTAAATAAGAGGTTCTCCTGCTCAAGGCTCTGGGCCTAGAGCTGTAAGCTGCTGGGCTCCAGTTTAGAAAGTGTGCTCCTCTGGAGATCTAAGAGGAGAGAAAAGGAAGAGAAAACAAACCATCAGTAAGCACTGTGATACGCACAGAACTAAGCCCTGGGCCTGTCTGATGGGGAGGAACATAGAGGCCTAACTTGGGATAAGTAATAACAAAGGATGATGGATTCACAAAAAAAGAGGTAGAGACTCCATTCTACCCAGTGCCAAACAATTAGGCAGCAGACACCCACACACCATTCAGATTCAGCCTCACCCAGACCTGAGACCCCTGCCCTTACCCCCACCTAGCTTCCTTAAAGTTCCCAGCCGCTGTTACTGTCCGGAAGACTTCAAAGCTAGATGAAGAAAGAGACGTGGCGAAGGTGGCAGCCACAGGGAGCTTAGATTGGAAGATGTGAGAGGTCCTGGAAAGGGGAACAGAATCAGAGGCAGAGATGGTGACTGTGGGACAAGGGGACCCTCCCAGCACAGAACTGTCCTCCATCCTGAGGCCAGGACTCCAGTCTCCTCCCTCTTCATCCTCTGAACATATAAAGATACCTCAATGACCCTGTATCAAGTAAAGAATGCCCAGTAGTACCTTTATGGGCTGTAACCCAGATACTCATACCACCCCTACCAACCCACGTCAAATCTAACATAGTTGGGGGGCCCCTGAATGGCTCAGTCAGTTGAGTGTCCGACTCTTGATTTCAGCTCAGGTCACGATCTCAGGGCTGTGGGACTGAGCCACATACTAGGCTCTGCACTCAGCACAAAGTCTGCTTGAGATTCTCTCTCTCCCTCTCCCTTTGCCCTTTCCCCTGCTCACTCTCTCTCTTTCTCCCTCAAATAAATAAATTTTTTTAAAAAATCTATGACAGCTGAACTTTGGTCCCCAATGCCTGGCGTCAGACAAATCCCTTCCACTGCCACAAGCACCCACATCCCCTGACCTGTGGACGTTGTGCTCATGCCGGGCATCCTGTGCCTCTGTCCTGGCAGCCTCCAGGGTATAACCCTTGCCCTCCTGGCCACTTTGCAGCTGCTCCAACATCTGCCAGACCACAAACCCAGGTAGGACCAAACCTCTCCCTCTCCAGGAGGAATCCCCCTCCCCACCATTGGCAGTTTCTCAACCTGGAGAAGGGGGCTTGAGAAGAAGAGCTTTGGAGGGAGGTAGAGTCCGCACCGGGAAGAGAGAAAGAGATAGGGGTGGAAAAGAGTATCCTGGGCTGCCTGCAGAAAAGAATAGAAAAAAAAGGAAGGGGCCTCCACTGGGAGATATGAAGAGATAGGTCTGATCCTAGTCCTACCTTCCAGCTGTGTCCTTCAGCCATCTGTTTCAGCAGCAGCTCCTGGTGCTGGCCTTCAGATGAGAGAAAAATATAAGGGAGCCTATTCTCCAACTTTTTTCCTTTCCCCTCCCTACCTTGTGCCCAGCCCGGTGCTGAAAACTGAGACAGAGCATTCGCGTGTAGCTATTGGGAAGCTTCCAAGCTGACTGGGGAGACCAGACTCACACCATGGAGGCAAGACAAAACACTTGGCCAGAATTCTGAGCAGCTCAAGCAAGCAGGGCTACGGCCACTTACTGGGATAGCAAAAAGACTCTCCAGAAAAGAGAACAGGTGAATTCGTACCCACCCCCAATCTTTTACTCACTCAGCTGGTCCCGCAGCAGCTTCAGCTCCTCCCGAAGAATTTCTGACTCCTCCCACAGGAGTTGCCGCCTGCACAGATGACAGCAGTGTCATCCTAAAGACAATCAAGAAGCCCAGAGGACACTACCAGGAGTTAGAGGCCTGAAGAAGGAGAGAACTTGCCCATCACATACTCATTCTGCAGCTCTTGGTGAAGGCCACTAGAAGCACTGCACTTTCGTGGTTCTGTTTGTATTTGGGCTTGGGCCTGTTCCTGCACCTGGCTTCGAAGGCCCTGCAGTTCCCTTCTCAGCCCCTCCAGGCGTTGCTCCAAGAGGAGGGCCCTCCGCTCTGGGCCCCCCTGAAGCAACCTCAGTGATGCTGTAGTGGGACAAGTTGAGCGTCAGCCCTTCTGAGAGCTTTACACATGAGCCTAGACATTTCACTTGCAAATCAAGACACAAGCAAGTGCACAGGTGTGTAACAAAATCACGTGCATACATAATGAGCTATGTGTATGAAAAAAAAGAACTGGCCAGATACCTTCCAGGGCAGAGATCTGGTACTTCTGCTGCTCTCGCTCTTCCAGCAGCCCCTGCACAGCCTGCCTTAGTGCCTCAGTCACCTACCCAGGCAAGGAAAACCACATGAGCTACTGTGTAAAGGGCTTCCCCAACCCCTGATACCCTCATCTCACACAAACACCACACATACAAACCTAGAAGTCCACGCTTTACCTGAGCCTGGGATTGAAGCTGGGATCGGAGAATAGTAACTTCATCCCGGAGAGAAGTTGTGCTATGGGCCTCAGCCCAACTCAGCCTCTCTGAAACAAAGGGAGTCTCTCGAGCCCAAGGTTGTCGAGTTTGGACTCGAGACTGTGGAGGCAAGTGATGAGGGGAAATCCAGGTCCCAGCCAGGTCTCCTGTTGAAGGAATAAGTAAGGGACAATTGTGAGGCTTATTTTTGGGGGGGAAACAGATGTTTGCTCAGGAAAGAAAACAGTTGGAATTTGGAAGGAATAGTGGATGGTACAGGCACTGGAAAGAGAAAAGGCTGGAGGGTAGAAAAGGGGCAACACTTACCTGCTGTGGAGACTCCAAGAGGATACAGCCGCTGCTACAAAAGAAACAAGTGCACAAGCCAATAAGCTCTGTGTGTCCCTAAACCCAAAACTCCAAATGGGGGACCTTAGGCGCCCCCTCACCTTAATCCTGGCCACATTTCCGTCAGTAGCATTGAGAAGTGCGTCGAGGTGCTCAGACCAGCTCAGGCTCCTACTCATAACCTTCCGCGAGGCCGCCTCCTGCCGTCGTGTGTCCTTGCTCTCCTAGCTCGGAATACCCGAAGCACAGCCCAGTAAAGCCACACGTCAGATAGCGAGTGGGGATCGGGGATGTAATACTAAAGGTAGGGATGCAGTATCAAGCCAAAACTGGGACTACTCAGGGGAACAACGCTTGGGGAAAGTAGGGGGAAAAGCGAGATACTCTGACACGCCGCTATCAGGTGGGAGTTGAGAGCGCGGAATCTTGGTCGAGACCTCTCCAGATCCAAGACACAGGCGTCATCACGCCGAACCTGTGCCAGCGACTACAGCCGCCAACCGGTTCAAAGCCTCCTTACAGACCCGGAAAGTCTGACTTCGAACTTGCAGCCGCAGAGCCACTTGGGAAACTGAGTTCGTCTCTCGCGGAGACAACCGGCGATGAAGGAGGCCGAACTACGTTTCCCTGGGAGCGACAAGAACATTCAAACCCTCACCGTGAAGCTTGCCGGGAAACTGAGGCTTTAGGATTCTGTAGTCGTTGTCCTCAAGGAGCAAGTGAACTACATATCCCAAGATGCATTGCACCGAGCCAACGCTATCCCTCCGCTGGTCGTAGTAGTTCTTGGGAAATGGAGTCCAAGCTACCTTGAAACTTAACGGACCAGGTTATACTTGAGACTCCATTCCCCAGCAAGCTCTGTGGGTAGTGCGCGCTATGGAGACGCAAGTCGCAGAACTGAAGCAGAAGATCGAGGACACGTTGTGCCCTTTTGGTTTCGAGGTTTACCCCTTTCAGGTTGGTTCATCCCTTCTGCGGTGCTGGGCGAGGTGTATGATTGGCCTGGGTGCTACCGGCGTGGAGCCCGAGAGTCTTCTGGTCCTTCCCGAGCTCCTCTAGCGCCAGATGCCTCTGACCTACCGGGACAGGGTGTCAACGGGGACTTGGTTAAAGAAGTAGAGAAACGGTCGCATGTTTGTCCTTTTACCCCCATATAATGCCGTATTGATGAATGGGAGAAACATAATCCAGTAAGCTTGTGGCTCTGCCACCTCCATAATTCAGAGGAAGAAAGTGATCCCAGCAGTCACTTTAGAAGCTTCCTGAAGGAATTAAGATAGGGCAAGGCCTGAAAGGCTTGCGTAGCTAACATTTAGGCCATCTGAAGAGGGAAGGTCATTCCAGTTGTTGAACAAACAATTGGCTGGTTTGTTCCATCTACCACAGAAGGATAATTCATGATGTCGCCAGTCACCAGCGCTGGGCTGGATACAGAAACTGTGCACTTGCCTGACACAGAAGTCTGGCACCACCACCTACCCTTGTTTACATAGATCCATTTCCCCCTTATCCAGTGCCCCCTGTACTGAGCTGTATGCTTGGACAAAGCTAAATCAACTCAGCTTGAGCCCTTTGCCTGATGCTTAAGATACATCCCACTCCCACCCCTTCCACTGAGTGGCCCACAGCAGTGCTGGAAAAGAACAGAGAGGAAGAGGTAGGTTGGGTCTAGCTTAAGAAGGACTAACCAGAAAAAATGGAGTTGGGCTACATGTGAAAAGAAGTAAAGAGGATTATGTACATCCCAAATATCAGGAACAGCTTGAGTAAAGGTGTGGTGGTAGTGGTGGATGGCAGGTATGGAGAAAGTGAGAATGACTGTCTGTTGGGTCAGGTAGACCTGGGTGGGTAATGGCAATTATTGTACTGAACAGAGTCAGTCATCCTTGGCTCCTACTTCTCACCCTTTCCCTCCCCCACATCCAGTCAGACACCAAGACCTTTAGGAATCTGTCACCTGAATCTCCCAAATCCATTCCCTTCCTTCCAACCCCTCCATGCTCTGGTCCAGACCAGTATTCCCCACTTGGATTACTGCAGTAACCTGCTTGCTATCATTCTGCATGCAATCCATCCTCCACACTGCAGCCAGATCTCTTTCTAAAACTGATCATGTCAGTTTACCCCTTAAATCTTCAGTGGCTAGCTCCTTGTCACCAAATTAGACCGATATTCCTTAAATTGGTATTCTAGGCCTGTCATAATCGCATGCCTACTGATCTCTTCACCCCTCTCGTGCTCCCCTTTACAAACCCTTCACTTCTATCAAACTGGACAATTTGCTGTTTTCTAAATATGCCTTTTTTTTTTTTAAGATTTTATTTATTTATTTATTTATTTGACAGAGAGCCAGCCAGCAAGAGAGGGAACACAAGCAGGGGGAGTGGGAGAGGAAGAGGCAGGCTCCCAGCGGAGGAGCCTGATGTGGAGCTCGATCCCAGGACCCTGGGATCATGACCCGAGCCGAAGGCAGACGCTTAACAACTGAGCCACCCAGGCGCCCCCCAAATATGTCTTTTTTGCATGTCTTTGTTAATGCTGTGACCTTTATTTGTAATATATAACGGATTCTCCCTCCCCACATCAGTCTGTCAGATTCCTTCCTAGCCTTCAAAACAGCTTCCAGGAAACCTTTTCTAATTTCACAGGACCCTCATCTGGCCCTGTCATTGCACTAATCATAGTACAATTTCTTTTGGTTCTTAGTTGTTCATGAATTCTCTGCCTCTCTATTCCAAATTCCCTGTCAAATTCCCTCATGGAGAAGTCCCCCATAAATACACATCATGCAGCATCAATACAAATCCATTGACCAAATAAGTGAGATGGAGACTGAGGCAAGATGTATGAGGCCTTGAATGCTAGGATGAGGTATGGGCCTAGCAAAGGCCTGAATTGGCCCTCCTGTGTGGCCTGAATTTTCTCTGTTCCAGGTGGCATGGTATAATGCACTTCTGCCTCCAACCTTCCACCTACCCCTGCCAGGACCTACCCTGGCCTTCCTGGTACTCAGCACACCTGCCATGTTTGACCGGGCCCTCAAACCCTTCCTGCAGAGCCGCCACCTCCAACGACTGACTGACCCTGTGGACCAGTGTGTGGCCTACCACTTGGGCCGCATTAGAGAGGTGAGCAAGGCTCATATATTCCCCCAGCTTCCAAACCTGTAGCTGCTTCCAACTGCTCTAAGCTCAATGCAGGATTAGACCTATGTAGAGCCAAGAGCCACTTCCCAGATAGAAGGATATCCTAAAGCCATCCCTGACATTGTGATCCCTCCCCATTCTGCTTTATCTTACCCCAGTTTCAGCTACCTTCTTCTAGCAGCCCCTCAGGTCTAGAATCAATCTCACTCACCCTACTCTGATGGGCAATTAATTATATGAACCTCAAACCAGACTTCCCTTAGCCTCCAAGTGAAATAGGAATAAGCCCAGCATCCCCTAAGCATCTCTCACCTGTCTTTGCCCTAGACTGGAAGTTTTGCTGTCTTCGGGGCCTTTTAAGGACAGAACAGTATTTCCCCACCACAAACATGTACACATAAAACACATATACATTGGATCTCCCTAAAGCTGGGCCAGGTCTTCCTCCACACTGGGACTCTGGAAGGCAGAGACCAGTCACCCCTCATAATAAATTTTTTTCTAAAGATTTATTTTAGAGAGAGTGCAGGGGGAAGAGGCAGAGGGAGAGAGAGTCTTAAGCAGACTCTGTGCTGAGAGTGGAGCCTGACACACATGGTTCAGTCTCCTGGCCCTGAAACCTGAGCTGAAACCAAGAGTCTGACACTCAACCAACTGCACCACCTAGGCACCCCAGCCCCTCACCATAGAACCTTCTGAGCAAGACCTTATTTCCCTTCAAACATGGGCCCTCCTGGACACAACATCATTTTCTTCACAGTGGACTCCCGCATCACCCCCCCAAGTTTAAGGTCATGTTTTCCCTTCAAATGATTTCTGAGGACAGGACCTTGTTAACACAAACTAGAACTCTCTGGGGCAAGGTCCTGATTCCTTTCATGCTGAAATGAGCTTCCATCTCTATCCCAGAACCTCCCAGAGTTGCAAATCGAAGTCATCGCTGACTATGAGGTACACCCCAATCGGCGCCCCAAGATTCTGGCCCAGACTGCAGCCCATGTGGCAGGGGCTGCTTACTACTACCAACGAAAGGATGTGGAGGCTGACCCCTGGGGCGACCAGGTCAGAGGGCAAGTGTGAATGAGTAGGGACTGGGAGAAAATGGTGAAAGCCCCTCAAGATACCAACTCTGACATTCTTCCACCTGGGTAAAGGATTTGGCAGACACAATACCAGGGAAAGATGTGTCCTGGTCAGGAGCCTGACCCCACATGCTTTCTGGGGTCTGCCTGGGAACAGATCAGGTCAGAGAACCTGGTGATGTTCTTAAAATCTGGTTGCAGGATGGAGGGGGGCAGAGCAGTGATTAGGAGACCAGTGGTGTGACTGGGAAGTTGATGCTCAGTTTAAGGAACTTTTCCTTCCTCATGGCCAGAGTAAGCTCATGAAAAGGGTTGTCCAGGAGAGGAAATGGGGGAGCCCAGCTACAAGAGAGGTTCAGATGTGGTTATCAGTGTCCTTTGAGAATTGCACAAGCCTAGTCTGCAATGATGGTAGTTGGACTTAGTGTCAGGGTGACCTCCGTGACCTTGCTTTTCTTTACTCTCAGCACATATCAGGCGTGTGCATGCACCCCCGATATGGGGGCTGGTTTGCCATCAGAGGAGTGGTGCTGCTGCCAGGAATAGAGGTGCCAGGTTTGCCACCCACAAAGCCCCTGGACTGTGTACCTACAAGAGCTGACCGAATCACCTTGCTTGAAGGCTTTAACTTCCATTGGCGTGACTGGACATACCGGGATGCTGTGACACCACAGGAGCGCTACTCAGAAGAGCAGAAGGCCTACTTTTCTACTCCACCTGCCCAACGCTTAGCCGCCTTGGGCTTGGCCCGGCCTTCAGAGGATCCTAGCTCTGCGTCTCCTGAACTACCTTTCACCACACTCAAACCCAAAAAGCCCCACAATGTCAGCAGAGCTCGGGGCTGGCTCAGCCCCAGTGCCTCACCACCTGCATCCCCTGGCCCTTGATATCCTCCCTCCCCTGGGATCCCTATTTATTAAGTGGTACTTGCTGGGACTCATTTTGCCTTTTGGCAAGGTAAGAGGTTTTATTTGGGATAGGATTATTTATTTTTGATAAAAGAATCATAGAGATCTTCAATGAAGAGAAGGCTCCGAGAATTTAGTCAAAACAAGAAATCAAAGACCAATCCAGATTCCCACCTGGCTTGGAATACGGGATTATTCCTGTTAGCATTTCTCTCCAGCGCTCCCAAGATGCTACTTGCTACAGAGCCTTTATAAAGGGTAATCATCCCCTAATGGCATCTGCTTCGTAGGCTTTGTTATGGGTATAATGAATAAACACATGTAAAACACCATCTGAAACAATGCCTGGCTTATTAAAATGGTGTCAGCTACAATCAAAAGCCCTGGGAATCCTGTACTGCTGCTCATAGAGGTCTTGCTCGGAGGGGTGGAGATAGGCTGGAGTAGCCGATACACAGGAGTCTGGAAGTACAGAATACACAACAGATTCAGTTCTGAATCTTCCTAGCCATAAGGGCTCAGGAGGCACCCACCTTCTCCCCAGACATCCCTCCCTCCTCAGGACAATGAGCTCAATGAGCGCCAAAAAGGGGCTACTTTCAAATCAAGGCTAGGATCAGAAAGCCAAGAAGCACTCAGCACTGTGTGAAGATTTTGAGAGCGAGAATGCGAGCATTAGCAGGGAGCCCAACGTGGCACTAAATTCCAGCACCCTGGCATCATAACCGTAGCTGAAGGCAGCCGCTTAACCAGCTGAGCCACCCAGGTGCCCCAGCACTATGCTTTTGTGATACAGAAAGCTTTACCCTACACACACTAGGGCTCTCTACCTCCTCCCCCTTTTAGTCTCAAAGCCTCCACTTCTCATCTTTTACAATGCTAGTACCAGGCATTTATCCTAAGAGGCCAAGCTTCAAGTTCTCACGCAGCATTCCCAGTAGTGTAAAGGTAAATGTCCAAGTAATCTCATTGGGCCTCAATCTAAAGCCTGCAATCTATGCTTTAACCTATGGCACAGATTGCAGTGCTGTAGCCAGCATTACCAGAGGTCTTGCTTTCTCCCTCCCCCCCCCACCATACAGTGAAAATATTACCATCTTGATTCAGTTCCATTTCCTGAGTCTACTTGCACATCCCCCTGCCCACAATATAGTTTTCTGATTCTGAGGAAGCTCTCAACCCTCATTTTCTCCTAAAAATGGAAAGCGGAGCCTAAATTCCTCTCAAAGTCAAAAGCTAGTACCCCTCCCCCCGCCAAATGAAGAATCAACAACGTCTCAGTTCAAGTTTAATAGAAACAACAAAAGATTGAAAGCGATGCACCACTACTGTACATATCAGTTGGCCTGCCCCGTAACACAGCTCAGGCAGTTCTCTACAGAGGAAGAAAAGCTGGCCTCTCCAACCTCCGCAGGAAAGGCCTGTCCTGTCCCACACCACATCTGCACAGTGTCTAAAGTCTTGTTTTAAGCACGACAATAGTACAAAAGAGATTTTGTTTTCATGGCCACCCACTGAAGCCCAGCCCTAAAATGGCCTGGCGCTCACTTCTGCTTAGAGAAATATTCTTTGCTCTTCTGGACATCAGGCTTGATGGTATCACTGCCGGGCTTCCAGCCAGCTGGGCACACTGCAAGAGAAAATTATTATTAATAACCTGCTCAGTGGTAAGCTCCACCTTCCTCCTATGAACAAATGGAGATAATACGACAAAGGGCTCAAAACCAAATCCAATACCTTAAGAGGCTGAACACTCTGGAACTAGGAAGCCTATGCTACAGCCTGAGATCATGCAAGCCTCTTAGTGCAACGCTAACTATAAACATGTAATTTAATCCTCACCACAGCCCTAATACTATTACACCTAAATTTATTCATGTAGCAACTAAAATTCAAAGCGTAAGTAACAGCTTCAATTGTATGCTTTGTTCTAGAAATAATCTGCCTCAAGTAGACATGGCAAAACAATTAAAATTTGTTAACAGCAGATACTGGGTGAATGGGCATTTGTATTTCCTCAGTAATTTTATGTATGCTTCACATAGATATTTTAAAAAACCTTAAATGCAAATGCTCTTCAACAAATGGTGCTAGGACCAGCTGGATTTCCACATGCAGAAGAATGAAGGTGGACCCCTACTTCACACCACATAAGAAAAATTAACTTGGGGGTGCCTGGGTGGCTCAGGCGGTTGAGCAACCAACTCTTAAGTTTCAGCTCAGGTCATGATCTCATGGGTCCTGGGGCCCCCACACTCAGCAGCAGTCTGCTTGAGATTCTCTCTCTCCATCTCCCTCTCCCCTGCCCTCCCCCGCTCTAAATAAATCAATCTTAAAAAATAAACTTCATGACCTTGAACTTGGAAATGTATTCTTAGTATAATGAAAGCACATGCAACAATAAAGAGATCAATTGGACTTGGTCAAAATTAAGAACTTTTGTACAAAGGACATTTTCAAGAGTTAATGCAGAGAATGGGAGAAAATATTTATACACCATGTATCTAAGAAGGGATTAACATCCAAAATGTATAAAGAATTCCAATTCAACAAAAAGACAACCCAAGGGCAGCTGGGTGGCTCAGTCAGTTAAGCATTTCCCTTTGGCTCAGGTCATGATCCCAGCGTCCCAGGATTGAGCCCAGCATAGGGCTCCCTGCTTCTCTCTCTGCCCCTCACCCCGCTCTTGTGCTCCTACTCTCTCTCAAATAATTATATAATATCTTTATTTAAAAAAAAAAAAAAAAAGACAAAAAGCAACCCAGTTCAAAATAGGCAAAAGACCTGAGCAGACATTTCTCAAAGAAGGTAAAACAAATGGTCAATAAGCATATGAAAATACGCTCAGTATCACTCGTCATTACAGACATGCACATCAAAAGCACAATGACACCTCTTCACACCCACCAGGATATACAGTATTAAAAAATAAAAAAGCGTGTTGGTAAGGTTGTAGAGAACCCTATTTCTGGTGGGAACGTGAAATGGTGCAGTTGCTGTAGAAAACAGTTTGGTAAGTTCCTGAAGAAGCTGAACAGAATTACATGACCCAGCAATTACACTTCTAATGTAAATACCCAAAATAATTGGAAACAAAGATCCAGACACCTGCTTACCATTATTCTAGCAGCATTATTCGCAATAGCCAAGAGGTGAAAACAACCCTGTGTTCATCAACAGATGGATGAATACACAAAATGATACATACGTCAAATGGAATATTATTCAGCCTTTAAAAAAGAATGAAGTTTTGATACCCACAGCAGCATGAACCTTGAGAACCCTGAATCCATTATGCGAAGTTGAAGAAACCAAACACAAATGGACAAATATTGTATGATTTCACTTACATGAAGTAGCTAGAATAGGCAAACTCACAGACACAGAAAATAGAAGTTACCAAGGGCTGGAAGTAATGGGAATGGGAAGTTACTGCTTAAGGTTATAGCTGTCTGGGATGATGAAAACATCCAGAGAATATTGGTGATGGATGCACTACAACACTGTGTATGTAATTAATGCTACACTTAAATGGCAAATTATGCCATATGTATTACATTAAAAAATTAAGTAAAAAAAAAAAAAAACTTTAATGACTTGTTCCCATACCAAGAAATAAGCTAAGTAAACAAAGCTAGGACTGTGTAAAACCACAACACTGAGCTGCTTCTTCCCTCTGGTAGCCCTTGAGGGATCTGAAGAAAGCAACCAGTTTGCCCCCGTAGTTTAACTCTGCCAAACTGGACAGCCTGAAATGAAAGGGGTAGGACTGCCGGAGAAGGCCCTACTTGTTTCACTAAATAACTGCCTTCTACCCTTGGTAAACAAAGGTCTGAATTTAAATCTTTCATACATTTATTATGCAGAAAAAGCATAGCTTCCAACCTTTTCCTATAATCCTGAGCTAGCAATGCTCCTTGGGCTAACCGGAGGAGAGTAAGGGAAGAGAACCAATCTCTGATTTTTCACTTCCACTTGCTATTGCATCTTCTAGGAGACATGTAGTCACCAAAGTCCAGTAATGAAGCAACAAGTCTTACTCGAGTGAGAGAGGGAATCCCCTTTCAGTCCAAGGATATCATAGCCTCAGATGTCACTTTGTAACCAGCTGTCTAGGAACAAAGCATGGATGGGACAAGTGCCAAACTGCAGACCCAGCTGCCATTACTTTCCTGAAATCTCTACTTCACTAGTTACAGTTATTAGCTTTAGTGGCACCAAAGAGTTAAGACACAGGTCACTAGGGGCGCCTGGGTGGCACAGCGGTTAAGCGTCTGCCTTCGGCTCAGGGCGTGATCCCGGCGTTCTGGGATCGAGCCCCACATCAGGCTCCTCTGCTATGAGCCTGCTTCTTCCTCTCCCACTCCCCCTGCTTGTGTTCCCTCTCTCGCTGGCTGTCTCTGTCTCTGTCGAATAAATAAACAAAATCTTTAAAAAAAAAAAAAAAAGACACAGGTCACTAAGCATAAAAAAGCTAGAGAACGAAGAGCAGCAAGTTAAGCAAAGACCAGTTAAGAGCCAGCCAAAAGTTTGGCAGTAGGTGCTAACAGGGGGGAAAAAAAAATAAAGAAAAGAAAAAACTATCTTAGAAGAAAACATAGAAGCTTTAGAAGAACAGCACAATTATAAATCATGATACAAGAACAGGAGGGATAATGAAGCAGAGAAACCTTACCAACTACTTTCACTGGCACTAAAGACTCATGGCACTCAAGAATCTATCAGTTAAGGGACACCTGGGTGGCTCAGTCAGTTAAGCATCTGACTTCGGCTCAAGTCATGATCCCCAGGTCCTGGGGTCAAGCCCTGCATCGGGCTCCCTGCTCAGTGGTTGAGTCTGCTTATCCCTCTCCCTCTGTCCCTTCCCCTCCACCCGTGCTCTCTCATCAAAAAAAAAATTTTTAATTAAATTAATATACCAGTTATCAGTAACCAGACAGAAAGAGCCACACTTGGATGTTTCACTCATACCCGGCAGTGTTGGGTTTTTTCAGAATCAATATGGAGTCCAGAAGAACTGGTTGAGTCCCACAGAAACCAGCTTTCAAATACAACTGAAATAACGATGACTCTCCAAGGAGAAAATAAGATCAGTCATGGTAACTTCAGTATGAGAACTTCCAACACAGAAAGCCCTAAACAATGTTTTCAGCATTACCTAAAAAAAAGATGGTTATGAATCTGGATCCCCATTTCAAAAGTTACTATGGGTAAGTGCTGTGTTAAGTACTGGTTTATGGGTCCTCAAAAATAGAAATGTAGGCTCTTAGTTATAGAGAACAAACTGAGGGTTACTGGAGGGGAGGAGGGGAGGGGGATGGGTTAAATGGTTGATGGGTATTAAGGAGATCACTTGTGAGGAGCAGATGTATGTTAAGTGATAAAATCACTAAATTCTACACCTGAAACTAATGATTACTGTATGCTAATTGGTATCTAAATAAAAACTTGGAAAGAAAATAGGAAGTACATGGGGCGCCTGGGTGGCACAGCGGTTAAGCGCCTGCCTTCGGCTCAGGGCGTGATCCCGGCGTTCCGGGATCGAGCCCCACATCAGGCTCCTCCGCTAGGAGCCTGCTTCTTCCTCTCCCACTCCCCCTGCTTGTGTTCCCTCTCTCGCTGGCTGTCTCTATCTCTGTCAAATAAATAAATAAAATCCTTAAAAAAAAAAAAAAAACAAGAAAATAGGAAGTACAAATATACAAATGAAACGGAACCATTATATGTTGTACACCTGAAACTGATGCTATGTTAATTTACCTCAAAAACTACAATACAGATTATCTGTCAAATAAATAATACATGCAAAGTACCTCACACAGAATGCTTGGTATTCACAGGCTCTAGCTGTATCTATCATATGAACCATACAGGCTGCACACAGAAAGCTGTGCCTGTTCTAGTGGGATGGGAAGAAGAAGAGACCAAGAATCTGAAGAAGCAAGCTTCAGAATTATGAAAGCTTGGGTTCAAAAACCTAGGCTACATGGAAGGTGCTATGGAAGTCCAATAAAAGGCTTTGCGCCACTGCCCAGCTCCTCCGGTCTTTGTGCTGAATCTCAATGATCCCCCACCAGGGGGCAGTCTCAGGAGCCATGTGCTCCTTCAAGGCACTAAGGTAAAGCCCACACAAGCTTCTACAAATGGTGCCTTTGGATATTAGTTGCTCACTGATCCCTATCAGCCTTCCACTCTAGCCAAGCCACCACTTTTGGGTCCCCCGAGCAGACACCAATAATTCAGACACTCACAACTTCCATGTTCTGTATCAAGATCAGAGCTGACCTGGGCCTTAGAAAACTATCTGAACTATTTATCACCTAGAAAATGAAAATGAGATGTAGTAAGGCAAATTCATCCAAGTACACCTGTGCACTTCATCTGACATAAGCAGCACTTGATCACAACTATCCTGTCCTCAATTACATTAAGTTTGGGGAAGTCATGGGGTTCAAGATCTCCATCCCCCACATACCCAGCACTTGCAGCTCAGGACCCAAGTCCTTAAAAACTAAACTAAGTCTTCGTTAGGGTAAGGTTGTCTCATTCCAGCAACAACTATACACCAGCGAGGGGGGTGGGAAATAAAAAAGCTACAGCCTTACTAAATCAAAAGCTGGGATCAAGTAGTTTAGTACCTTATCACAACACACTGTAATGAAAATACAAGGAGGAAAGAACTAGTGCTCAAGAAATAGGAAAAGAAAGGCCTACACTCTAGCAAATGCTAGATAAAAACCTCAAGTTGAACCTGCTTGGTCATGTGTAGATTTTAGGAGGATGAACTTATAAAACATGATCTTTGATCCTGCAACATGTAATGAAGAACCTTGATATTTAATCTCAAAACACTCTATCCCTAACCCGTCCTCCTTAAAAAAAAATTTTACACAAACATTTACATAATTTGGTTATTTGCTGATTGTAATTCTTATAAACGTGACAACCACACTGTACCATACAATGTATTTTAAGATAAAAACAGGGGTGCCTGGGTGGCTCAGTTGGTTAAGCTTCTGCCTTCAGCTCAGATCATGATCTCAGGGACTCCCTGCTCAGAGGGGAGTCTGCTTCTCCTCTCCCTTTGCCCCTCCGCCCCCACATGCTCTTTCTCTCTAAGAAATAAATCTCAAGGGGCGCCTGGGTGGCTCAGTCATTAAGCATCTGCCTTTGGCTCAGGGCACGATCCCGGGGTCCTGGGATCGAGCCCTGCATCGAGCTCTCTTGCTCTGCTGGGAGGCTGCTTCTTCCTCTCCCACTCCCGCTTGCTTGTGTTCCCTCTCTCACTGGCTGACTTTCTCTGTCAAATAAAATCTTAAAAAAAAATTAAAAAAAAATCTTAAAAAAAAAAAAACAAGATAGAAATGTATTAGAGTTGTATCTGTCTAGTCTGGGCAAGTTATCTTACTCCTAACTTTTATTTTCCAAAATTCAAAACTGGTCATGTATTATCTTAAAACAACAACAACAACAAAACTAGGGCCATTGTCTGATGTCATGGTCCCGGGGTCCTGGGGATCAAGCCGAGTCAGGCTCCCCACTCAGCAGGGAGCCTGCTTCTCCCTCACCTCCCCACTCGTGCTGTCTCTCTCAAATAAATAAATCTTAAAAAAAAAAAAAAAGAGTGAAACAAATATGGATCACAGGAATTAAAAGCACTTCCCCCAATAAACACTTGTCAAGAATGGCATGCTGTACCTCTATTTGTTTTGCCCTTATACACACCTATGAAATCCTTCTACCCTCCTTTAGTAAGTTAAAAGCTGCAGCAGTGATTCTACATGAGCAGGGCAGAAGCAAGGACTATGCAGCTGGAAGAAAGAGCCTTTATATATTCTCCTCCCCAAGCTTTTCCATTACCTCATCCCACAACCCACTATAATCCAGAGATTTGAATTTCTTGAATAGACATACTTTTATACTTGGTAGACCTTGTTCCTGCCATCTTTCCTATCCTACCACAATTCTGTTGTCAAAGTCACCAGGCAGACTGGCTTACCTTCCCCATGCTTGTCAGTAAACTGGAATGCCTGAACCAGTCGCAGAGTCTCATCCACAGAGCGGCCGACAGGAAGGTCGTTTACAGTGATCTGCCGAAGGATACCTTTATCATCAATGATAAAGAGGCCCCTGGGAAAAAGAGATTGAAGGTTTGAGGCAGATGCAGTACAGGTTCAGAAATTGCTTAACACAGATGCAATGGAAATGAAAATGTGCAGGCCTCCCAGACTTGCACTGGCTTTGTCTTCCTGCATAAAGAATGAAATGAGGGGGCGTCTGAGTGGCGCAGTCGTTAAGCGTCTGCCTTCGGCTCAGGGCGCGATCCCAGCGTTCTGGGATCGAGCCCCACATCAGGCTCCTCCGCTGGGAGCCTGCTTCTTCCTCTCCCACTCGTGTTCCCTCTCTCGCTGGCTGTCTCTCTCTCTCTCTCTCTCTGTCAAATAAATAAATAAATAAATAAAATCTTAAAAAAAAAAAAAAAAAGAATGAATGAAATGAGGAGTACCTGGCTGGCTCAGTCAGAAGAACATGACTCCTGATGTTGGGAATCATGGGTTAGAGCCCCACATTGGGTGTGGAGGAAGAAAGGGAAGGATGAAAAAGAATGAAATGAGATCATCATCCTGTACGCTTTAAACTTACAGTGATGGGGTGCCTTGGCTGGCACTCAGTGGAGCATGCAACTTTTTTTTCTTTTTTTAAGATTTTATTTATTTGACAGAGACTGCGAGAGAGAAAGAGAGAGAGGGAGAGAGAGAGAGAGAGAGAGAACACAAGCAGGGGGAGTGGCAGAGGGAGAGGCAGGCCTCCCGCTGAGCAGGGAAGCCCAACGCTGGGCTCGATTCCAAGACCCTGAGATCATGACCTGAGCCGAAGGCAGACGCTTAACGACTGAGCCACCCAGGCGCCCCAGCATGCAACTCTTGATCTCAAGGTTGAAGACTTAAAAATTAAATCATTAAAAAATAAATAAATAGGGGTACCTTGGTGGCTCAGTCGTTAAGTGTCTGCCTTCGGCTCAGATCATGATTCCAGGGTCCTGAGACTGAGTCCTGCACTGGGCTCCCTGCTCCTCCTCCTCCCTCTGCCACACCCCCCCACACACACACACCCCTGCCACCACCACTTGTACTCTCTGGCTCTATCCCTGTCAAATAAAATCTTAAAAAACACCCACAACAATGAAAGGAGAAAGGAGTCTACAGACCAGGGCCCTACCTTTCTCCAAAAGTCCCTCAAGTCAATTAGATAATTTTGATGAAATGTCAGCCGCCTGGCAGGCATATACCTGAACGAGATGCCTTCATCAGCCTTTAAGACTCCATAGTCCTGAGCAATGGTACGCTTGGGATCTGATACCAAGGGAATGTTCATGGGTCCCAGTCCTCCTTGTTTCTTAGGTGTGTTGATCCTAGAGCAAAAAGCACACACACAATCACATTCAAACTCTTGTGTAGCAGAAGTATTATCTATTCATTCCCCTTCTCAGCATTCTTAATCTCATTTCCCCAAACTTTTTCCAGCAGTAAAGTGAGTGCCTAAAGATAGTTTGGGTCACCAGGATACACTCAGCTGCAAACCAAGCTGCTTCTCCTCTGCTGCCAGGTTAATGAGAGCAACAAGACGAAGTCAGAGCCTTTACACTCCTTCCATCAGGAGCCAGAAGGCAATACTTGAGCAAGACTACTGTCAAAGCCCCCCAGTCTCAGTTGCTACTTAGTTCAAAGCTCATAGGCAAAATCAACCAAGAGTTTTACCATGCCAGGTGACAGAAATGAGAATCCACAGAAGCACCAATCACTTGACAGTTGAGTTTCTTAAATTCTTCTGCCCTGTCACTGAAAGCAATGATCTCCGTGGGGCACACAAAGGTGAAGTCAAGAGGGTAAAAGAAGAACACAATGTATTTTCCTGGGGAGGAAAAAGAGCCAGAAGTTTGCCTTTGAAACATTCTTCCTAGCTTTACAAAGAATAAAAACCAAGGGGCACCTGATGGAATGCATGGCTTTGTGGGGAGGGAGTGGAGAGCAGAGGGAGAATCTTAAGCAGGCTCCAAACCCAGCACAGAGCTCAACACGGAGCTCCATCTCACAACCCTGAGATCACAACCTGATCCAAAATCAAGAGTCTTATGTTTAACCGATGTGCCGCTGATAACTCTTGACCTTGGAGTTTTCAGTCTGAGCCCCACACTGGGTGTAGAGATTACTTAAAATCTTGAAGCACGCTAGTGGCTCAGCCTGTTGAGCATCCAACTCTCGGACTTCGGGTCAGGTCATGATCTCAAGGTGGATTCCACCCTCAGAAGGGAGTCTGCTTGAGATTCTTTCCTCCTCCCCCACACACAGGCAAGCATGCTCTTGGTCCAAAATAAATAAATCTTTAAAAAAAATAAAATGTTAAAAGTAAATAAATAAAAACCTAAGGAGGGGGGGCGGCCCACCTGGGTAGCTTGGTAGGTTAAGCCTCTGCCTTTGGCTCAGGTCATGATCCCAGAGTACTGGGGATCAGGCCCCGTTTCAGGCTCCCTGCTCAGCAGGGAGTCTATTCTTCCCTCTCCTCCCCGTTCTTGATTTCTCCAGCTCTCTCTCAAATACATAAAATCTTAAAAAAAAAAAAAAAATTCTCATCACAAGAAAAAAAAAAAAAAAAAACCTGAAGACCTTTTCCTATGAATAAAAGAAGTCTTTTTAAGTTGATGGTAGACAACAACTGCTAAATGCCAAGACTCAACAGAGGTCTCCTAGCAGCTAGTTTTAGAACATCTTGTGGTAGGAGAGCCTGCATGAAAAAAACTTCCTTTCAGTTCTGTGCTTTTATTTTCCTGCCTCCCCATTAGCTGCCAATTATAAGATAAACACTTTTCAGTCTGATGTTGATCTCTAGATAGTTAATATTAGCACAAACACCAAGTTCTCCAAAGAAGAAAAGCAAAACCAAGGATGCAATTACCTCTTAGATAAATGCCAACACATACAATTAATGCACAGGAAAAAGCTCAACTGCTGGATTCTGTGCTGCAAGTCAATAAGGAGATCAAAAAGAGGAAACCAGAGCCTTTGGCACTTCTTCCACAATGAACCACAATAACGGGACAGGTAAGGTTTAACTGATCATCTGAATCACCACAAACCTGTTCCTAACAAGCCTAATTAGACAAGAGAAGAAAAATTTCTTGAGGCAAAATTTCCAAGAGTCCTGGTAAGGTAACAGGATCTCTAGTTTGAATTTTACTGAAGTCAGTCAGATTACCTATAGAAGATGATCTTCAACTGGCCAAGCAGCCTCTCACCACACCTAACAGGCTGAGTTACTGAAAGAGTTCCAAATATTCACTCGTTTACAGGTAGCAGCAATGTCTGAGAATCAAAATAAGCTGCTCCTTTTGACATTTACTCTGAAAACCAAACTCACTAGAAACTCACTTACTTACCTGAACAACCTCTCCAGGGCTTTACCTAACAAGCACTTTGAAGCCTCAGCAGGTCAAGCCCTGGAGGACAGAGAGCAGCTCTTTCTAAACCTCGTGCCTTTACCCCTGGGCCAGGGTCACCTCCCTATGGTGCTACTTACCTTGTTTGCCAAAGGAGCTTCCCTCCATAGGGCCCCTCTTAACTGCTTCTCATTCCAAACAAGTGTGATGTGTTAGGAAACCTTAGTCACATGTTCTACCCAAAAGGTGAGTCCAAGAACTAATTACTAAGCCACTAAAAAAGGCACACGTAACACCTGAGTTTCAGGTTTGCACTTCAAGAAATCTGTGTTATCAACTATCCCAAAAAACCCTGCTGTTCCAGGGCTGCAAGGTAAAAAAAAAAGGAAGAGCCTCACCAGAGCTGGCCAAGTGTCTGCATGAAACTATCACAGGAAAGAGAATTGTTCTCACTTCAACATCAACTCCTCTCCTGGGGCAAAACAGTCAAGGGAATGTAACTAAGCCTCTGCCTAATAATACAGCAGCTCTAACATATGTATTTCATAAACTTGGACAGTTTAAGCTCCAAAAACTGAGCTTTCAACGACATGAGAATATCTCCCAAAATAACAATATAATTGAGGAGTACTGAGAAGATAATTGAGCTAACATACCCAGACATAATGAAGCATGGGCTTTTTCCATAAGCTGTCTGAACCTAGGGTATCTTATCAGTGATCATGGTTGGTAATCACTACTTCACTTCAACATGAAGGCAAGAGCCTCCTACCCTGAAGACTATGACCTAGGATATATAAATCATTTTACAATCAAACCTAAGAGATACAGAAATCTAATGAGCCAACCTAGATCGTAAAATAATTCCATTTTAATCAATCTAATGTAATTACTCTTACCTTTGTAGTCAGATAGGCTGAGGTCTTTGAACTGGCCATCTGGCATAACAGCCGTGGCTTTGAAGTTGGGGGCAGGATGCCCAATTTTGGCATTTCCTGAAGACATCTTGCTGGAGAAGATAAAAGAGGAAGTGAATTAGAAACAAGCCCTATTTTTCTAGGTAACCAACACCCTTCTTCTACTTAGAGACTCAGCTGCAGAATGATAAAAGAATTGTCCAGTGACCTTAATATACACATTAATTTTTATACTAGTACGACGCATAAACTGAACTTTCCAACTTGTGCAACAAAACCAGACATTACAGGGATGCATGGGTGGCTCAGTCTGTTAAGCGTCCTTGACTCTTGATTTGGGCTGTTCATGATCTCAGGGCTGAGCATGGAGCCTACTTGAGATTGTCTCCCCCTCTCCTCTGTTCCTGCCCCCCCTTCCCCTGCATTCTCAGGGTCACTCTCCCTAAAACAAACCAAAAAAAGGTCTCTGCATGTCAACTTTTGTTTTCATTTAAAAGCAGCAATTTTTAAAAAATTGAAGTAACCTATTACTTTTTCTTTATCATTTGTGCAATAGCATTTTCTTCTGTAGTTTTGTTATTCAAAAAGAAGCACTGAGGAAGGTTCAGCCTCAAACCCGAGCCCAAAAGAACACTGCCACAAACAATGTCTGATTTCCAGAAGCGGTCATGTTGCCCTTTCCATGGACTGCACCTTCATCTGCCTTCCTAATTTGGGAAGCACACTTGGCCTTTCTCCAGTACATGTGCCCAAGACTGCAAACCACCTTAAAGCCAATCCAACTTTTCACGACTCAAGACCAGGATTCTGAGATCTGCTCAATTCCAAAACCTTAGGGGTTGTGTGTAAGCCCTATAAGTCCTTCCAAAGATGGGTTTCTGACCTTTCGGCCAGGATTCTGGAGCAATAATTAAGTGGAACAAGAAGTCTATTTATTGTTGGGGAGCCTGGCTGGCTCAGTTGGTGGAGCATGTGACTCTTGATCTCAGGGTTGTGGGTTGCAGCCGCAAGTTGGGTTTAGAAATTACTTAACCTTACAAAAAACGTCCTTACTTTAGGGGTGCCTGAGTGGCTCAGTTAAGCGTCTGCCTTAGCTCAAGTCCTGATCTCAGGGTCTGGGTCAAGCCCCACGTAGGGCTCCCTGCTGGGCAGTGTGTCTGCTTCTTCCTCTCTCTCTGACCCTCCTCCCCACTTGGTTCTCTCAAAAAAAATTTTTTAAATAAAAAATTTAAAAAAAAATCCTTACTGTAAAATCAGAACGACTTATTGCTAAAAAGTAATGCTACACTGGATTCACCCAGGTCAACACAAAGATAGGGAGTTAAGATCTCAATCAGTAAGCCATCCGTTTGAAAAGCCCAAGAAGCTAATCTTCCCACGTCCCAAAGTTTTTTGGTCAATACTACAACCAAAAAAATCGTTGTGAGCATCCATTACTGCAAACTTTCCACTGCCTAACACCTTTAATAACAAACAAAACTAGTAAAGCGAGCTGCAATTCGGCAACCAAATATACAGGGTGTGACCCTTAACATCAACGACCTTCTCGTCCAAACCTGCTTTTCCGAGGTGGTCCCCACGTCCACTAAAGTCCGACTCAGAGAGGTAAAAGGCCCTTGGACCTCAAGCCGGTGTGCACCTCTGAGGATCTGCCCAAGAACTTCCATGGCGAAAGCCACATCCCCTAACCCCACCTTCAGGTTCCCTCCTGCCGCTCCCATTACCAACCCCACCGTAACACTTTGAAAAGCACCACCAAAAAAAAAAAAAAAAGCGCAGTCTTCACAGATGAATTCGGGATCACCACAATCCCGATTCCGCAACGCAAAAAATAAAGCCAGAGAAGCGACATCAAAATCCGACACTCCCCATCTAATCACAGCGTAGGACCGGGAACAGCGTCTACCCTACCACACGACGGGCGGGTAGTCTCAGGTCAGTTTCCAGGTCCATTCTAGAAGCTTCCCGAACCCGCCCCTCCCGGAAGATTAGTTGGGGAGAGCCCACCACTACTACCAGGAGTCCGCCCCGCCTCCACTCCAAGCCAATAAGCGCACTCTGCCCGGGTTGCCGAGGGAAGAGGAAACTCGAGCCGACGTTAGCCTAAGGGTTTAAACCGGTCTCCGCATCCGTAAGGGAGGCCTACGGGAGATTGCGCGTACCGCCTAACCACTCTCGAGCGCCAGACCTCGCCCAGCCACCTCCCCCATCACAGCACCCAAGCTGTACAGGGTGAGACCCCAGGAGAATGAGGAAAAGGCGACGACGGGGATTTGGGGAACCGTCTCACCAGCTCTGAGTACAAAAACGCCGAACACAAGCCAGGAAGAAGACGCGTGAAGCACGCGCGGGGCGCTGCCTTTATAGCCTGTAGGGCTCTCGCGAGAGTCAGAACGGGCCGGGGGTGCAGGAGGAGAGAGGAGGGGGATCTGGTCCGAGCCCCGCCCCGATCCAACGCGCCCCGCCAGAATGACTCAGCACTTTCCCTCGCTGTGGGCGGGCTCGGGCACGGAAGGCACGGATACCCCTCCCCGCTGCCGACGGTTGAGGTCGGAGAAGGCAGAGCGACTGTCTCCGAAGCCGAACGCCTCGGTTAATCTGGGAATCTCCGCCAGCGTCCCATGTGTGTCTTGCCCTCAAGGGCCAGACCGGGGTAATGGTCCTGTTGCGCCACGGAGGATCACGTCTAACCCACACCAGTACTGAAAACTATCCAGATATTTCTCAAATACACCACCCCGATCCCCGCAGCCTCTCTGCCCTAGTGCTGCCTCAGTACTTAGACAACCTCCTTCATTATTCTGATTTACAGGATTGCCACTTTCCTTCTCCCACCCACTCCTTCCAAAGCTGCGGGAGGGAATCATTCTGAAATCTGATCGTTTCACTCCTCTGGTTTGTGGTTTGAAAAACTGGGGCTCTGTAGTCAGTTTCCTGAGTTAAAACTCATTGTCATTTTATGTGTGGCCTTCAGGCAAGAGCCTTACTTTTCTCACCTATAAAATGGGAATACTACTAATTCTTTGGGATCATCTTTATTGCTTACTTAGCACCATTGCTAGTTTTTAATATACGTTGGAAATGTTAGCTTTTACTGTTAGAATTCTTCGTTGCTCCTAGATTGATTGTAACACTCAGAACAATGCGTCGCTGTTTCAAGACTTCAGGCTTTTGTTCAAATATGAAGACTCTGTTCCCTCCTAGTTGGCCTAGAGAAAATGTCTTTGAAGACAGCTGAAGCATGACTTCCTCTGAAACTGTTCCTGACCTTGGCTCATCCCCAGAATTCCTCTGAAGCTGTTCTGGCTTTTGCTCATCCCCAGAATTCATCATTCCCTCGTTTGTGCCCAAAAATATCCTGTACGGCCAAAAGCTATACAAAATAGCTCTTAAGCTTTTTTACGTGTTTATATGCCTATCTCTTCTTGCTAGAGTGACTTTCTGGAAAAGTAAGGTTTGGGTTACACCCATCTCTGTGTCCCCAAGACACAACAGAGCATCTGATATAAAATAGGAGCATGTAATAAATATATTATGTCCCCTCTCTGACCCCATCACCCCCCCACCACCACCATCCTGTTAACTCCCTGGTACATTATAGCAGGCTAAGAAATGGGAACGTGCTGTGTCATGCTAGCTGAGCGCCTCAAAATTTTTTGGCATTTATTGTATCTAGCAACATAAGTGATTTTTGTTTGTTTCTTTGTTTCCTTCTCTGCCTGAGGTGAACAGTTATTTGGCCATTATTGATTTCCTTCTAGAGGCATCAGGGGAAATGTGGAAGTTCAGAGCTTAATAGTGGATGGTTATTGCTATGGGCAGGTTAAACCAACACACAGTCCTACTTCAACCAGAAAAAAATTACCATTTATTGTAACTTCCTCGTGCCAGGCCCTGGGTTGGGGCACTTGGGCTTATTTGTCTCATTCAAGAACCAAAAGAGTTCTCCTAGCCCAAGGAAATCTTAACAGCGTATCCTCTCTCCATGGAAATAAAAAACTGAAATATCAGGACAGAGTTCTGAAAAGAGAAGAAATCTGTTCAACACTTGTTGTCTAAGTCAGTGATTATGGAATCTTTTTCCTGAGAGAACAGCAAAGACTTGGAAATGGGGGCAAGGGGTCTTTCTTCTTTATCCTTCTACAGGAACTGGTATCTACCTGTATCTCTAGGTTTACACATACATCGTTTTGTCCTTCCTTGTTTAGCAGTAGTCTGGGAAGGATTTTACGTGTTTTGTTTATCTTTATAGTACCAGAACCTAGCACAGTAACTGGCCTAGGAAGAATGCCTAATTAATTTTGGAACGTACTTAATATTTTTGAGAGATGAAGTTAACTTATTTGAACTATGTTGGTTTTTTGGGTTGGTTTTTTTTTTTAAGTTTTTATTTTATTTATTTATTTAAGAGAGAGAGAGAACAAGTGTGGAGAGGGACAGAGGGAGAAGGAGAAGCAGGCTCTCCACTGAGCAGGAAGCCTGACGTGGGGTTCGATCCCTAGACCCCAGGATCATGACCTGAGCTGAAGCTTAGCCAACTGAGCCACCCAGGCACCCCCCCCCTTTTTTTTTTAATGATTTTTTATTATATTATGTTAGTCACCATACAGTACATCCCCGGGTTCCGATGTAAAGTTCGATGATTCATTAGTTACGTATAACACCCAGTGCACCATGCATTACGTGCCCTCCTTACTACCCATCACCGGTCTATCCCATTGCCCCACCCCCCTCCACCAGGCACCCCTTTTTGAACTATGTTTTGGGAAGATGAGTCTAGCAGTTGTGTGATAAGTAAAATAATGACTGGGAGGCAAGAAGCAGAGACTGATTGGGAGGCCAATGCAATGGTCCAGACAAGAGAAGTCTCAGAACTGTAATGTGACATTGGCAGCAGAATGGGAAGAAGGAAAGGAAGAATATTTCTACAGACCTTAGTACTGGATTTAGGGTGAGAAAAAAGAGGAAGTTCAATCTGATTCCTTGGTTTCTTATGTTGGTGACAAAGGAGTAATGTCACTTACCAGAGATAGGAAACACTGGAGGAAAAGTAGGTTTGAGCTTAAAAATAATGATAAACATTTACTGAATACTGTTTTACAGCTAAAGTACCTGATACCCAAAGAATTTAATTGTCCAAGGTCACAGCTAATAGGTGTTGGGCCATATGCCATCCTAAGCAGCAGAACATGCAAATGTGACATTTGTATAGACTATACAATGTAAATGGTGCCCACTGGAGTTGTGCCTTACTGTGGCCTGGCCAGGCTGTGTGACACGATTCCACCCTATTACTTACTGATTCCTTTCTTAATGGAGAAGGTAAGCAGTTTGGTTTGAGGTAAAGAACACCGAAATGACATCCAGGTAGCAGTGTGCAGAGATCACCACTGGAGACATAGATTTGAGAATCAGCAGTACGAGGTTTAGTACACCATCTCTTCAGGTATTTTGAAGGATCACTAAAGAGTTAAGGAGAAGAAAAGTGAGAGAGATGAGTTCAAGCACAGAAAACAGCAAAAGAAGTAGGAGATAATATAATGTGTTTGGGGAAGTACAAAAAGTTCACTAGTAGTAGAATGTAAATGCCAAAGGCTAGAGACAACACAGATTGGTTATGATGTATTCCATAAGCCAGGCCAAGGAGTTCAAATTTTATCTCAACAGGTAAATTTAAAATGTAAGTATAGAAAGAAATTCAGAATTTTAAATAGGAGAATGTCCACATTGGGTTGTATTATTGATCATTCTGGCAGCTGCAGAGAGAATAGATTTAGGAGATCAAGATGTGGGATATGGAGACAAATAAGGAAGCTATTGCCATGACCGGGGAAAAGAGGTGGAGAGCCTGAGTGAAGGCAGTAGTTCTGACCATGAAGAGATGGGATTAGACGGCAGTTTTCAAAATCTGGGCATCAAATATAGGAACTGAAAGAGAGGAGTCAAGGATGAATCCCAGGGGAATTAGGCAAAGTGTGGTACAACTCACAGATATGCAGTGAAACAGGGTTTAGAGGAGATGGTAAAGACCCTACTTTGGGGCATATTGAATTTAGGATTCCAAGAGGAGGAGCGCCTGGGTAGCACAGTCGTTAAGCGTCTGCCTTCGGCTCAGGGCGTGATCCCCGCGTTCCGGGATTGAGTCCCACATCGGGCTCCTCTGCTGGGAGCCTGCTTCTTCCTCTCCCACTCCCCTGCTGTGTTCCCTCTCTCACTGGCTGTCTCTCTGTCACATAAATAAATTAAAAAAAAAAAAAAGGATTCCAAGAGGAGATGGTCATTAGGAAGCTGAAAATGTGGAAACTTGTGCCTATCTTGTTCCTCAATACTTAACAGCATGGGGGTGCCTGGTGGCTCAGTCGGTTAGGCATTGTCTGCCTTTGGCTCAGGTCATGATCCCAGGGTCCTAGAATCAAGCCGGGCATCAAACTCCCTGCTCAGTGGGGAGTCCACTTCTCCCTCTGCCTCTGCTGCTCTCCCTGCTTGTGCTCTCTCCCTCTCGCTCTCTCAAATAAATACATAAAATCTAAAAAAAAAAAAAAACAACTTAGTAGCATGGTCCTTATCACATGATAGGTACAATAGGTATTTGTTAAATAAATTAATGAATTATATTTGTTGACATCACAGACAATATCAGGGATACTTGAATCCGTGAAAGTAAATGAAATCCTGTGGAGAAAGGTAAGCCAAAACCAGGACCTCAGAGAATTTCTATGAGAGCAGGAGGAAGGACAAAAGCAATTAAAGGCAATTCAAAAAGAACAGCATTTTGTGGCTGAAGGGTCACTCGTGAAAATGGACTGTTTCTACCAAGAATAATTTCCTTTGGTCCCCACCATCAGCATGGAAATTTCCTGCACCTGGGAAAGGGTAACATCAACAAAAGGAATGTTTTAGGAAGTCAAATAGTAGACACACAAGCTGCCACCTATGAAATTTACTTAGTAAGTTTTCTCTAAAATCCTTTAAAGGAAAAAGATATGTATTTGTTACTAAATTGCTGGTTGCTGAAGGTGTTAGGTGGGGCTCTGTAAGAAGAATTGTTTGGTGTCAGGGCAGCTACTGAAAAAATGCTTGCATGAATCATACTTTGCTCTATTTCTTAGAAGTGAGGCCCTTAAATTTATTCTCTGCCAATTCAAGTAAGCATGGCTCTTTGTTGGGTGAAGTACGGGTTCCAAGCTCAGTTTTTCAGAAGATCTGGCTCCCTCCACCTATTAAAATAGTATTCTCAAACATTAGTAACATGAAGTTCCTTGTGAAAGGAAAACTACTCCAGTGAGGAACTCCAGTGTTGGGCTGATTTATCAAATTTAATCATTTAACTTTCATTAATTTTATTTCATTTTTTTCATTCAGACTATTTAATACTTAATATTTCAATATTGCCCCAGGATGCAATATTGAAAATAATTTAAAATACTGTTTCATGAAAATGTTTTCCTTGTTAATTACTACTATGCTTGCTGCTGAACTATTGCAAATTGAAACATACAAGATGGGAAAAAAAAAAAAAAAGAAATATACAAGATGAGATTGTTGCAAGCCATACCCTCCCAGAATATGGCCTTAATGCTATTGTACATTTCTTCCTGCGTTCTGCATGCCTATAACTGCCTACACCTTGTTACGGTGACTCAATTCTCCCACCACCTTTCTCTGTTTAAACTAGCATGAAACCTTTGTTCATAAGGTGTTGTTTGACGTCATCTGGTCTTCACTTAACAAACTATTAGTTATATCGCTGAAATGAGTTGCTATGGTAAGCACAGTTAACTGATTCATGAACAGCCATTGCCGCTTCTTCCTACCTAACTAGATACTGCAGGTAAGGTAATTCAGTAGGAGTATAAAGCAAATGTCCCACAACAGTGATTATTTTAGCATTTGGAGTTGCTAACCTAATGACAGCCTATTATAAATTTATAAAGCATTAAAGTTAAACCTATAAATCATTAACGGAAAACCTATACACCATTAAAGCTAAATGCTTTCTTGTAATTGTAATAATAAGTACAATCATGGTAATCAAAATCACAGGGCAGCACTCTGTTATGAGGACATCCGGATGATTCAGAACATGTTTATTTTTATTTTTAAAATTATCACTAAGGGGTGCCTAGGTGGCACAGTGGGTTAAGTGTCAGTCTCGGTGTTCGGCTCAGGTCTCAAGATCTCAAGGTTGTGAGATCCAGCCCCCTGTAGAGCTCCACGCTTGCTCAGCACAGAATCTGCTTGGGATTCTCTCTCCCTCTGCCCCTCCTCCTTGTGCTGTCTCTCAAATAAATAAATAAATCCTAGGGGCAACTGGGTGGCTTGGTCGGTTAGGCATCTGCCTTTGGCTCGGGTCATGATCTCAGGTTCCTGGGACGGAGCCCCACGCCGGGCTCTCTGCTCAGCAGGGAGTCTTCTTCTCCTTCTCCCTCTCCCTCTTCCCCTGTGCACTCTTTCTCTCTCTCTCTCAAATAAATAAATAAAATATTTTAATAAATAAATAAATACTAAAAAAACCCCACTTAAATTATCACTAAATGAAAAACATTACATTTAACAGTTCTTAGAGAACACTTGAATCCTTAAATTTATAAGAATTCAATTTATAAAATTATATTTGGGACACACAAAGGCCTACAGATACCACTTTGAGAAAAACTACTATCCAAGATGATGTCGCTTAGAATTGAACACAGCTGCAAGTAACAGTTTAAACTCAAAGAACAAGCTTAACCAAATAGGGGATTAATTTTTCCCATTTTTGAAAAGATTTTATTTATTTACTTGAGAGAGAGAGTACAAGTGGGGGTATGGGCAGAGGGACAAGTGGACTCCTTGCTGAGCGTGGAGCCCAACTCGGGGCTTGATCCCAGGACCCTGGGATCATGACCCGAGCTGGTCAGACACTTTTTTTTTTTTAAGATTTTATTTATTTATTTGACAGAGAGAGTACAAGTGGGGGTATGGGCAGAGGGACAAGTGGACTCCTTGCTGAGCGTGGAGCCCAACTCGGGGCTTGATCCCAGGACCCCAGGATCACGCCCTGAGCCAAAGGCAGATGCTTAACGACTGCGCCACCCAGGCGCCCCTGAAGTCAGACAGTTAACCTACTGAGCCACTCAGGCGCCCCAACACAGACTTCTTTTAACTTTCTGTACCCAAACTCCTAGCATACAGCTTTTATTCCTATGATTACTTTATAATCACAAAATGTCCGCTTTACTTCCAACTGTATACCTACCTGTATTCCAGGGAGAAGGACAAGACAGCCAGAAGGAGACGGGGCCTATAATGAGGAAGCAAAGCACTCCCAGAAACTCTCAGTGTACCTGTTTCCCAGAACTATGTCACATGGCTGTTCCTAGCTATAAAGGAGGCTGGAAATGTGTCTATTAGTTAGGCATGTTACCACTCCTAATAAAACTGAGATTCTGTTAGGAAGAAAGGAAGGGAGAAGGATATTGGATAGGGAACTAGAGTGACTGACCTTGATGGAATTTGAAAAGAAAAATGTAGGATTCTGAATGTGGCCACGTAAGCATGTTGAAACACTAGAAAAAGCCCGTTACTGTTTTTATCTTCTACCCTCGCTAAAGGTGGCAATTTGTTTTACTAAACTTGCCTTCTATTTACAATAAGGGCCTCTGTGTCACACAGCTCTAGGGGGGTGATATTCACTTTATGTTCTCCATGAATAGGACCCTGGAATTCGGTAACACAGCAACCCTATTTGTAGTAATGCTTTCAGTATGGCAGACCTTTCATGAAGTGATATATATTAGAACTTTTGGTTACTTGCATGATTAATATTTACTTATAAACTGTTATCTCCTCAAAAAATATAGAGCCCTAGACTTTCAGAGTTGGAAAAAACCACAGTTAACTAATTTAAAATTAAGTTCCCAGCAGGTGCCATGTACTATTCTAGGCCCTGCCCTCTGTGCCCTGCACTAAACATGGAGCTTAACATCCAACCTTCTACCCATTACCAGAATCTCTTTTTCAGTAGGCCTAATAGTCCCTGGGCCTTGACTTGAACACTTCTATGATAATTGACTTCCAGGTGCTTATATTGGTGCTCTCTGGGCTGTCCGTGACCCCTAGAAGGGGGGCAGCAATTCAGCATAGAACTATGGTATTACTCATTTAGAATACAAGAACTGTCTCCCTGCCTTGGCTTGCTCAGAGTTCCGGTTTTGTTTGTTACACAAACAGATAACTGAGATCTCATGTAACTCTCCTCAGCCTTAGTTTTCTTCTTGTGAAAATGGTGTGACAGAGTTATCTCTTACAGAGTAAGTACTAAACAGTAATCATTCTTATCACCACCATTATCACCACCACCATCATCATCATCATCATCATCATCATCATCTGTGTCAAAATTTGTTGGCTTGGCTCCAACCCATCATTTGAGTCCATCAAAAAAAAAAAAAGGGGCGCCTGGGTGGCACAGCGGTTAAGCGTCTGCCTTCAGCTCAGGGTGTGATCCCGGCGATCTGGGATCGAGCCCCACATCAGGCTCTTCTGCTATGAGCCTGCTTCTTCCTCTCCCACTCCCCCTGCTTGTGTTCCCTCTCTCGCTGGCTGTCTCTATCTCTGTCGAATAAATAAATAAAAAATCTTTAAAAAAAAAAAAAAAACTAATGAATTTGGGGCACCTGGGTGGCTCAGTTGTTGAGTGACTCTTGTTTTCAGCTCAGGTCATGATTTCAGGGTTTTGAGATAGATCGGGCTCCATGCTCAGCAGGGAGTCTGCTTGAGATTTTCTCCTTCTCCCTCTCTCTCTGCCTCCCCCCAAAATTTTTCTTTAAAAACTAATGAATTTAGGGGTACCTGGGTGGCTCACTTGTTAAGCGTCTGCCTTCGGCTCAGGTCATGATCCCAGGGTCCTGGGATCCAGCCCAGCATCAGGCTCCCTGTTCAGCGGGAAGCCTGCTTCTCCCTCTCCCACTCCATCTGCTTGTGTTCCCTCTCTCACTGTCTCTCTCTCTCTCTGTCAAATAAATAAAATAAAATAAAATCTTTAAAAAATTAAATAAGTACATGAAAATTCTTAATAAATAAATAAAAACTAATGAATTTAATTAGCTTATTACCTAATCTTTATTTGAACTTGTTTCTGACACTACATTGACATTTACTCATTTTGTTTTTATTTTTACAAATCTGACATCCTGGGGTGCCTGGGTGGCTCAGTCATTTAAGTAATAATAGCTTGTCTGTCCAATGTTCAGATCCTAAAATATTTTACCAAATGAAGAAACTATTTTGCTTCCTAGGATCTTACTGGAAGCCCAGGCTTATATGACACTTGGTGTTTATCAAGTACCTACTATTGGGGGCGCCTGGGTGGCTCAGTCGGTTAAGCATCTGCCTTTGACTCAGGTCATTATCCCAGGAGCCCCACGTCGGGTTCTTTGCTCAGAGGGGAGCCTGCTTCTCCCTCTCCCTCTGCTGCTCCCCCTGCGTGTGCTCTCTCTCTCAAATAAATAAATAAAATCTTTAAAAAAATATCTGACATCCCAATTCCTATAGTTTTAGATTCCAACTTTATTTTTTATTTTTATTTTTTTAGATTTATTTATTTATTTGACAGAGAGAGAGAGAGTACAAACAGGGAGCAGCAGAGGGAGAAGGAGAAGCAGACTAGCAGACTCTCTGCTGAGCAGGGAACCCGATGCAGGGCTCGATCCCAGGCCTGGGACCATGACCTGAGCTGAAGGCAGACGCTCAACCAACTGAGCCACCCAGGCGCCCCAGATTCCAACTTTAAAATCAAGTATGATTTGGTATTTATTCTTCTTCTGTCATTGTCCTGTTTTATACTGAGCTGCTGTATATATTTAAGATATTAAACTCAATTTTAAACTCCAATTTTCACCCTCCCACACCTAACTAGAAAAATAGTCAAAGTGTTGATTTTTCTTCCCTTTCTCCATCTTCCATCTCCCCAGTTTTAGGAGAACTGGATGAATGCACAGGTATAGTCAAGATCAGAGCATTAAAGAGGAAGTGCCCATGGGTCCACCATGGCATTGCAGTAAGCGAGACTAATAACAGACTTGCAGCCTATGTTTATACAATTAAAATGGGCTTCTACCTCTAGCCGTTTGATGCTTCAAGGACTACTGCTCAAATGTTTTTCTTTACCCACCCCAAAACCAAATCCTTATAAACATAAGCATTTAGCCGTTATTTCCCACATCAGTGCTATCAACATTTTGAGTTTGAGAATTCTTTTTTAGGAGGGTCGGGGGCTGTCCAGTGCATAACGGGATGTTTAGCGATATCTTGCCCTCTAGATGCCAGTAGCAAACCGCACCCCCCCCCCATTACCAAATGTGCCCTGGGAGACAAAATTTTCCCAGGTTGAGCTAGAGAAAGTCAAATAAATGATTTGAGGAGTCCTAGCCTATCTAACCTTCTGGCCCATTTGTCCTGGCTGGTAGGGTCTTCTCTGCTTGGAAGCAGGAAAAAAAATAATTTACTTCTTTCATGTAGTCATACTTTACTTCTAGATATCTTAGCTAAAGCTTCCAGAAAAGTGCCTTGACTGTCAGAAGCATTGCAATTAGGAGCCTGATGATATTGAGACTAGAAAGTCTCACACCCATTCTAATGACTCTTTGGCTTGTTCTTCTGAGGGCCACTCTGCCACTGACAGATGAGAAAGAAACGGAGACAAAGGACAAAAGGCTCTGAGAAAGCATACAGGCGGAAAAGGAGAGCTTTAAGGCCTTTGGGCAAGCAGGCGCCACTAATTCATTCCTAGCCTCAACCACACCTCTAACCACAAGTTGGGATCCTGCCTTTCATGGCACCCTTAGTCATGTATGTTCCCTCAGCCCTCTGTAAGCCATAATTCTGCAACTAGAAGCATCTGCACATTCTCTCCTTCTAACTTCCCCCAGAGGAACTTCAGGCTGAAAGTAGACCCTAATCTGAGAACTCCTAAGACCAGAGTGAGATAGGAGGCAGGGCCATCCCATATGGTTGAACAGTTTGGGCGCCTCATCAAAGAGGCTACCAGAAGTCTGGTACCCTGCCCAGAACCAGCTCTTCATGTATGGTTCGCCAAGCCAGGGCTTGAACTCACAACCCTGAGATCAAGACCTGAATTGAGATCAAGAATCCGTCCACTTAACTGACTGAGCCACCCAGGTGCCCCCAAAGTTGGCCTTTTCTAATTCTGAGGTAATACAGAATAAAAAGCCTGTACATGCTATAAACCAGAAGGCTTATTTCCCCTAAGTCTTCTCCTCAACTTAAACAGACCCATTTCCCTAGCTGTTTCCTTATGTGAAGTGATTTCCAAGCCCCTTGCTGATTATCTCCCCAGAGCACTGTAGCTTAGCATACTGTTCAGCATAGTGTTCCTTATCCTGACACACCCTCCACCATCTGACATCTTGTCCCTCCTCCCTCCGTGTTGTTCTAACCGTAAAGAACTGTGTGTAGGGGCGCCGGGGTGGCTCAGTCATTGAGCTTCTGCCTTCGGCTCAGGTCATGATCCCAGGGTCCTGGGATCAAGGGCCACATCAGGCTCCCTGCTCAGTGGACAGCCTGCTTCTCCCTCTGCCTGCCGCTCCCCCTGCTTGTGCTTTCTCTCTGTCAAATAAATAAATAGAATCTTAAAAACAAACAAAAAAACTGTGTAATCCCTGGGTGTACCATAATGTTACAGATCTCCCACATCCTATTCACACATTCCTTTTTTTTTTTTTTTTTTTTTTACAGATTCTTATTTGCCTAACACTTGCTTCTCTCTCAAAACTGGGTTCAAGTGTCACCATTTTGGGACACCTTTCCTGACAACCCCCCCATTCCTAATCTGATTTTCAGTGCTCCTTCCTCTTCCGCAGGAGGTCCCTTCCTCCCTTCCACCATACCCTGTGCTCTGTGCTTATTTGTATTACAGATAGTACCTATCACATCATTTCATAATTATTGATTATTTCTTTTTCCTGCCTGCCCCCACCTTCCCCGCCATGGACCATGATCTTAGCAAGTCAAAGATATGATGGTAGCAAGTACCCCATAGCATATAAGAGCAAACGGATTGAGAACCACTGCATCGGACTGTCCATTCCTTGAGGGCAGGGCCACATCTTTACCTCTTCACCTCCAGAATCCAGCACTTGGCCTGAAAGCAGTTGACGCTCAGTGAATGTGGAATAGATGCATGAATGCCGCACGCAGAAGGGAATTGCTCTCAGGTGGCTAGCCACACGTTTAGTGATCTTATTTTTTAGTGTCATGAAGATGCAAAGGGGACCAAGATGGAGCCAGAAAGCTGATGGAATGCTGCCATCACCCCACTCACCTATGTCTGTCATACATGTGCAAGTTCCTTATTCATGTCAACAGCAGAGAAAGTGTTGAACAAGTAGGTATTTGCTGAGTTAATGTCACAGTTTCCCCACTTTCAAGAACTGAGGTTACTGCTGTTCTCTGCCACAGGCTGACAAGATTAAATATAAAATAAAATAAAAAACAGCCTTCCCACATACTTAATATTACTTTCTGAGTTCCCTGGGGGGGAGGGGTGTAGGGCAGAGAGCATTATGAGTCCGCTCCACTGAAAACTAAGCCAACCAGAGCCACTCTGGTATGGATGGTGGCCCAGAACTGCTGACAGTAGTGGAACTAATCTGGGCCTGGGAACTGCACTGTGACTTCTGTCCTCCTCCTTTCCAAGGGGGGGAAAAAAGGACAGGCATTGTTTAGAGTGTTAGAATTGGGGCCCTAATACCTCAGGTGGGAAACGCCAGTGTGGAGACTTTCACTGGAGGATATTTTTGATCAGTAAGTGTTAACACACTGGATTTTCTACTTCAGTCTCAAGAGGGTTTCCAGAGAGGCCTAGCCTGGGAGTTCCAGAGCTCTAATTAGCTACTAATTGGTCATTTAAGTTATAATAGCTTGTCTGTCCAATGTTCAGATCCTAAAGTATTTTACCAAATGAAGAAACTATTTTGCTTCCTAGAATCTTACTGGAAGCCCAGGCTTATATGATGCTTAGTGTTTATCAACTACCTAGTATCGGGGGCGCCTGAGCGGCTCAGTCCATTGGGCATCTGCCTTCAGCTCAGGTCATGGTCCCAGGGCCCTGGGATTGAGCCTCTTCTCCCTGCTTGTACTCTTAAAAAGAACAAAACAAAAAACCCTACTATTGTATTACTAGGGACCCTGAAATCTCATGATCCTCTTGCCCCTCAGAAATGGACTCAACAGGACACAACCAAGGCCTGTGTTCTGGCTATAGCTGGTCTATGACTGAAAGGGCAGCCTTGTAGTAAAGGCTTATCTGCTGGATTCCCTAGAAAAAGGTAAACAGATTTCCAAAGCGTAGCACTAACAGAGCTCAGAGAAGTCACCTCCTTACCCTAATGAAGTAGGAAGGGCACCAGTAAGTACCCAGGGCTTTAACCTTCACCCACACTCTGGCCAGAGAAGGAAATCTGGGTTCCAGTGCGGGGATCTGGCTCTTGGGCTGTCGTGGCTGCGGGAGAGCTGGAGAAATCCCCACCCCCAAACTAGGCTCAGGGCCAGCCTCCTCCCTCATTGTGCACAACCTTGATCCAGGGGCAAGAACTGACACCCTGGCTTTTTGAAGCCCAAGGACTTTGATCTTTGTTTTGGTTTGGTGGGGTTTTTTTTTTAATAAGATTTTATTTATTTATTTGGCAGAGAGAGCACGCGCAAGTGCACAAGCAGGGGGAGCTGCAGGCAGAGGGAAAGGGAGAAGCAGGCTCCCCGCTGAACAGAGAGCCCATGGTGAGGTTCAGTCCCAGGACTCTGGGATCCTGACCTAAGCTGAAGGCAGACACTTCACGGACTGAGCCACCCAGGTGCCTTGGACTTTGATCTTTGGAGCTCAATGAGCTGAATACAACTAGTGCCAAACCTGCTTTTGGTAACCTTTTTTGGTTTCTTCCCCCCATTTAACATATCATAGACATTTTCCCACTACAACACTTACAGATCTACTTTCTCCCATGACTACATCATTTTTATTGTATGAACGTACAATAACTTATTTTGCCAACTCCCTTCTTAGAACATTTGGGTAATTTTTCTCTCCTTTGAAGAACACAGTAAAGGGCACCTGGGTGGCTCAGTCAGTTAAGCATCTGCCTTCCCCTCAGGTCTTGATCCCAGAGTCATGTGATCGAGTCCTGCATCTGGCTCGCTGTCCGCGGGCAGCCAGCTTCTCCCTCTCCCTCTGCTGCTCCCCCTGCTTGTGTGTACTCTCTCTCTTTGTCAAATACCTAAATAAAATCTTAAAATAAATAAATAAAATCTTTAAAAGAAAACAAACACAGTAAATATCCTTGTCACTCTATTATTTCCCTTGAGTAAATTCCTTAAAATTGCTGTGTCAGAAGCAACGCACATTTAAAATTTTACTATATGTTACCAAATTACCCTATAGAAAGATTATACTATTTTGCATTCCCATCAACAGTATATGAATAGATCCCCTTTTTCCTACTGTCCCCAACACTGGGGCTTTATCTTTTTAATTTTATCAATCTAATGGGAAGAGTGATTTGTATTTCTTTCATTGTTGGTGTATTTGAATAACCTTTTTATAGCCATTTTTCTTTTTTCTATTGAGAACTACTACCTGTTAAGAACTTTGCCTATTTTTTCAAAAAATTTGTCTTCTTCTTGTTGATTTTATAGCAGTTCTTTACGAAGTAATATTTGAATCCTCTGACCATTAAATATTGCAAACTCTTTTCCTATTTTGTCATTTGTCTTCTAATCTTGCTTATGTTGGTTTTGCTGCACAACTCTCACTTTTATCTAGTGAAAACTGATGTAGGAAAGATGTTAGGGTTTGAAGCCGACAGCCAAAAAAGAATTCTTGAGATGTCTTTGGTGCAAAAAGTGGTTTTATTAAAGCCCAGGGACAGGATCCATGGGCAGAAAGAGCTGCACTGGGGTCATGAGGAGTGGCCCATTATATGCTTTCAAGTTGGGAGAGGATTAAGGATAGTGTAAGTCTCTAAGGAATTTGGAAGCAAGGTTTCCAGGACCTGAGGGGGCTAGCTATTGTTGGGGAAAGGGTCATTTACTACCGTCTAGTAAAACCTTAGTCATGAGACCCTTCAGATGTATATCAGTGGGTCATATGCTTGAGGAATGATTGCCAATACGTATCTTGGGGGATAGAGATAAAAGAAGTCTCCAAAGGAATTTTTAAAATTAAAGTAGACTTACAGAATCCTGGAGGGTTGGGCTAAGGTTGCCTTTTGCCCTTAGCAAAGTATTTACATCGAGGCAGTTGAGTCCTCAGAGGAATGTCACTCTGCCTGTTTCAAGGACTTGTCAATGGACTGTAAGTAGTAGGAAATTAAATAATTTTTCTTCTGCCTTTGTTTCCCACATCAAAAACGGTCAATATTTTCCTTTATACTTTCTAACTTTGATTGTAAAATTAAGAAAGGCTTTTTCTACCCCCAAGATTATAAAAAGATTCTTTTAGGATTTTATTTGCTTGTTGTTTAATATTCAAACCTTAAACCTTCTGAAATTTACCACTGTGTCTAGTATGAGGTAGGAGTTCACGTTTTTTTTTTTTTTTAAGATTTTATTTATTATTTGTCAGCGAGCTCGTGAGAGAGCACAAGCAGGGGGGACAGCAGGCAGAGAGAGAAGGCTCCTCACTTAGCAAGGAGCCTGACATGGGACTCAATCCCAGGATCACGACCTGAGCCAAAGGCAGATGCTTAACCCACTGAGCCACCCAGCGTCCCTGTGTCCTCTTCTTATCAAACCATGTATAGTTCCTGAAATGTAACATCCTACTTCATTTCTCCACAACTTGGCACATGTTAGTTTCTCTGCCTACACTGCCCTTGCCTAGCTCCCTTTATTTCCCTGACCAGCAACTGTTTATCCTTTCAGAAAATTCCTGACACATGGTAGGTGATAATGGAAATGTTGGGGTTCAGAGCCAACGGCCAAGAAAGAAATCTTGAGACATTTTTGGTGCAAAAAAGTGTTTTTATTATAGCACAGGGCAGACCCATGGGCAGAAAGAGCTATCCTGGGATTGTGAGGAGCAACTGATTATATACTCCCCAGTTGGTATAGGTAAAGACAAAGGAAGTTTCCAAAATGATTTTCATATGCTAAAGAAGACTCACAGGATCCTGGAGGCTGAGCTCTCAAGCTAAGGTTGTTTTTCTCTCTAGCAAAGTATTAACATTAAGACAGTTGGGAGTTCCTGGAGGAATGTCAAACTCTGCCTGCCTCAAGCATTTGTCAATGGGGTGCAGGTTAAAAGGAAATTTAATTTTATCTACATTTCCTTCTGCCTTTGTTCCCCACATCAGTAGGTATTGTTAAATATTTGTCGACTGAATGAATAAATCAATCACTTCTACCCACTTTTAGCACCGAGGGCCTCTGTGGGTGACATGCGCAATGGAAGGTTGTAAAATTGGGAAGTGAAGTTGACAGGGGAAATCCGCACAGCCATTTGATTTAGGGTGTCAGCTTCCTGCTGTGGTTCTGCGCCCTAGTCTCGCCAGACCTGCCCACATCGCTCCCCTCCCTTTCCAGCCCCAGACCAATGATTACAATCGGCGGCAGCCTTCTTCCCACCACTTCACTGCAGCGTTAATCTTTGTGACTGTGATTCCTGCCCTGATACAACCATAGCTTCTACACCAACAGTTGGTAATCTCCATAAAGGTGTGTATGCACACGTGGGTGAGTGTGTGTGAGAGAAGATAGAGCACAACCTTTCTGCAGAGTCCTCCTCCATTCAGGAGTCTTGCTGTCTCTCTCAGGTCTGGGGAGCAGTTTCAGCAGCTTTACTGGGTGGGGAGGGGATGGTTCTCTTACTTCAGCCTCCCTTGCAGCGGTCTACTCTGGATACACATAATAATCACTACCATTTGCTATATTCCTATTATGCACTAGCAGGCACTTTGCATCCATTGCTTCATTTAATCCAAAAACATATCAGCAAGGTAGACATTGAAATCTCTATTTCACAGATGAGGAAATTTGCCCAAGGTCACACAGCGACTAAGGGGTACAGCAAGGATTTAAACACCGTTGTATCTAAACAATAACTGTCCTAGAGGATTCACAAAAAACCCAGTTGGACAACCTCAAGGCTAGAGGTTCTGGGCTGTGAGGTTTTCAGCCCCCAGCCTGACATTCTAGGGACTCTACAGCTACTATCCAGTTTCTTGAGTGGTACACACTTCGGCACGCGCTCCTTATTCATTGATGCAACGACCTTTGTGGAGCTCAGTGAAACGTACACTCTCTTGGAATTAGCCAAAAATTTTAATCCCATCTCCACCACTATGTTACCTTAAGCAAGTCACTAAACCTCCCAGACACTGGATTTATTTCACTCTGAGAATAATATCAATGTGCTGGATTACTCGAAGGATTAAATGAGATATTGGAGATCAGAAGGCATCAATTACTTTTAAAATATTAGTCTGTTCTCCTAGCTAACACATGAGAGTCCACGCTCTCTTGTCTACTCAAAGATATTGCTCCTGCAATTATTTTCTCTTTCTCCTGAATTGTTAATTTTCCTCACTCTGCTGGATCAGCACATAACCTAATGTAATAGCGTATCTCCCAATTCAGGGGAAAAATCCCACCATTAACTTCATTACTCTTCTAACTACTGTCCCATTTTGCTACAGCAAAGTTCCTGAAAGTGTTGCCTATATGATGTAGTTTTTGAACTTTGGTGAGGTCCAGAGACGATGGCCCGGAAACAATTCTTGAGATGTCTTTGGCGTAAAGAGGTGATTTTATTAAAGGACAGGGACAGGACCCCTGGGCAGGAAAAGGTGGTGCACCTGGGTTGTGAGGGGTGACTCATTATATACTTAGGGAGTTAGGGGAGGTAAGGAAAAAGGGAGGTGTCCAAAAGAACTTTGATATGCTAAAGAAGATTCTCAGGACCCTGCAGGCCTTGCTATTGTCAAGCTAAGTTTTTTTTTCCCCCTCTAGCAAAGCATTAACCTTAAGACAGTTGGGAGTTTCCTGGAGGAACTGTATACTCTCGGCCTGCCTCAAGTATTTGTCATGGGCTGCAGGTTATAAGGAAATTTAATTTTATCTACGTTTCTTTCTACCTTTGTTTCCCACATCACTATGGATGGGAGGGTGATGTTAGCGCTCCAGGAAACTGAGTCTATGGGTCTATCAACAACCTAACTTCCAGAGACTTGTAAGAATGCTTTTTTCTTGTAAATCATTAAGACTTGTGTAAACTGATGGAGACTCCTGTCTTGCAGGACTGAGATCTCTGTCAGTCAACCATTTATTTTTTTCCTTCCCTTAGTTTTAGGGCAGGAGTGCCTGAGGAATGTCACACATATCCCACCTGGGGGAGGGTAGTTTTGGGGTATCAGCTTGTGCTTTGCCCTCAGATTGCTTTCTGCTCCCTCATCATATAGGCACTTTGTCCACTTCCTCACCTCCAATTCTTTTAAGCCTTTTTTTTTTTCACTTTTTATTTAAGTAATCTCTACACCCAGCCTGGGGCTCAAACTCACGACCCTGAAATCAGAGTTGTATGCTCCTCTGACTGAGCCAGCCAGGTGCCCCCTCCAATTCTTTTCTTAATTCACTCTATGCTTAGTCTATGCTACTTCACTGAAGCCTCTGTGCCAAGATCACCAATGGCTGCCATTATGCCAAATCCAATAGTCAAGCCTCAGTCTTCATCTTACATGACCTCTCAGCGGCCTTTGTCCTGGTTAATCATTCTCTCCTCGAAAAGATTTATTTGACTTCTGGGATTTTGCAGTCTACTGATTTTTCTTTCATTTTATTGGCTGGTTCCTTTTCTGGGTTCTTTTCCTGACTTCTAAATGTTACAGGGCCCTCCACATCAGAATCCTTGGTCCTCATGTCTCTTGTCTCACTCACTGCCTAAGCTCATCCAATTTCAGGACCTTAGACATCATTTATACAGCCCTGACCTCACCACTGGGTTCCAGACTGATGCATTCAAAAAGCCTGCTTGGCTCCCCTCTTTTATGTCTTACAGGCATTTCAGATTCAACTTGTCCAAAAAGCATTATTTTCTCCCTCTCACTCATGTACTGCATTCCCAGTTCTGCGCATTTAGTAAAGGACACCAACATTTGCCAGGTTGCTCGTGTCAAAACCCCAGGGATCATTCTTTATTCCTTTCCTTCATATTCTTTAATTAAAAAAAAATGTATCCTCAATCTAACCACTTCTTATCACCTTATGAGAGGGAGAGGAAGAAACAGAATGATCAAGCAGACTCCCTGCTGAGCACAGAGCCTCAATTGCCTGGGGCTCAGTCTCACAACCCTGAGATCCTGATCCGAGCCAGCTGCTCAACTGACTGAGCCACCCAGATGCCCCCAGGACAGCAAATTTCTGCTAAAACTCCAACAAACTGTAATCTGTGAGAACAGAACCTAGGGAACCAACTTAATTAGCATCATTCTAATGACAATGACTAAAGGAATTGAAAAGCTAGAAATTGCTATGGAAGAGAGGGAGTAACTGGCAAGGGCACCTCTGAGGGGGGAACAGGAACTTGGGAGTCCATGTGGCTTTCCTTCAGTCAGAGTGAATATACACCATATATTCTATATATATCAGATTGACCATCAAACTGATTCCCGAGTTCTTGGCAATATTTTGCTTCCTATATTCCTTAATGCCAAGAAGACAGTCTTCTCTGGAGGGCAGGCAGGAACACAGCAATCCTTGAAATGCAGTCTTTCCAAGGTGAATGAATATACTGATTTTCTAATTTATGTATCAGTCCTTTTTGAATATATATTCCCAGTAAGCTCCCCTGAGTTAGGATTCTCTAACTGAGTTGCGTTGAGGCCAAGGCCCTGGGCTACAAAGACCAAGCAAGATGTTGCCCTGGCATTTAGCCTACATCCTTGGCTGCTGTGTGAGGCCCACTAAGGAAGCGCTAAGAGGAGACCACAGGTGAGGTGGTAGTGACCTAGACAAGGGCGGAAGCAACTGCCTCTCCCCTGCTCATACACTGCACTCTCCCTCTCTCTCTCTAATTAATTAATTAATTAAAAAAAAAAGGTTTGCTATCCTGACAGACTCAGAGGAGTGCTTCCTCCCTTTGACTTCCAGGGTGACAGGATCATCTGACCGCATAACCAGTTTTTCACCATCTAGGAGGTACTTCACTTTTCTAGTAATGAAGTACCTAATTCATACTCTTTTTTTTTTTTTTTTTTTAAAGATTTTATTTATTTATTCGACAGAGATAGAGACAGCCAGCGAGAGAGGGAACACAAGCAGGGGGAGTGGGAGAGGAAGAAGCAGGCTCACAGCAGAAGAGCCCGATGTGGGGCTCGATCCCACAACGCCGGGATCACGCCCTGAGCCGAAGGCAGACGCCCAACCGCTGTGCCACCCAGGCGCCCCCCTAATTCATACTCTTAACCACAAAGGCCTTGGCCTGGTGCTGACGCTAATCTCTTTTCTCTTTCTTTCTTTTCTTTTTTTAAGATCTTATTTGTTTATTTGAAATAGAGTGAGAGAGAGAGCAGGAGCTGGGTGGCAGAGGGAGAAGCAGACCCCCTGCTGAACAGGGAGCCCGATGCGGGGCTCTATCCCAGGACCCTGGGATCACAACCTGAGCCAAAGGCAGCCGCTCAACCAACTGAGCCACCCAGGTGCCCTTGATGCCTAATTTCTAACCATTACTCCATCTTTGTCTTATATCTTACCCAATTAATCCCGATGAACTCCTTTAATTACGCCTTTTTACTGCTTAGAACACATTTACTGTCTCTACAAAGTTCAAGCCTTTTGGCTAAGTGTTCTATGTGAATCTACTCTGCAGCTAAAGTGGCCCACTTGCTAAGTGTGCCTTAGTTCTTCTTGCCAACGTGCTTTTGCTAATTGATGTTTTGGGAATGCTCCTTTCCTCCATTTCTACCTATCAAAATGATACAATTTCATGGGAAAATGCCATCTCTAATGTAATAGCTTTCAATATTTTCTAGTTAATGTCCTAACTTTCCAAATACCATCAGTCCTACTATCACATACATTTTTTTTTTCACATTTTATTTGACAGAGAGAGAGCACAAGCACGGGGAGCAGCAGGTGGAGGGAGAGGGACAAGGAGACTCCTGCTGAGCAGGGAGCAGGACACAGGGCTCAGTCCCAAGACTCAGGGATCATGACCTGAGCTGAAGGCAGGCGCTGAACAGCTGAGCCACCCAGCACCCCTACATACATTTTTTTTTAAATCTATTTTTCCCTTATTCATAGACATCACTGAGAACTGAATTTCTTTTTCTTTTTTTTTTTTTAAAGATTTTATTTATTTATTTGACAGAGATAGAGACAGCCAGCGAGAGAGGGAACACAAGCAGGGGGAGTGGGAGAGGAAGAAGCAGGCTCATAGCAGAGGAGCCCGATGTGGGGCTCGACCCCATAACGCCAGGATCACACCCTGAGCCGAAGGCAGACGCCCAATGACTGAGCCACCCAGGCGCCCCGAGAACTGAATTTCTATGATTAAATTACAAACTAATGAATAGAATATTTTAAAAAGTAGAATAATTATTTTAGTAGTTTAGACTACAGTAACAGTTAAAAACAGGCACACACACACACAAAAACCCGGAAACACAAAAGAAATAATTTATCATATGCTGAAAGATAACAGCGGTTGTCTTTAGGTAATGGGCCAATTCTTTCATATTTCAAAATTTGCAGTAGTTGCAAAAATGAACATGTATCACTCTTTTTTTTTTTTTTTTTAATTTGAGAGAGAAAGAGTGGTGCACATGCAAGTGGGGGGTTGGGGGGAGGAAGAAAGAGGGAGAAGCAGACTCCCTACTGAGCAGGGAGCAAGACACATCCCAGGACCCTGAGATCTTGAGCCAAAGGCACACTTAACTGACTGAGCTACCCAGGTGTCCCAAACGTATCAGTCTTATAAAGGAAACATGTATACATACATACATACATGTGTGTATATTATTTTTTTTAAGAAAATAAAAAACTAGATAAGTGTCTTATTTGGGCTCTCTCTAAAGTCAGACCTTGAGATAAGCAGTGGGCACAGGTCATTCATTTGAGAGATGATTTCAAGAACCAGAAAGAAGGGAGGGGGAAATGAGATAGAAAAGGGGGTAAAAAACAATATATTAACCAGTTAATACTATGGGCAGCTGGGACCAATCTGCCTAGGGAAGCCTCTGAAAACCACACCTCAGAATTATCCTAGTGGAGACTGTGTTGGCTGGAGCATTTACCTAAAGATCCTTGTCTCTCTACTTTTTGAGGGTTTCCCCTGGAGACTTTAACTCCCTCATACTTCCAGGTTGCAGCTACACATAGTCAAGCAGGCCTCTGTGGTGTGGAGAAAGCCCCAGGGCAGCAAAGCAGAGAAATACTATAGTGCATGGTTGATACTGTGGGTTACTCAACTCCACAGCTACGTCAGGTCTGGCAGGTTGGTGCATCACACGAATCTCCTACAAGACAGAATAATTGTTGGGAAATTCTGTGCCCAACCTAGTTCATTTCTATTTCTAGCAGATGGTACCCATACAAATGCCCAGGGGTGTACACCTCCCATAGGTGTTACTCATGAGAACCACTGACCTACCAAGGCCTGACTCTAAGTCACATCTTCCCTATTACTTCCCATACTACTCCCTTGAGTGTTTGGACCTTATGTGAATACAATTTTCAGACATTTATTCATTGAGCCTTTAACATGAGCCAACCATCATTGTTGGCACCAGGTTACAAAGATCAACAACCCACTAGGGGAGGCAAACTGGTGTCCTGGAAAAAGCATGGGTTTTGGAGTCAGAGATGCCAGCTGTGGTTCCATTTACTGTGTGACCCTCCATAAGTCATTTAGCCTCTTTCTTCAACTGCAAAAGGGTCCTTATTCCTAAGGTTGCTGTGAAGATTAAATGAGATAATCTCTATGAAATACTCAGTACAGTGTCTGATGCATATAGTAAGAGCCCAAAAAACACTAGCTATTGTTCTGTTATTAAAAATAGTAGCTAAGGCTTGTTTCCTAAACCAGTCTCTGGCATTGAAGAGGGTTCCCAGTCCTATGGATAAAAAGAGTACACAGTCATAGTCCACACTGAAATCAGTGAAATATGGTACAGTGGAATCATATGCAGGTGCAATGGCATGCTGGGGAAAGGAGGGGATTGGAGCTTGGATCTGGAAGGATGAAGAAGCAGACTCCATAGTACAGCCCATGGGTCCTGGCCCTCAGTAGGCTCTTGAATTGGACCACAGGATCCAAGGGACTGAGAAAGACAATAATGCCTCTGTGCACAAGCCTATGGCCATTCCCAGTCGCTACCCACGCAGGGATTCTCACTGTTTTTTTGGGGAAAATTAGGTCTTATAAATTTGGTATTATCCCTTTGCTACAGAAAAGTTAACATCCTGCATTGAGGGCTAGTTACTGAGCTGTTCAGGGTTTAGAAATGATTCGGCCCTTTAGAGACATTCATGGACTGGAAAGAGTTCAGGCTTTCCTTAAATGTGTTGCTGCCCTCTACTACAATGTTTCTAGAAACTCAGCTCCTGAAGGCAAGATCTTGTTCAAGGTATTCTCAGCACACTAGCAGAATATCTATTACACAGTAGGGCTTCAGTACTAGCTGAATGAAGGACACTGTACCGGTTGGAAAGACACTCAGCCATTAACTCCTGGAGGTGAGTCTGGATTTACAGTCTTCCTCTGCTTCCTGGGGTTCTTACTGACACTGATAAGAAGTCTGGAGAGGGTGTGAGAGTCTCTGCTAAGAGCCAGGTGAGAGAGTATGGATAAGCATGTCCCCTCACTGTCTTGCCTCAAGTTCCTTTTTATCTAGGTCAGGTACATAGGCCTACTCCCTCTGTCTCCAGACTGTGAGCTTCCAGGGTGGCCCCTTTATTGCCCAGATTTGCTTATAGGAATCTGTTATGGGAACCTGAACTTTGTTCTTAGTTTCTGCGTTCTTAGTCTATGGTTCTTAGTTTCTGCTGGGACAGCCCAATCTAGGGGAAACAGGAAGTGCCAGTAAGTAAAATACCAGGATAGCCTCAAGACAGACTCAGACACTTGGGAAGAGGGTGTGTTTCCTCATCCCTCTGACCTGACCACATTCCTCTCACAGTCTAGAAACTTCTGCCAGATGCTGAAATGCTCAGTGAGGCAGGGTTGAGAACTTGTCCCTCCCACCTAGTGGTCCAGAGAGGGGCATGCTCTCCTTCTTCCTAAGAGGCCCTTTTCACTTTCCAGCTCTTCATCAGTTTCAGCCTCTCCCCCTTGCATCCCATAAGGCTGCTTCTGTGTAAGCACTTCTCAGTCTGCATTCTACCTGTTCCTACATTAGCCCCTCTGGACTGTAAACCTTGAAGTCAGAAGACAAGTCTGGACCATCTGATTTTTTTGGTCCATTTTTTTTTTGCCCAGCAAAAGGACCAGGTGCTATTCTGAATGTTTGTGTTCACCCAAAATTCGTATGTTGAAATCCTGATGCCCAATGTGATGGTATTAGTACATGGCACCTTTGGGACATACTTAAAGTCATGAGGTTAGAACCATCATGGATTGGGGCGCCTGGGTGGCACAGCGGTTAAGTGTCTGCCTTCGGCTCAGGGCGTGATCCTGGCGTTATGGGATCGAGCCCCACATCGGGCTCCTCCGCTATGAGCCTGCTTCTTCCTTTCCCACTCCCCCTGCTTGTGTTCCCTCTCTCTCTGGCTGTCTCTATCTCTTAAATAAATAAAAATAAAATCTTAAAAAAAAAAAAAGAACCATCATGGATTATATTAGTGCCTTATTAAAGAGGCTCCTGGGGCTCCTGGGTGGCTTAGTTGGTTAAGCATCTGCCTTTGGCTTGGGTCATGATCCCAGGGTCCTGGGATCAAGCCCCACATCAGGCTCCCTACTCAGCAGGGAGCCTGCTTCTGTCTCTCCCCCAGCTTGGGCTCTCTCTCTCTCACTCTCTTTCAAATAAATAAATAAATAAAAATCTTAAAAAAAAAAAAAAAAAAAAGAAGACCTGAGGTCAAGAGTTGGGCACTCTACCAACTGAGCCACCCAGGCATCCCTCTTTCTTATCTCCAGTCTCTTTCACTGGACCCTTAGCACATGTTTATGTTCATATTTCCCACATAGAGGAAAACTCCCTCTCCATCTGCTTTTCTTTCAAGACACTAACCTATCACTTTCCTTCTCCTTATATTCTTGAGAAATCTGTTCTCTAATCCTCCACATCTCATGTCTTGTTCACTCCTAAATCCAGACCGTCTGGCTCAGGATTAACCATTCCACTGACTCAGCTCTCCACAAGGTCACCAATGACCTTCATGTCAACCAAATCCAAAAGTTTCTGCTGTGGAGATAAGAAAGCAAGAATGTAGAGAGTAGGACAAATAATGAATGATCAATAATACGGTAATTTTTCTTATTTTTCTTCTTCTTCTTCTTTTTTTAAGTAGGCTCGCACTCATGACCTTGAGACCAAGACCTGGACCAAAATCAAGAGTTGGACGCTTAACCAACTGAGCCACCCAGGGCCCCACTGTTTTTGTACTTTATATAAATAAATGGAATTATATGTTCTTTCATGTCTGCTTTATTTCACTCAACATTGAGTTTGAGAAATTTATTTATGCTCTTGATCATGGAAGTAGTTAATTCCTTTTCACTGCTACATCATGTTCCATTCCCAGAATTCCTTTTTAGCTCTTTTTTGAAACTAACTTCTTCATGCTTTTGTATTCTTATCTTGTGACTTGGTTTGGGTTTATAGGAGGCTACAGGCAGTTTCTGATAATCTTGGGGAAGGTCATTTGAGAGAGGTCCCAGAAATTAGTTCTGTGGAGAAGGTGGTAGCTGACATGTAGATGAGAAGTGCCACAACCATTTTGCAATCATGAGGAGGTCAACCTCAGGATGAAGATGAGAGACTGGAAAGCAGAGAGAAAAAATGGAAAAGGGATCCTGGTGTCATTTCTGAGCTTCTGAATCAGACCAAGCCTAATCCTGCCTATGTGAGTCCATAAATTTCCTTCATTGTTGAAGACAGCTTAAATTAGGTTTTCTGTTAAGGGCAACATAGAGTCTTAACTTATCTATGGGTAATTATAGGAGACTTTGGGAAAACAGAAGAGGAACATTTAGTTCTAAGCTAGTCCATCTAAGCTAGTCAGAAGGTTCTCAGAAGAGATGTTTTGGGAGTAGGGGAGAGTTGAAGGAAAGAGTGTTCTAGGTAGGGGAACGGCATACACAAAGACCCAAAGGTGGGAGAAAATATGGTGCATTTAGGAAGCCATCTACCATCCACTAATGTACTCAAGCCAGAAACCTAAGAGTCATTCTGACTTTTCCTTTATTTTTACTTCCCACATCTAATGGATCAACAAATACTGCCAGTTCAGCTCCTTAATATTTCTAAAATGTGTCCTCTCCATGACTGAGCGTGAGCTGCTGTCCTAGGACAGACCCTCATCACCTCTCACCTACCACCAAATGTCCCTGTTCCAGTTTTGCACTTGTACTAGTCACTCCCTTCACTACTACTAGAATGACCTTTCTTTTTTTTTTTTTTTTTAACATTTTATTTATTTATTCGACAGATAGAGACAGCCAGCGAGAGAGGGAACACAAGCAGGGGGAGTGGGAGAGGAAGAAGCAGGCTC